>NC_139225.1:112948774-112991274 GCF_055691185.1 Crinia signifera
ACTGATAATATATTCCTGGTATACATTCACACTAAAAATGCATGTCTAGCCAATCACCTCATATAGTATCCCAAACCATCCACCTTCTGTAATAACAAATAGTAGCGAGCAGTGTCTTCGTCCCTCTTTGCTAGTTCAGCATGGCGCTCAATTTCCATCCGGCGTGTTGACAGCACACCGCCTCAGCAGGTAGTAAGTAGCCTGCAGTGTCTCCCTCTCACATTGCTAGTCCAGCATGGCGCTCAATTTCCATCTGCCGTGTTGGTAGCACCGCCTCTGCAGCCCTTCCCCACGACCACCGAGGGACTGTGTCGGCTGCAGCAGCAGAGCAAAAAGAGGACACTCCATTTCCTTCTGCCGGGTTTACTGCACCGCCTCTGCACACCTTCTCCACCGACCACCGTGGGACTGTGTCGGCTGCAGCAGCAGAGCAAGAAGAGGACACTCCATTTTCTTCTGCCGGGTTTACAGAACCACCTATGTAGCCCTTCCCCACCCACCACCGTGGGACTGTGCCAGCTGCAGCAGTAGAGCAAGAAGAGTACAAAGGTATCAAACAAGATGATGCCTTTGTCCGGGTGCTCCCAATGAGAGTAAGGAGAGACATGCTGTCCCCAGGTCCACCTGCCACAGCTCCAATCTGGCCTTACCCCTTCTCAACCCCTTAGCAACTATAGGTCCTTAACCATTTTCTTCCACAGATTCTATCTACCCTTACCCAACCCTTGTACTCAGAGCTGCTGGCCCCTAACCCCTGATATGCACCATTAGCTACAGTACCTTCCCTTACACAAATAGATGCATTTATATTTAGGTAGATATTGGATAAATGGTTTATAAATAGCTAAATATATATATATATATATATATATATATATATATATATATATATATATATATATATGGTAGATAGATAGATTGATTGATTTATAAAGTACATACTTGTATAGTGCCTTTTCATGTGTCAATGTGTATTGAGAATATATTTTTAAACCTCAGAAACAGTAGACACAAGACAGGTAATTAATGATTATTTATTACTGATAATATATTCCTGGTATACATTCACACTAAAAAAAGCATGTCTAGCCAATGACCTCCCATAGTCTCCCAAGCCATCCACCTTCTGTAATAACAAACAGTAGCGAGCATTGTCTCCGTCTCTCTTTGCTAGTCCAGCGTGGCGCTCAATTTCCATCTGCCGTGTTAAAAGCACACCGCCTCTGCAGGTAGTAAGTAGCCTGCAGTGTCTCCCTCCCACTTTGCTAGTCCAGCATGGCACTCAATTTCCATCTGCCGTGTTGGTAGCACCGCCTCTGCAGCCCTTCCCCACGACCACCGAGGGACTGTGTCGGCTGCAGCAGCAGAGCAAAAAGAGGACACTCCATTTCCTTCTGCCGGGTTTACTGCACCGCCTCTGCACACCTTCTCCACCGACCACCGTGGGACTGTGTCGGCTGCAGCAGCAGAGCAAGAAGAGGACACTCCATTTTCTTCTGCCGGGTTTACAGAACCACCTATGTAGCCCTTCCCCACCCACCACCGTGGGACTGTGCCAGCTGCAGCAGTAGAGCAAGAAGAGTACAAAGGTATCAAACAAGATGATGCCTTTGTCCGGGTGCTCCCAATGAGAGTAAGGAGAGACATGCTGTCCCCAGGTCCACCTGCCACAGCTCCAATCTGGCCTTACCCCTTCTCAACCCCTTAGCAACTATAGGTCCTTAACCATTTTCTTCCACAGATTCTATCTACCCTTACCCAACCCTTGTACTCAGAGCTGCTGGCCCCTAACCCCTGATATGCACCATTAGCTACAGTACCTTCCCTTACACAAATAGATGCATTTATATTTAGGTAGATATTGGATAAATGGTTTATAAATAGCTAATTATATATATATATATATATATATATATATATATATATATATATATATATATATATGGTAGATAGATAGATTGATTGATTTATAAAGTACATACTTGTATAGTGCCTTTTCATGTGTCAATGTGTATTGAGAACATATTTTCAAACCTCAGAAACAGTAGACACAAGACAGGTAATTAATGATTATTTATTACTGATAATATATTCCTGGTATACATTCACACTAAAAAAAGCATGTCTAGCCAATGACCTCCCATAGTCTCCCAAGCCATCCACCTTCTGTAATAACAAACAGTAGCGAGCATTGTCTCCGTCTCTCTTTGCTAGTCCAGCGTGGCGCTCAATTTCCATCTGCCGTGTTAAAAGCACACCGCCTCTGCAGGTAGTAAGTAGCCTGCAGTGTCTCCCTCCCACTTTGCTAGTCCAGCATGGCACTCAATTTCCATCTGCCGAGTTGGCAGTACCGCCTCTGCAGACCTTCCCGCCGACCACCGTAGGACTGTGTCGGCTGCAGCAGCAGAGCAAGAAGAGGACACTCCATTTCCTTTTGCAGGGTTTACAGCACCACCTCAGCAGCCCTTCCCACCGACCACCGTGGGACTGTGCCAGCTGCAGCAGCAGAGCAAGAATAGTACAAATGTATCAAAAAAGATGATGCCTTTGTCCGGGTCCTCCCAATGAGAAAAAGGAGAGACATGCTGTCCCCAGGGCCACCTGTCACAGCTCCAATCTGGCCTTTCCCCTTCTCAACCCCTAGCAACTATAGGTCCTTAACCGTTTTCTTCCCTAGATTCTAGCTACTCTTACCCAACCCTTGTACTCAGAGCTGCTTGCCCCTAACCCCTGATATAACCCATTAGCTACAGTACCTACCTTTACACAAATAGATACATTAATATTTAGCTAGATATTGGATAGATGGTTCATAAATAGTTAGTTAAATAGATAAAAGATAGAAAGATTGATTGATTTATACAGTACATACATGTATAGTGCCTTTTTCTGTGTCAATGTGTATTGAGAACATATTATCACACTTTTTTTCTTATATTTTAGGTGACTGCAAACTTCAATTCAAGTCAACGATCAAAGACGAAGTACAGAAACAGTAGACACAAGACAGGTAATTAATGACTATTAATTACTGATAATATATTCCTGGTATACATTCACACTAAAAATGCATGTCTAGCCAATCACCTCATATAGTCTCCCAAGCCATCCACCTTCTGTAATAACAAATAGTAGCGAGCAGTGTCTTCGTCCCTCTTTGCTAGTTCAGCATGGCGCTCAATTTCCATCTGGCGTGTTGACAGCACACCGCCTCTGCAGGTAGTAAGTAGCCTGCAGTGTCTCACTCTCACTTTGCTAGTCCAGCATGGCACTCAATTTCCATCTGCCGTGTTGGTAGCACCGCCTCTGCAGCCCTTCCCCACCAACCACCGAGGGACAGTGTCGGCTGCAGCAGCAGAGCAAAAAGAGGACACTCCATTTCCTTCTGCCGGGTTTACTGCACCGCCTCTGCACACCTTCTCCACCGACCACCGTGGGACTGTGTCGGCTGCAGCAGCAGAGCAAGAAGAGGACACTCCATTTTCTTCTGCCGGGTTTACAGCACCACCTATGTAGCCCTTCCCCACCCACCACCGTGGGACTGTGCCAGCTGCAGCAGTAGAGCAAGAAGAGTACAAAGGTATCAAACAAGATGATGCCTTTGTCCGGGTGCTCCCAATGAGAGTAAGGAGAGACATGCTGTCCCCAGGGCCACCTGCCATAGCTCCAATCTGGCCTTACCCCTTCTCAACCCCTTAGCAACTATAGGTCCTTAACCATTTTCTTCCACAGATTCTATAAACCCTTACCCAACCCTTGTACTCAAAGCTGCTGGCCCCTAACCCTTGATATGCACCATTAGCTACAGTACCTACCCTTACACAAATAGATGCATTTATATTTAGGTAGATATTTGATAAATGGTTTATAAATAGCTAATTATATATATAAAAGGTAAATAGATAGATAGATAGATTGATTGATTTATAAAGTACATACTTGTATAGTGCCTTTTCATGTGTCAATGTGTATTGAGAACATATTTTCAAACCTCAGAAACAGTAGACACAAGACAGGTAATTATTGCTTATTTATTACTGATAATATATTCCTGGTATACATTGACACTAAAAAAAGCATGTCTAGCCAATGACCTCCCATAGTCTCCCAAGCCATCCACCTTCTGTAATAACAAATAGTAGCGAGCATTGTCTCCGTCTCTCTTTGCTAGTCCAGCGTGGCGCTCAATTTCCATCTGCCGTGTTAAAAGCACACCGCCTCTGCAGGTAGTAAGTAGCCTGCAGTGTCTCTGTCTCACTTTGCTAGTCCAGCATGGCGCTCAATTTCCATCTGCCGTGTTGGTAGCACCGCCTCTGCAGCCCATCCCCACCAACCACCGAGGGACTGTGTCGGCTGCAGCAGCAGAGCAAAAAGAGGACACTCCATTTCCTTCTGCCGGGTTTACTGCACCGCCTCTGCACACCTTCTCCACCGACCACCGTGGGACTGTGTCGGCTGCAGCAGCAGAGCAAGAAGAGGACACTCCATTTTCTTCTGCCGGGTTTACAGCACCACCTATGTAGCCACTCCCCACCCACCACCGTGGGACTGTGCCAGCTGCAGCAGTAGAGCAAGAAGAGTACAAAGGTATCAAACAAGATGATGCCTTTGTCCGGGTGCTCCCAATGAGAGTAAGGAGAGACATGCTGTCCCCAGGGCCAACTGCCACAGCTCCAATCTGGCCTTACCCCTTCTCAACCCCTTAGCAACTATAGGTCCTTAACCATTTTCTTCCACAGATTCTATCTACCCTTACCCAACCCTTGTACTCAGAGCTGCTGGCCCCTAACCCCTGATATGCACCATTAGCGACAGTACCTACCCTTACACAAATAGATGCATTTATATTTAGGTAGATATTGGATAAATGGTTTATAAATAGCTAATTATATATATATATATAATTCCCTCCCATAGTCTCCCAAGCCATCCACCTTCTGTAATAACAAATAGTAGCGAGCATTGTCTCCGTCTCTCTTTGCTAGTCCAGCGTGGCGCTCAATTTCCATCTGCCGTGTTTAAAGCACACCGCCTCTGCAGGTAGTAAGTAGCCTGCAGTGTCTCCCTCCCACTTTGCTAGTCCAGCATGTCACTCAATTTCCATCTGCCGAGTTGGCAGTACCGCCTCTGCAGACCTTCCCGCCGACCACCGTGGGACTGTGTCGGCTGCAGCAGCAGAGCAAGAAGAGGACACTCCATTTCCTTTTGCAGGGTTTACAGCACCACCTCAGCAGCCCTTCCCACCGACCACCGTGGGACTGTGCCAGCTGCAGCAGCAGAGCAAGAATAGTTCAAATGTATCAAAAAAGATGATGCCTTTGTCCGGGTCCTCCCAATGAGAAAAAGGAGAGACATGCTGTCCCCAGGGCCACCTGTCACAGCTCCAATCTGGCCTTTCCCCTTCTCAACCCCTAGCAACTATAGGTCCTTAACCGTTTTCTTCCCCAGATTCTAGCTACTCTTACCCAACCCTTGTACTCAGAGCTGCTTTCCCCTAACCCCTGATATAACCCATTAGCTACAGTACCTACCTTTACACAAATAGATACATTAATATTTAGCTAGATATTGGATAGATGGTTCATAAATAGTTAGTTAAATAGATAAAAGATAGAAAGATTGATTGATTTATACAGTACATACATGTATAGTGCCTTTTTCTGTGTCAATGTGTATTGAGAACATATTATCACACTTTTTTTCTTATATTTTAGGTGACTGCAAACTTCAATTCAAGTCAACGATCAAAGACGAAGTACAGAAACAGTAGACACAAGACAGGTAATTAATGACTATTAATTACTGATAATATATTCCTGGTATACATTCACACTAAAAATGCATGTCTAGCCAATCACCTCATATAGTCTCCCAAGCCATCCAACTTCTGTAATAACAAATAGTAGCGAGCAGTGTCTTCGTCCCTCTTTGCTAGTTCAGCATGGCGCTCAATTTCCATCTGGCGTGTTGACAGCACACCGCCTCTGCAGGTAGTAAGTAGCCTGCAGTGTCTCCCTCTCACTTTGCTAGTCCAGCATGGCACTCAATTTCCATCTGCCGTGTTGGTAGCACCGCCTCTGCAGCCCTTCCCCACCAACCACCGAGGGACAGTGTCGGCTGCAGCAGCAGAGCAAAAAGAGGACACTCCATTTCCTTCTGCCGGGTTTACTGCACCGCCTCTGCACACCTTCTCCACCGACCACCGTGGGACTGTGTCGGCTGCAGCAGCAGAGCAAGAAGAGGACACTCCATTTTCTTCTGCCGGGTTTACAGCACCACCTATGTAGCCCTTCCCCACCCACCACCGTGGGACTGTGCCAGCTGCAGCAGTAGAGCAAGAAGAGTACAAAGGTATCAAACAAGATGATGCCTTTGTCCGGGTGCTCCCAATGAGAGTAAGGAGAGACATGCTGTCCCCAGGGCCACCTGCCATAGCTCCAATCTGGCCTTACCCCTTCTCAACCCCTTAGCAACTATAGGTCCTTAACCATTTTCTTCCACAGATTCTATCTACCCTTACCCAACCCTTGTACTCAAAGCTGCTGGCCCCTAACCCCTGATATGCACCATTAGCTACAGTACCTACCCTTACACAAATAGATGCATTTATATTTAGGTAGATATTGGATAAATGGTTTATAAATAGCTAATTATATATATATATAAGGTAAATAGATAGATAGATAGATTGATTGATTTATAAAGTACATACTTGTATAGTGCCTTTTCATGTGTCAATGTGTATTGAGAACATGTTTTCAAACCTCAGAAACAGTAGACACAAGACAGGTAATTATTGCTTATTTATTACTGATAATATATTCCTGGTATACATTGACACTAAAAAAAGCATGTCTAGCCAATGACCTCCCATAGTCTCCCAAGCCATCCACCTTCTGTAATAACAAATAGTAGCGAGCATTGTCTCCGTCTCTCTTTGCTAGTCAAGCGTGGCGCTCAATTTCCATCTGCCGTGTTAAAAGCACACCGCCTCTGCAGGTAGTAAGTAGCCTGCAGTGTCTCCCTCTCACATTGCTAGTCCAGCATGGCGCTCAATTTCCATCTGCCGTGTTGGTAGCACCGCCTCTGCAGCCCTTCCCCACGACCACCGAGGGACTGTGTCGGCTGCAGCAGCAGAGCAAAAAGAGGACACTCCATTTCCTTCTGCCGGGTTTACTGCACCGCCTCTGCACACCTTCTCCACCGACCACCGTGGGACTGTGTCGGCAGCAGCAGCAGAGCAAGAAGAGGACACTCCATTTTCTTCTGCCGGGTTTACAGCACCACCTATGTAGCCCTTCCCCACCCACCACCGTTGGACTGTGCCACCTGCAGCAGTAGAGCAAGAAGAGTACAAAGGTATCAAACAAGATGATGCCTTTGTCCGGGTTCTCCCAATGAGAGTAAGGAGAGACATGCTGTCCCCAGGTCCACCTGCCACAGCTCCAATCTGGCCTTACCCCTTCTCAACCCCTTAGCAACTATAGGTCCTTAACCATTTTCTTCCACATATTCTATCTACCCTTACCCAACCCTTGTACTCAGAGCTGCTGGCCCCTAACCCCTGATATGCACCATTAGCTACAGTACCTACCCTTACACAAATAGATGCATTTATATTTAGGTAGATATTGGATAAATGGTTTATAAATAGCTAATTATTATATATATATATATATATATATATATATATATATATATATATATATATATATAAAAGGTAGATAGATAGATTGATTGATTTATAAAGTACATACTTGTATAGTGCCTTTTCATGTGTCAATGTGTATTGAGAACATATTTTCAAACCTCAGAAACAGTAGACACAAGACAGGTAATTAATGATTATTTATTACTGATAATATATTCCTGGTATACATTCACACTAAAAAAAGCATGTCTAGCCAATGACCTCCCATAGTCTCCCAAGCCATCCACCTTCTGTAATAACAAATAGTAGCGAGCATTGTCTCCGTCTCTCTTTGCTAGTCCAGCGTGGCGCTCAATTTCCATCTGCCGTGTTAAAAGCACACCGCCTCTGCAGGTAGTAAGTAGCCTGCAGTGTCTCCCTCCCACTTTGCTAGTCCAGCATGGCACTCAATTTCCATCTGCCGAGTTGGCAGTACCGCCTCTGCAGACCTTCCCGCCGACCACCGTGGGACTGTGTCGGCTGCAGCAGCAGAGCAAGAAGAGGACACTCCATTTCCTTTTGCAGGGTTTACAGCACCACCTCAGCAGCCCTTCCCACCGACCATCGTGGGACTGTGCCAGCTGCAGCAGCAGAGCAAGAATAGTACAAATGTATCAAAAAAGATGATGCCTTTGTCCGGGTCCTCCCAATGAGAAAAAGGAGAGACATGCTGTCCCCAGGGCCACCTGTCACAGCTCCAATCTGGCCTTTCCCCTTCTCAACCCCTAGCAACTATAGGTCCTTAACCGTTTTCTTCCCCAGATTCTAGCTACTCTTACCCAACCCTTGTACTCAGAGCTGCTTGCCCCTAACCCCTGATATGACCCATTAGCTACAGTACCTACCTTTACACAAATAGATACATTAATATTTAGCTAGATATTGGATAGATGGTTCATAAATAGTTAGTTAAATAGATAAAAGATAGAAAGATTGATTGATTTATACAGTACATACATGTATAGTGCCTTTTTCTGTGTCAATGTGTATTGAGAACATATTATCACACTTTTTTTCTTATATTTTAGGTGACTGCAAACTTCAATTCAAGTCAACGATCAAAGACGAAGTACAGAAACAGTAGACACAAGACAGGTAATTAATGACTATTAATTACTGATAATATATTCCTGGTATACATTCACACTAAAAATGCATGTCTAGCCAATCACCTCATATAGTCTCCCAAGCCATCCAACTTCTGTAATAACAAATAGTAGCGAGCAGTGTCTTCGTCCCTCTTTGCTAGTTCAGCATGGCGCTCAATTTCCATCTGGCGTGTTGACAGCACACCGCCTCTGCAGGTAGTAAGTAGCCTGCAGTGTCTCCCTCTCACTTTGCTAGTCCAGCATGGCGCTCAATTTCCATCTGCCGTGTTGGTAGCACCGCCTCTGCAGCCCTTCCCCACCAACCACCGAGGGACAGTGTCGGCTGCAGCAGCAGAGCAAAAAGAGGACACTCCATTTCCTTCTGCCGGGTTTACTGCACCGCCTCTGCACACCTTCTCCACCGACCACCGTGGGACTGTGTCGGCTGCAGCAGCAGAGCAAGAAGAGGACACTCCATTTTCTTCTGCCGGGTTTACAGCACCACCTATGTAGCCCTTCCCCACCCACCACCGTGGGACTGTGCCAGCTGCAGCAGTAGAGCAAGAAGAGTACAAAGGTATCAAACAAGATGATGCCTTTGTCCGGGTGCTCCCAATGAGAGTAAGGAGAGACATGCTGTCCCCAGGGCCACCTGCCATAGCTCCAATCTGGCCTTACCCCTTCTCAACCCCTTAGCAACTATAGGTCCTTAACCATTTTCTTCCACAGATTCTATCTACCCTTACCCAACCCTTGTACTCAAAGCTGCTGGCCCCTAACCCCTGATATGCACCATTAGCTACAGTACCTACCCTTACACAAATAGATGCATTTATATTTAGGTAGATATTGGATAAATGGTTTATAAATAGCTAATTATATATATAAAAGGTAAATAGATAGATTGATTGATTTATAAAGTACATACTTGTATAGTGCCTTTTCATGTGTCAATGTGTATTGAGAACATATTTTCAAACCTCAGAAACAGTAGACACAAGACAGGTAATTATTGCTTATTTATTACTGATAATATATTCCTGGTATACATTGACACTAAAAAAAGCATGTCTAGCCAATGACCTACCATAGTCTCCCAAGCCATCCACCTTCTGTAATAACAAATAGTAGCGAGCATTGTCTCCGTCTCTCTTTGCTAGTCCAGTGTGGCGCTCAATTTCCATCTGCCGTGTTAAGAGCACACCGCCTCTGCAGGTAGTAAGTAGCCTGCAGTGTCTCTGTCTCACTTTGCTAGTCCAGCATGGCGCTCAATTTCCATCTGCCGTGTTGGTAGCACCGCCTCTGCAGCCCTTCCCCACCAACCACCGAGGGACTGTGTCGGCTGCAGCAGCAGAGCAAAAAGAGGACACTCCATTTCCTTCTGCCGGGTTTACTGCACCGCCTCTGCACACCTTCTCCACCGACCACCGTGGGACTGTGTCGGCTGCAGCAGCAGAGCAAGAAGAGGACACTCCATTTTCTTCTGCCGGGTTTACAGCACCACCTATGTAGCCCTTCCCCACCCACCACCGTGGGACTGTGCCAGCTGCAGCAGTAGAGCAAGAAGAGTACAAAGGTATCAAACAAGATGATGCCTTTGTCCGGGTGCTCCCAATGAGAGTAAGGAGAGACATGCTGTCCCCAGGGCCACCTGCCATAGCTCCAATCTGGCCTTACCCCTTCTCAACCCCTTAGCAACTATAGGTCCTTAACCATTTTCTTCCACAGATTCTATCTACCCTTACCCAACCCTTGTACTCAGAGCTGCTGGCCCCTAACCCCTGATATGCACCATTAGCTACAGTACCTACCCTTACACAAATAGATGCATTTATATTTAGGTAGATATTGGATAAATGGTTTATAAATAGCTAATTATATGTATAAAAGGTAAATAGATAGATAGATAGATAGATAGATAGATTGATTGATTTATAAAGTACATACTTGTATAGTGCCTTTTCATGTGTCAATGTGTATTGAGAACATATTTTCAAACCTCAGAAACAGTAGACACAAGACAGGTAATTAATGATTATTTATTACTGATAATATATTCCTGGTATACATTGACACTAAAAAAAGCATGTCTAGCCAATGACCTCCCATAGTCTCCCAAGCCATCCACCTTCTGTAATAACAAATAGTAGCGAGCATTGTCTCCGTCTCTCTTTGCTAGTCCAGCGTGGCGCTCAATTTCCATCTGCCGTGTTAAAAGCACACCGCCTCTGCAGGTAGTAAGTAGCCTGCAGTGTCTCACTCTCACTTTGCTAGTCCAGCATGGCGCTCAATTTCCATCTGCCGTGTTGGTAGCACCGCCTCTGCTGCCCTTCCCCACCGACCACCGAGGGACTGTGTTGGCTGCAGCAGCAGAGCAAAAAGAGGACACTCCATTTCCTTCTGCCGGTTTTACTGCACCGCCTCTGCACACCTTCTCCACCGACCACCGTGGGACTGTGTCGGCTGCAGCAGCAGAGCAAGAAGAGGACACTCCATTTTCTTCTGCCGGGTTTACAGCACCACCTATGTAGCCCTTCCCCACCCACCACCGTGGGACTGTGCCAGCTGCAGCAGTAGAGCAAGAAGAGTGCAAAGGTATCAAACAAGATGATGCCTTTGTCCGGGTGCTCCCAATGAGAGTAAGGAGAGACATGCTGTCCCCAGGGCCACCTGCCACAGCTCCAATCTGGCCTTACCCCTTCTCAACCCCTTAGCAACTATAGGTCCTTAACCATTTTCTTCCACAGATTCTATCTACCCTTACCCAACCCTTGTACTCAGAGCTGCTGGCCCCTAACCCCTGATATGCACCATTAGCTACAGTACCTACCCTTACACAAATAGATGCATTTATATTTAGGTAGATATTGGATAAATGGTTTATAAATAGCTAATTATATATATATATATATATATATATATATATATATATATATATATATATATATATATATATATATATATATATATATAAGGTAGATAGATAGATTGATTGATTGATTTATAAAGTACATACTTGTATAGTGCCTTTTCATGTGTCAATGTGTATTGAGAACATATTTTCAAACCTCAGAAACAGTAGACACAAGACAGGTAATTAATGATTATTTATTACTGATAATATATTCCTGGTATACATTCACACTAAAAATGCATGTCTAGCCAATCACCTCATATAGTATCCCAAACCATCCACCTTCTGTAATAACAAATAGTAGCGAGCAGTGTCTTCGTCCCTCTTTGCTAGTTCAGCATGGCGCTCAATTTCCATCCGGCGTGTTGACAGCACACCGCCTCTGCAGGTAGTAAGTAGCCTGCAGTGTCTCCCTCTCACATTGCTAGTCCAGCATGGCGCTCAATTTCCATCTGCCGTGTTGGTAGCACCGCCTCTGCAGCCCTTCCCCACGACCACCGAGGGACTGTGTCGGTTGCAGCAGCAGAGCAAAAAGAGGACACTCCATTTCCTTCTGCCGGGTTTACTGCACCGCCTCTGCACACCTTCTCCACCGACCACCGTGGGACTGTGTCGGCTGCAGCAGCAGAGCAAGAAGAGGACACTCCATTTTCTTCTGCCGGGTTTACAGCACCACCTATGTAGCCCTTCCCCACCCACCACCGTGGGACTGTGCCAGCTGCAGCAGTAGAGCAAGAAGAGTACAAAGGTATCAAACAAGATGATGCCTTTGTCCGGGTGCTCCCAATGAGAGTAAGGAGAGACATGCTGTCCCCAGGTCCACCTGCCACAGCTCCAATCTGGCCTTACCCCTTCTCAACCCCTTAGCAACTATAGGTCCTTAACCATTTTCTTCCACAGATTCTATCTACCCTTACCCAACCCTTGTACTCAGAGCTGCTGGCCCCTAACCCCTGATATGCACCATTAGCTACAGTACCTTCCCTTACACAAATAGATGCATTTATATTTAGGTAGATATTGGATAAATGGTTTATAAATAGCTAATTATATATATATATATATATATATATATATATATATATATATATATATATATATGGTAGATAGATTGATTGATTGATTTATAAAGTACATACTTGTATAGTGCCTTTTCATGTGTCAATGTATATTGAGAACATATTTTCAAACCTCAGAAACAGTAGACACAAGACAGGTAATTAATGATTATTTATTACTGATAATATATTCCTGGTATACATTCACACTAAAAATGCATGTCTAGCCAATCACCTCATATAGTATCCCAAACCATCCACCTTCTGTAATAACAAATAGTAGCGAGCAGTGTCTTCGTCCCTCTTTGCTAGTTCAGCATGGCGCTCAATTTCCATCCGGCGTGTTGACAGCACACCGCCTCAGCAGGTAGTAAGTAGCCTGCAGTGTCTCCCTCTCACATTGCTAGTCCAGCATGGCGCTCAATTTCCATCTGCCGTGTTGGTAGCACCGCCTCTGCAGCCCTTCCCCACGACCACCGAGGGACTGTGTCGGCTGCAGCAGCAGAGCAAAAAGAGGACACTCCATTTCCTTCTGCCGGGTTTACTGCACCGCCTCTGCACACCTTCTCCACCGACCACCGTGGGACTGTGTCGGCTGCAGCAGCAGAGCAAGAAGAGGACACTCCATTTTCTTCTGCCGGGTTTACAGAACCACCTATGTAGCCCTTCCCCACCCACCACCGTGGGACTGTGCCAGCTGCAGCAGTAGAGCAAGAAGAGTACAAAGGTATCAAACAAGATGATGCCTTTGTCCGGGTGCTCCCAATGAGAGTAAGGAGAGACATGCTGTCCCCAGGTCCACCTGCCACAGCTCCAATCTGGCCTTACCCCTTCTCAACCCCTTAGCAACTATAGGTCCTTAACCATTTTCTTCCACAGATTCTATCTACCCTTACCCAACCCTTGTACTCAGAGCTGCTGGCCCCTAACCCCTGATATGCACCATTAGCTACAGTACCTTCCCTTACACAAATAGATGCATTTATATTTAGGTAGATATTGGATAAATGGTTTATAAATAGCTAAATATATATATATATATATATATATATATATATATATATATATATATATATATATATGGTAGATAGATAGATTGATTGATTTATAAAGTACATACTTGTATAGTGCCTTTTCATGTGTCAATGTGTATTGAGAACATATTTTCAAACCTCAGAAACAGTAGACACAAGACAGGTAATTAATGATTATTTATTACTGATAATATATTCCTGGTATACATTCACACTAAAAATGCATGTCTAGCCAATCACCTCATATAGTATCCCAAACCATCCACCTTCTGTAATAACAAATAGTAGCGAGCAGTGTCTTCGTCCCTCTTTGCTAGTTCAGCATGGCGCTCAATTTCCATCCGGCGTGTTGACAGCACACCGCCTCTGCAGGTAGTAAGTAGCCTGCAGTGTCTCCCTCTCACATTGCTAGTCCAGCATGGCGCTCAATTTCCATCTGCCGTGTTGGTAGCACCGCCTCTGCAGCCCTTCCCCACGACCACCGAGGGACTGTGTCGGTTGCAGCAGCAGAGCAAAAAGAGGACACTCCATTTCCTTCTGCCGGGTTTACTGCACCGCCTCTGCACACCTTCTCCACCGACCACCGTGGGACTGTGTCGGCTGCAGCAGCAGAGCAAGAAGAGGACACTCCATTTTCTTCTGCCGGGTTTACAGCACCACCTATGTAGCCCTTCCCCACCCACCACCGTGGGACTGTGCCAGCTGCAGCAGTAGAGCAAGAAGAGTACAAAGGTATCAAACAAGATGATGCCTTTGTCCGGGTGCTCCCAATGAGAGTAAGGAGAGACATGCTGTCCCCAGGGCCACCTGCCATAGCTCCAATCTGGCCTTACCCCTTCTCAACCCCTTAGCAACTATAGGTCCTTAACCATTTTCTTCCACAGATTCTATCTACCCTTACCCAACCCTTGTACTCAAAGCTGCTGGCCCCTAACCCCTGATATGCACCATTAGCTACAGTACCTACCCTTACACAAATAGATGCATTTATATTTAGGTAGATATTGGATAAATGGTTTATAAATAGCTAATTATATATATAAAAGGTAAATAGATAGATTGATTGATTTATAAAGTACATACTTGTATAGTGCCTTTTCATGTGTCAATGTGTATTGAGAACATATTTTCAAACCTCAGAAACAGTAGACACAAGACAGGTAATTATTGCTTATTTATTACTGATAATATATTCCTGGTATACATTGACACTAAAAAAAGCATGTCTAGCCAATGACCTCCCATAGTCTCCCAAGCCATCCACCTTCTGTAATAACAAATAGTAGCGAGCATTGTCTCCGTCTCTCTTTGCTAGTCCAGCGTGGCGCTCAATTTCCATCTGCCGTGTTAAAAGCACACCGCCTCTGCAGGTAGTAAGTAGCCTGCAGTGTCTCACTCTCACTTTGCTAGTCCAGCATGGCGCTCAATTTCCATCTGCCGTGTTGGTAGCACCGCCTCTGCTGCCCTTCCCCACCGACCACCGAGGGACTGTGTTGGCTGCAGCAGCAGAGCAAAAAGAGGACACTCCATTTCCTTCTGCCGGTTTTACTGCACCGCCTCTGCACACCTTCTCCACCGACCACCGTGGGACTGTGTCGGCTGCAGCAGCAGAGCAAGAAGAGGACACTCCATTTTCTTCTGCCGGGTTTACAGCACCACCTATGTAGCCCTTCCCCACCCACCACCGTGGGACTGTGCCAGCTGCAGCAGTAGAGCAAGAAGAGTGCAAAGGTATCAAACAAGATGATGCCTTTGTCCGGGTGCTCCCAATGAGAGTAAGGAGAGACATGCTGTCCCCAGGGCCACCTGCCACAGCTCCAATCTGGCCTTACCCCTTCTCAACCCCTTAGCAACTATAGGTCCTTAACCATTTTCTTCCACAGATTCTATCTACCCTTACCCAACCCTTGTACTCAGAGCTGCTGGCCCCTAACCCCTGATATGCACCATTAGCTACAGTACCTACCCTTACACAAATAGATGCATTTATATTTAGGTAGATATTGGATAAATGGTTTATAAATAGCTAATTATATATATATATATATATATATATATATATATATATATATATATATATATATATATATATATATATATATATATATATATATATATATATATGGTAGATAGATAGATTGATTGATTGATTTATAAAGTACATACTTGTATAGTGCCTTTTCATGTGTCAATGTGTATTGAGAACATATTTTCAAACCTCAGAAACAGTAGACACAAGACAGGTAATTAATGATTATTTATTACTGATAATATATTCCTGGTATACATTCACACTAAAAATGCATGTCTAGCCAATCACCTCATATAGTATCCCAAACCATCCACCTTCTGTAATAACAAATAGTAGCGAGCAGTGTCTTCGTCCCTCTTTGCTAGTTCAGCATGGCGCTCAATTTCCATCCGGCGTGTTGACAGCACACCGCCTCTGCAGGTAGTAAGTAGCCTGCAGTGTCTCCCTCTCACATTGCTAGTCCAGCATGGCGCTCAATTTCCATCTGCCGTGTTGGTAGCACCGCCTCTGCAGCCCTTCCCCACGACCACCGAGGGACTGTGTCGGTTGCAGCAGCAGAGCAAAAAGAGGACACTCCATTTCCTTCTGCCGGGTTTACTGCACCGCCTCTGCACACCTTCTCCACCGACCACCGTGGGACTGTGTCGGCTGCAGCAGCAGAGCAAGAAGAGGACACTCCATTTTCTTCTGCCGGGTTTACAGCACCACCTATGTAGCCCTTCCCCACCCACCACCGTGGGACTGTGCCAGCTGCAGCAGTAGAGCAAGAAGAGTACAAAGGTATCAAACAAGATGATGCCTTTGTCCGGGTGCTCCCAATGAGAGTAAGGAGAGACATGCTGTCCCCAGGGCCACCTGCCATAGCTCCAATCTGGCCTTACCCCTTCTCAACCCCTTAGCAACTATAGGTCCTTAACCATTTTCTTCCACAGATTCTATCTACCCTTACCCAACCTTTGTACTCAAAGCTGCTGGCCCCTAACCCCTGATATGCACCATTAGCTACAGTACCTACCCTTACACAAATAGATGCATTTATATTTAGGTAGATATTGGATAAATGGTTTATAAATAGCTAATTATATATATATATATATATATATATATATATAAATAAATATATATATATATATATATATATATATATAAGGTAGATAGATAGATTGATTGATTGATTTATAAAGTACATACTTGTATAGTGCCTTTTCATGTGTCAATGTGTATTGAGAACATATTTTCAAACCTCAGAAACAGTAGACACAAGACAGGTAATTAATGATTATTTATTACTGATAATATATTCCTGGTATACATTCACACTAAAAATGCATGTCTAGCCAATCACCTCATATAGTATCCCAAACCATCCACCTTCTGTAATAACAAATAGTAGCGAGCAGTGTCTTCGTCCCTCTTTGCTAGTTCAGCATGGCGCTCAATTTCCATCCGGCGTGTTGACAGCACACCGCCTCTGCAGGTAAGAAGTAGCCTGCAGTGTCTCCCTCTCACATTGCTAGTCCAGCATGGCGCTCAATTTCCATCTGCCGTGTTGGTAGCACCGCCTCTGCAGCCCTTCCCCACGACCACCGAGGGACTGTGTCGGTTGCAGCAGCAGAGCAAAAAGAGGACACTCCATTTCCTTCTGCCGGGTTTACTGCACCGCCTCTGCACACCTTCTCCACCGACCACCGTGGGACTGTGTCGGCTGCAGCAGCAGAGCAAGAAGAGGACACTCCATTTTCTTCTGCCGGGTTTACAGCACCACCTATGTAGCCCTTCCCCACCCACCACCGTGGGACTGTGCCAGCTGCAGCAGTAGAGCAAGAAGAGTACAAAGGTATCAAACAAGATGATGCCTTTGTCCGGGTGCTCCCAATGAGAGTAAGGAGAGACATGCTGTCCCCAGGGCCACCTGCCATAGCTCCAATCTGGCCTTACCCCTTCTCAACCCCTTAGCAACTATAGGTCCTTAACCATTTTCTTCCACAGATTCTATCTACCCTTACCCAACCCTTGTACTCAAAGCTGCTGGCCCCTAACCCCTGATATGCACCATTAGCTACAGTACCTACCCTTACACAAATAGATGCATTTATATTTAGGTAGATATTGGATAAATGGTTTATAAATAGCTAATTATATATATAAAAGGTAAATAGATAGATTGATTGATTTATAAAGTACATACTTGTATAGTGCCTTTTCATGTGTCAATGTGTATTGAGAACATATTTTCAAACCTCAGAAACAGTAGACACAAGACAGGTAATTATTGCTTATTTATTACTGATAATATATTCCTGGTATACATTGACACTAAAAAAAGCATGTCTAGCCAATGACCTCCCATAGTCTCCCAAGCCATCCACCTTCTGTAATAACAAATAGTAGCGAGCATTGTCTCCGTCTCTCTTTGCTAGTCAAGCGTGGCGCTCAATTTCCATCTGCCGTGTTAAAAGCACACCGCCTCTGCAGGTAGTAAGTAGCCTGCAGTGTCTCCCTCTCACATTGCTAGTCCAGCATGGCGCTCAATTTCCATCTGCCGTGTTGGTAGCACCGCCTCTGCAGCCCTTCCCCACGACCACCGAGGGACTGTGTCGGCTGCAGCAGCAGAGCAAAAAGAGGACACTCCATTTCCTTCTGCCGGGTTTACTGCACCGCCTCTGCACACCTTCTCCACCGACCACCGTGGGACTGTGTCGGCAGCAGCAGCAGAGCAAGAAGAGGACACTCCATTTTCTTCTGCCGGGTTTACAGCACCACCTATGTAGCCCTTCCCCACCCACCACCGTTGGACTGTGCCACCTGCAGCAGTAGAGCAAGAAGAGTACAAAGGTATCAAACAAGATGATGCCTTTGTCCGGGTTCTCCCAATGAGAGTAAGGAGAGACATGCTGTCCCCAGGTCCACCTGCCACAGCTCCAATCTGGCCTTACCCCTTCTCAACCCCTTAGCAACTATAGGTCCTTAACCATTTTCTTCCACATATTCTATCTACCCTTACCCAACCCTTGTACTCAGAGCTGCTGGCCCCTAACCCCTGATATGCACCATTAGCTACAGTACCTACCCTTACACAAATAGATGCATTTATATTTAGGTAGATATTGGATAAATGGTTTATAAATAGCTACTTATTTATATATATATATATATATATATATATATATATATATATATATATATATATAAAAGGTAGATAGATAGATTGATTGATGTATAAAGTACATACTTGTATAGTGCCTTTTCATGTGTCAATGTGTATTGAGAACATATTTTCAAACCTCAGAAACAGTAGACACAAGACAGGTAATTAATGATTTTTTATTACTGATAATATATTCCTGGTATACATTCACACTAAAAAAAGCATGTCTAGCCAATGACCTCCCATAGTCTCCCAAGCCATCCACCTTCTGTAATAACAAATAGTAGCGAGCATTGTCTCCGTCTCTCTTTGCTAGTCCAGCGTGGCGCTCAATTTCCATCTGCCGTGTTAAAAGCACACCGCCTCTGCAGGTAGTAAGTAGCCTGCAGTGTCTCCCTCCCACTTTGCTAGTCCAGCATGGCACTCAATTTCCATCTGCCGAGTTGGCAGTACCGCCTCTGCAGACCTTCCCGCCGACCACCGTGGGACTGTGTCGGCTGCAGCAGCAGAGCAAGAAGAGGACACTCCATTTCCTTTTGCAGGGTTTACAGCACCACCTCAGCAGCCCTTCCCACCGACCACCGTGGGACTGTGCCAGCTGCAGCAGCAGAGCAAGAATAGTACAAATGTATCAAAAAAGATGATGCCTTTGTCCGGGTCCTCCCAATGAGAAAAAGGAGAGACATGCTGTCCCCAGGGCCACCTGTCACAGCTCCAATCTGGCCTTTCCCCTTCTCAACCCCTAGCAACTATAGGTCCTTAACCGTTTTCTTCCCCAGATTCTAGCTACTCTTACCCAACCCTTGTACTCAGAGCTGCTTGCCCCTAACCCCTGATATGACCCATTAGCTACAGTACCTACCTTTACACAAATAGATACATTAATATTTAGCTAGATATTGGATAGATGGTTCATAAATAGTTAGTTAAATAGATAAAAGATAGAAAGATTGATTGATTTATACAGTACATACATGTATAGTGCCTTTTTCTGTGTCAATGTGTATTGAGAACATATTATCACACTTTTTTTCTTATATTTTAGGTGACTGCAAACTTCAATTCAAGTCAACGATCAAAGACGAAGTACAGAAACAGTAGACACAAGACAGGTAATTAATGACTATTAATTACTGATAATATATTCCTGGTATACATTCACACTAAAAATGCATGTCTAGCCAATCACCTCATATAGTCTCCCAAGCCATCCAACTTCTGTAATAACAAATAGTAGCGAGCAGTGTCTTCGTCCCTCTTTGCTAGTTCAGCATGGCGCTCAATTTCCATCTGGCGTGTTGACAGCACACCGCCTCTGCAGGTAGTAAGTAGCCTGCAGTGTCTCCCTCTCACTTTGCTAGTCCAGCATGGCGCTCAATTTCCATCTGCCGTGTTGGTAGCACCGCCTCTGCAGCCCTTCCCCACCAACCACCGAGGGACAGTGTCGGCTGCAGCAGCAGAGCAAAAAGAGGACACTCCATTTCCTTCTGCCGGGTTTACTGCACCGCCTCTGCACACCTTCTCCACCGACCACCGTGGGACTGTGTCGGCTGCAGCAGCAGAGCAAGAAGAGGACACTCCATTTTCTTCTGCCGGGTTTACAGCACCACCTATGTAGCCCTTCCCCACCCACCACCGTGGGACTGTGCCAGCTGCAGCAGTAGAGCAAGAAGAGTACAAAGGTATCAAACAAGATGATGCCTTTGTCCGGGTGCTCCCAATGAGAGTAAGGAGAGACATGCTGTCCCCAGGGCCACCTGCCATAGCTCCAATCTGGCCTTACCCCTTCTCAACCCCTTAGCAACTATAGGTCCTTAAACATTTTCTTCCACAGATTCTATCTACCCTTACCCAACCCTTGTACTCAAAGCTGCTGGCCCCTAACCCCTGATATGCACCATTAGCTACAGTACCTACCCTTACACAAATAGATGCATTTATATTTAGGTAGATATTGGATAAATGGTTTATAAATAGCTAATTATATATATAAAAGGTAAATAGATAGATTGATTGATTTATAAAGTACATACTTGTATAGTGCCTTTTCATGTGTCAATGTGTATTGAGAACATATTTTCAAACCTCAGAAACAGTAGACACAAGACAGGTAATTATTGCTTATTTATTACTGATAATATATTCCTGGTATACATTGACACTAAAAAAAGCATGTCTAGCCAATGACCTCCCATAGTCTCCCAAGCCATCCACCTTCTGTAATAACAAATAGTAGCGAGCATTGTCTCCGTCTCTCTTTGCTAGTCCAGCGTGGCGCTCAATTTCCATCTGCCGTGTTAAGAGCACACCGCCTCTGCAGGTAGTAAGTAGCCTGCAGTGTCTCTGTCTCACTTTGCTAGTCCAGCATGGCGCTCAATTTCCATCTGCCGTGTTGGTAGCACCGCCTCTGCAGCCCTTCCCCACCAACCACCGAGGGACTGTGTCGGCTGCAGCAGCAGAGCAAAAAGAGGACACTCCATTTCCTTCTGCCGGGTTTACTGCACCGCCTCTGCACACCTTCTCCACCGACCACCGTGGGACTGTGTCGGCTGCAGCAGCAGAGCAAGAAGAGGACACTCCATTTTCTTCTGCCGGGTTTACAGCACCACCTATGTAGCCCTTCCCCACCCACCACCGTGGGACTGTGCCAGCTGCAGCAGTAGAGCAAGAAGAGTACAAAGGTATCAAACAAGATGATGCCTTTGTCCGGGTGCTCCCAATGAGAGTAAGGAGAGACATGCTGTCCCCAGGGCCACCTGCCATAGCTCCAATCTGGCCTTACCCCTTCTCAACCCCTTAGCAACTATAGGTCCTTAACCATTTTCTTCCACAGATTCTATCTACCCTTACCCAACCCTTGTACTCAGAGCTGCTGGCCCCTAACCCCTGATATGCACCATTAGCTACAGTACCTACCCTTACACAAATAGATGCATTTATATTTAGGTAGATATTGGATTAATGGTTTATAAATAGCTAATTATATATATAAAAGGTAAATAGATAGATAGATAGATAGATTGATTGATTTATAAAGTACATACTTGTATAGTGCCTTTTCATGTGTCAATGTGTATTGAGAACATATTTTCAAACCTCAGAAACAGTAGACACAAGACAGGTAATTAATGATTATTTATTACTGATAATATATTCCTGGTATACATTGACACTAAAAAAAGCATGTCTAGCCAATGACCTCCCATAGTCTCCCAAGCCATCCACCTTCTGTAATAACAAATAGTAGCGAGCATTGTCTCCGTCTCTCTTTGCTAGTCCAGCGTGGCGCTCAATTTCCATCTGCCGTGTTAAAAGCACACCGCCTCTGCAGGTAGTAAGTAGCCTGCAGTGTCTCACTCTCACTTTGCTAGTCCAGCATGGCGCTCAATTTCCATCTGCCGTGTTGGTAGCACCGCCTCTGCTGCCCTTCCCCACCGACCACCGAGGGACTGTGTTGGCTGCAGCAGCAGAGCAAAAAGAGGACACTCGATTTCCTTCTGCCGGTTTTACTGCACCGCCTCTGCACACCTTCTCCACCGACCACCGTGGGACTGTGTCGGCTGCAGCAGCAGAGCAAGAAGAGGACACTCCATTTTCTTCTGCCGGGTTTACAGCACCACCTATGTAGCCCTTCCCCACCCACCACCGTGGGACTGTGCCAGCTGCAGCAGTAGAGCAAGAAGAGTGCAAAGGTATCAAACAAGATGATGCCTTTGTCCGGGTGCTCCCAATGAGAGTAAGGAGAGACATGCTGTCCCCAGGGCCACCTGCCACAGCTCCAATCTGGCCTTACCCCTTCTCAACCCCTTAGCAACTATAGGTCCTTAACCATTTTCTTCCACAGATTCTATCTACCCTTACCCAACCCTTGTACTCAGAGCTGCTGGCCCCTAACCCCTGATATGCACCATTAGCTACAGTACCTACCCTTACACAAATAGATGCATTTATATTTAGGTAGATATTGGATAAATGGTTTATAAATAGCTAATTATATATATATATATATATATATATATATATATATATATATATATATATATATATATGGTAGATAGATAGATTGATTGATTGATTTATAAAGTACATACTTGTATAGTGCCTTTTCATGTGTCAATGTGTATTGAGAACATATTTTCAAACCTCAGAAACAGTAGACACAAGACAGGTAATTAATGATTATTTATTACTGATAATATATTCCTGGTATACATTCACACTAAAAATGCATGTCTAGCCAATCACCTCATATAGTATCCCAAACCATCCACCTTCTGTAATAACAAATAGTAGCGAGCAGTGTCTTCGTCCCTCTTTGCTAGTTCAGCATGGCGCTCAATTTCCATCCGGCGTGTTGACAGCACACCGCCTCTGCAGGTAGTAAGTAGCCTGCAGTGTCTCCCTCTCACATTGCTAGTCCAGCATGGCGCTCAATTTCCATCTGCCGTGTTGGTAGCACCGCCTCTGCAGCCCTTCCCCACGACCACCGAGGGACTGTGTCGGTTGCAGCAGCAGAGCAAAAAGAGGACACTCCATTTCCTTCTGCCGGGTTTACTGCACCGCCTCTGCACACCTTCTCCACCGACCACCGTGGGACTGTGTCGGCTGCAGCAGCAGAGCAAGAAGAGGACACTCCATTTTCTTCTGCCGGGTTTACAGCACCACCTATGTAGCCCTTCCCCACCCACCACCGTGGGACTGTGCCAGCTGCAGCAGTAGAGCAAGAAGAGTACAAAGGTATCAAACAAGATGATGCCTTTGTCCGGGTGCTCCCAATGAGAGTAAGGAGAGACATGCTGTCCCCAGGGCCACCTGCCATAGCTCCAATCTGGCCTTACCCCTTCTCAACCCCTTAGCAACTATAGGTCCTTAACCATTTTCTTCCACAGATTCTATCTACCCTTACCCAACCCTTGTACTCAAAGCTGCTGGCCCCTAACCCCTGATATGCACCATTAGCTACAGTACCTACCCTTACACAAATAGATGCATTTATATTTAGGTAGATATTGGATAAATGGTTTATAAATAGCTAATTATATATATAAAAGGTAAATAGATAGATTGATTGATTTATAAAGTACATACTTGTATAGTGCCTTTTCATGTGTCAATGTGTATTGAGAACATATTTTCAAACCTCAGAAACAGTAGACACAAGACAGGTAATTATTGCTTATTTATTACTGATAATATATTCCTGGTATACATTGACACTAAAAAAAGCATGTCTAGCCAATGACCTCCCATAGTCTCCCAAGCCATCCACCTTCTGTAATAACAAATAGTAGCGAGCATTGTCTCCGTCTCTCTTTGCTAGTCCAGCGTGGCGCTCAATTTCCATCTGCCGTGTTAAGAGCACACCGCCTCTGCAGGTAGTAAGTAGCCTGCAGTGTCTCCCTCTCACATTGCTAGTCCAGCATGGCGCTCAATTTCCATCTGCCGTGTTGGTAGCACCGCCTCTGCAGCCCTTCCCCACGACCACCGAGGGACTGTGTCGGCTGCAGCAGCAGAGCAAAAAGAGGACACTCCATTTCCTTCTGCCGGGTTTACTGCACCGCCTCTGCACACCTTCTCCACCGACCACCGTGGGACTGTGTCGGCAGCAGCAGCAGAGCAAGAAGAGGACACTCCATTTTCTTCTGCCGGGTTTACAGCACCACCTATGTAGCCCTTCCCCACCCACCACCGTTGGACTGTGCCACCTGCAGCAGTAGAGCAAGAAGAGTACAAAGGTATCAAACAAGATGATGCCTTTGTCCGGGTTCTCCCAATGAGAGTAAGGAGAGACATGCTGTCCCCAGGTCCACCTGCCACAGCTCCAATCTGGCCTTACCCCTTCTCAACCCCTTAGCAACTATAGGTCCTTAACCATTTTCTTCCACATATTCTATCTACCCTTACCCAACCCTTGTACTCAGAGCTGCTGGCCCCTAACCCCTGATATGCACCATTAGCTACAGTACCTACCCTTACACAAATAGATGCATTTATATTTAGGTAGATATTGGATAAATGGTTTATAAATAGCTAATTATTTATATATATATATATATATATATATATATATATATATATATATGGTAGATAGATAGATTGATTGATTTATAAAGTACATACTTGTATAGTGCCTTTTCATGTGTCAATGTGTATTGAGAACATATTTTCAAACCTCAGAAACAGTAGACACAAGACAGGTAATTAATGATTATTTATTACTGATAATATATTCCTGGTATACATTCACACTAAAAAAAGCATGTCTAGCCAATGACCTCCCATAGTCTCCCAAGCCATCCACCTTCTGTAATAACAAATAGTAGCGAGCATTGTCTCCGTCTCTCTTTGCTAGTCCAGCGTGGCGCTCAATTTCCATCTGCCGTGTTAAAAGCACACCGCCTCTGCAGGTAGTAAGTAGCCTGCAGTGTCTCCCTCCCACTTTGCTAGTCCAGCATGGCACTCAATTTCCATCTGCCGAGTTGGCAGTACCGCCTCTGCAGACCTTCCCGCCGACCACCGTGGGACTGTGTCGGCTGCAGCAGCAGAGCAAGAAGAGGACACTCCATTTCCTTTTGCAGGGTTTACAGCACCACCTCAGCAGCCCTTCCCACCGACCACCGTGGGACTGTGCCAGCTGCAGCAGCAGAGCAAGAATAGTACAAATGTATCAAAAAAGATGATGCCTTTGTCCGGGTCCTCCCAATGAGAAAAAGGAGAGACATGCTGTCCCCAGGGCCACCTGTCACAGCTCCAATCTGGCCTTTCCCCTTCTCAACCCCTAGCAACTATAGGTCCTTAACCGTTTTCTTCCCCAGATTCTAGCTACTCTTACCCAACCCTTGTACTCAGAGCTGCTTGCCCCTAACCCCTGATATGACCCATTAGCTACAGTACCTACCTTTACACAAATAGATACATTAATATTTAGCTAGATATTGGATAGATGGTTCATAAATAGTTAGTTAAATAGATAAAAGATAGAAAGATTGATTGATTTATACAGTACATACATGTATAGTGCCTTTTTCTGTGTCAATGTGTATTGAGAACATATTATCACACTTTTTTTCTTATATTTTAGGTGACTGCAAACTTCAATTCAAGTCAACGATCAAAGACGAAGTACAGAAACAGTAGACACAAGACAGGTAATTAATGACTATTAATTACTGATAATATATTCCTGGTATACATTCACACTAAAAATGCATGTCTAGCCAATCACCTCATATAGTCTCCCAAGCCATCCAACTTCTGTAATAACAAATAGTAGCGAGCAGTGTCTTCGTCCCTCTTTGCTAGTTCAGCATGGCGCTCAATTTCCATCTGGCGTGTTGACAGCACACCGCCTCTGCAGGTAGTAAGTAGCCTGCAGTGTCTCCCTCTCACTTTGCTAGTCCAGCATGGCGCTCAATTTCCATCTGCCGTGTTGGTAGCACCGCCTCTGCAGCCCTTCCCCACCAACCACCGAGGGACAGTGTCGGCTGCAGCAGCAGAGCAAAAAGAGGACACTCCATTTCCTTCTGCCGGGTTTACTGCACCGCCTCTGCACACCTTCTCCACCGACCACCGTGGGACTGTGTCGGCTGCAGCAGCAGAGCAAGAAGAGGACACTCCATTTTCTTCTGCCGGGTTTACAGCACCACCTATGTAGCCCTTCCCCACCCACCACCGTGGGACTGTGCCAGCTGCAGCAGTAGAGCAAGAAGAGTACAAAGGTATCAAACAAGATGATGCCTTTGTCTGGGTGCTCCCAATGAGAGTAAGGAGAGACATGCTGTCCCCAGGGCCACCTGCCATAGCTCCAATCTGGCCTTACCCCTTCTCAACCCCTTAGCAACTATAGGTCCTTAACCATTTTCTTCCACAGATTCTATCTACCCTTACCCAACCCTTGTACTCAAAGCTGCTGGCCCCTAACCCCTGATATGCACCATTAGCTACAGTACCTACCCTTACACAAATAGATGCATTTATATTTAGGTAGATATTGGATAAATGGTTTATAAATAGCTAATTATATATATAAAAGGTAAATAGATAGATTGATTGATTTATAAAGTACATACTTGTATAGTGCCTTTTCATGTGTCAATGTGTATTGAGAACATATTTTCAAACCTCAGAAACAGTAGACACAAGACAGGTAATTAATGATTATTTATTACTGATAATATATTCCTGGTATACATTGACACTAAAAAAAGCATGTCTAGCCAATGACCTCCCATAGTCTCCCAAGCCATCCACCTTCTGTAATAACAAATAGTAGCGAGCATTGTCTCCGTCTCTCTTTGCTAGTCCAGCGTGGCGCTCAATTTCCATCTGCCGTGTTAAGAGCACACCGCCTCTGCAGGTAGTAAGTAGCCTGCAGTGTCTCTGTCTCACTTTGCTAGTCCAGCATGGCGCTCAATTTCCATCTGCCGTGTTGGTAGCACCGCCTCTGCAGCCCTTCCCCACCAACCACCGAGGGACTGTGTCGGCTGCAGCAGCAGAGCAAAAAGAGGACACTCCATTTCCTTCTGCCGGGTTTACTGCACCGCCTCTGCACACCTTCTCCACCGACCACCGTGGGACTGTGTCGGCTGCAGCAGCAGAGCAAGAAGAGGACACTCCATTTTCTTCTGCCGGGTTTACAGCACCACCTATGTAGCCCTTCCCCACCCACCACCGTGGAACTGTGCCAGCTGCAGCAGTAGAGCAAGAAGAGTACAAAGGTATCAAACAAGATGATGCCTTTGTCCGGGTGCTCCCAATGAGAGTAAGGAGAGACATGCTGTCCCCAGGTCCACCTGCCACAGCTCCAATCTGGCCTTACCCCTTCTCAACCCCTTAGCAACTATAGGTCCTTAACCATTTTCTTCCACAGATTCTATCTACCCTTACCCAACCCTTGTACTGAGAGCTGCTGGCCCCTAACCCCTGATATGCACCATTAGCTACAGTACCTACCCTTACACAAATAGATGCATTTATATTTAGGTAGATATTGGATAAATGGTTTATAAATAGCTAATTATATATATATATATATATATATATATATATATATATATATATATATATATATATATATATATATGGTAGATAGATAGATTGATTGATTTATAAAGTACATACTTGTATAGTGCCTTTTCATGTGTCAATGTGTATTGAGAACATATTTTCAAACCTCAGAAACAGTAGACACAAGACAGGTAATTAATGATTATTTATTACTGATAATATATTCCTGGTATACATTCACACTAAAAAAAGCATGTCTAGCCAATGACCTCCCATAGTCTCCCAAGCCATCCACCTTCTGTAATAACAAATAGTAGCGAGCATTGTCTCCGTCTCTCTTTGCTAGTCCAGCGTGGCGCTCAATTTCCATCTGCCGTGTTAAAAGCACACCGCCTCTGCAGGTAGTAAGTAGCCTGCAGTGTCTCCCTCCCACTTTGCTAGTCCAGCATGGCACTCAATTTCCATCTGCCGAGTTGGCAGTACCGCCTCTGCAGACCTTCCCGCCGACCACCGTGGGACTGTGTCGGCTGCAGCAGCAGAGCAAGAAGAGGACACTCCATTTCCTTTTGCAGGGTTTACAGCACCACCTCAGCAGCCCTTCCCACCGACCACCGTCGGACTGTGCCAGCTGCAGCAGCAGAGCAAGAATAGTACAAATGTATCAAAAAAGATGATGCCTTTGTCCGGGTCCTCCCAATGAGAAAAAGGAGAGACATGCTGTCCCCAGGGCCACCTGTCACAGCTCCAATCTGGCCTTTCCCCTTCTCAACCCCTAGCAACTATAGGTCCTTAACCGTTTTCTTCCCCAGATTCTAGCTACTCTTACCCAACCCTTGTACTCAGAGCTGCTTGCCCCTAACCCCTGATATGACCCATTAGCTACAGTACCTACCTTTACACAAATAGATACATTAATATTTAGCTAGATATTGGATAGATGGTTCATAAATAGTTAGTTAAATAGATAAAAGATAGAAAGATTGATTGATTTATACAGTACATACATGTATAGTGCCTTTTTCTGTGTCAATGTGTATTGAGAACATATTATCACACTTTTTTTCTTATATTTTAGGTGACTGCAAACTTCAATTCAAGTCAACGATCAAAGACGAAGTACAGAAACAGTAGACACAAGACAGGTAATTAATGACTATTAATTACTGATAATATATTCCTGGTATACATTCACACTAAAAATGCATGTCTAGCCAATCACCTCATATAGTCTCCCAAGCCATCCACCTTCTGTAATAACAAATAGTAGCGAGCAGTGTCTTCGTCCCTCTTTGCTAGTTCAGCATGGCGCTCAATTTCCATCTGGCGTGTTGACAGCACACCGCCTCTGCAGGTAGTAAGTAGCCTGCAGTGTCTCCCTCTCACTTTGCTAGTCCAGCATGGCGCTCAATTTCCATCTGCCGTGTTGGTAGCACCGCCTCTGCAGCCCTTCCCCACCAACCACCGAGGGACAGTGTCGGCTGCAGCAGCAGAGCATAAAGAGGACACTCCATTTCCTTCTGCCGGGTTTACTGCACCGCCTCTGCACACCTTCTCCACCGACCACCGTGGGACTGTGTCAGCTGCAGCAGCAGAGCAAGAAGAGGACACTCCATTTTCTTCTGCCGGGTTTACAGCACCACCTATGTAGCCCTTCCCCACCCACCACCGTGGGAGTGTGCCAGCTGCAGCAGTAGAGCAAGAAGAGTACAAAGGTATCAAACAAGATGATGCCTTTGTCCGGGTGCTCCCAATGAGAGTAAGGAGAGACATGCTGTCCCCAGGGCCACCTGCCATAGCTCCAATCTGGCCTTACCCCTTCTCAACCCCTTAGCAACTATAGGTACTTAACCATTTTGTTCCACAGATTCTATCTACCCTTACCCAACCCTTGTACTCAGAGCTGCTGGCCCCTAACCCCTGATATGCACCATTAGATACAGTACCTACCCTTACACAAATAGATGTATTTATATTTAGGTAGATATTGGATAAATGGTTTATAAATAGCTAATTATATATATATATATATATATATATATATATATATATATATATATATATATATATATATATATATATATATGGTAGATAGATAGATTGATTGATTGATTTATAAAGTACATACTTGTATAGTGCCTTTTCATGTGTCAATGTGTATTGAGAACATATTTTCAAACCTCAGAAACAGTAGACACAAGACAGGTAATTAATGATTATTTATTACTGATAATATATTCCTGGTATACATTCACACTAAAAATGCATGTCTAGCCAATCACCTCATATAGTATCCCAAACCATCCACCTTCTGTAATAACAAATAGTAGCGAGCAGTGTCTTCGTCCCTCTTTGCTAGTTCAGCATGGCGCTCAATTTCCATCCGGCGTGTTGACAGCACACCGCCTCTGCAGGTAGTAAGTAGCCTGCAGTGTCTCCCTCTCACATTGCTAGTCCAGCATGGCGCTCAAATTCCATCTGCCGTGTTGGTAGCACCGCCTCTGCAGCCCTTCCCCACGACCACCGAGGGACTGTGTCGGCTGCAGCAGCAGAGCAAAAAGAGGACACTCCATTTCCTTCTGCCGGGTTTACTGCACCGCCTCTGCACACCTTCTCCACCGACCACCGTGGGACGGTGTCGGCTGCAGCAGCAGAGCAAGAAGAGGACACTCCATTTTCTTCTGCCGGGTTTACAGCACCACCTATGTAGCCCTTCCCCACCCACCACCGTGGGACTGTGCCAGCTGCAGCAGAAGAGCAAGAAGAGTACAAAGGTATCAAACAAGATGATGCCTTTGTCCGGGTGCTCCCAATGAGAGTAAGGAGAGACATGCTGTCCCCAGGTCCACCTGCCACAGCTCCAATCTGGCCTTACCCCTTCTCAACCCCTTAGCAACTATAGGTCCTTAACCATTTTCTTCCACAGATTCTATCTACCCTTACCCAACCCTTGTACTCAGAGCTGCTGGCCCCTAACCCCTGATATGCACCATTAGCTACAGTACCTACCCTTACACAAATAGATGCATTTATATTTAGGTAGATATTGGATAAATGGTTTATAAATAGCTAATTATATATATATATATATATATATATATATATATATATATATATATATATATATATATATATATATATATAAAAGGTAGATAGATAGATAGATTGATTGATTTATAAAGTACATACTTGTATAGTGCCTTTTCATGTGTCAATGTGTATTGAGAACATATTTTCAAACCTCAGAAACAGTAGACACAAGACAGGTAATTAATGATTATTTATTACTGATAATATATTCCTGGTATACATTCACACTAAAAAAAGCATGTCTAGCCAATGACCTCCCATAGTCTCCCAAGCCATCCACCTTCTGTAATAACAAATAGTAGCGAGCATTGTCTCCGTCTCTCTTTGCTAGTCCAACGTGGCGCTCAATTTCCATCTGCCGTGTTAAAAGCACACCGCCTCTGCAGGTAGTAAGTAGCCTGCAGTGTCTCCCTCCCACTTTGCTAGTCCAGCATGGCACTCAATTTCCATCTGCCGAGTTGGCAGTACCGCCTCTGCAGACCTTCCCGCCGACCACCGTGGGACTGTGTCGGCTGCAGCAGCAGAGCAAGAAGAGGACACTCCATTTCATTTTGCAGGGTTTACAGCACCACCTCAGCAGCCCTTCCCACCGACCACCGTGGGACTGTGCCAGCTGCAGCAGCAGAGCAAGAATAGTACAAATGTATCAAAAAAGATGATGCCTTTGTCCGGGTCCTCCCAATGAGAAAAAGGAGAGACATGCTGTCCCCAGGGCCACCTGTCACAGCTCCAATCTGGCCTTTCCCCTTCTCAACCCCTAGCAACTATAGGTCCTTAACCGTTTTCTTCCCCAGATTCTAGCTACTCTTACCCAACCCTTGTACTCAGAGCTGCTTGCCCCTAACCCCTGATATGACCCATTAGCTACAGTACCTACCTTTACACAAATAGATACATTAATATTTAGCTAGATATTGGATAGATGGTTCATAAATAGTTAGTTAAATAGATAAAAGATAGAAAGATTGATTGATTTATATAGTACATACATGTATAGTGCCTTTTTCTGTGTCAATGTGTATTGAGAACATATTATCACACCTCTTTTCTTCTATTTTAGGTGACTGCAAACTTCAATTCAAGTCAACGATCAAAGACGAAGTACAGAAACAGTAGACACAAGATAAGGTAATTAATGACTATTAATTACTGATAATATATTCCTGGTATACATTCACACTAAAAATGCATGTCTAGCCAATCACCTCATATAGTCTCCCAAGCCATCCACCTTCTGTAATAACAAATAGTAGCGAGCAGTGTCTTCGTCCCTCTTTGCTAGTTCAGCATGGCGCTCAATTTCCATCTGGCGTGTTGACAGCACACCGCCTCTGCAGGTAGTAAGTAGCCTGCAGTGTCTCCCTCTCACTTTGCTAGTCCAGCATGGCGCTCAATTTCCATCTGCCGTGTTGGTAGCACCGCCTCTGCAGCCCTTCCCCACCAACCACCGAGGGACAGTGTCGGCTGCAGCAGCAGAGCAAAAAGAGGACACTCCATTTCCTTCTGCCGGGTTTACTGCACCGCCTCTGCACACCTTCTCCACCGACCACCGTGGGACTGTGTCGGCTGCAGCAGCAGAGCAAGAAGAGGACACTCCATTTTCTTCTGCCGGGTTTACAGCACCACCTATGTAGCCCTTCCCCACCCACCACCGTGGGACTGTGCCAGCTGCAGCAGTAGAGCAAGAAGAGTACAAAGGTATCAAACAAGATGATGCCTTTGTCCGGGTGCTCCCAATGAGAGTAAGGAGAGACATGCTGTCCCCAGGGCCACCTGCCACAGCTCCAATCTGGCCTTACCCCTTCTCAACCCCTTAGCAACCATAGGTCCTTAACCATTTTGTTCCACAGATTCTGTCTACCCTTACCCAACCCTTGTACTCAGAGCTGCTGGCCCCTAACCCCTGATATGCACCATTAGCTACTGTACCTACCCTTACACAAATAGATGCATTTATATTTAGGTAGATATTGGATAAATGGTTTATAAATAGCTAATTTATATATATATATATATATATATATATATATATATATATATATATATATATATAAAAGGTAGATAGATAGATTGATTGATTGATTTATAAAGTACATACTTGTATAGTGCCTTTTCATGTGTCAATGTGTATTGAGAACATATTTTCAAACCTCAGAAACAGTAGACACAAGACAGGTAATTAATGATTATTTATTACTGATAATATATTCCTGGTATACATTCACACTAAAAAAAGCATGTCTAGCCAATGACCTCCCATAGTCTCCCAAGCCATCAGCCTTCTGTAATAACAAATAGTAGCGAGCATTGTCTCCGTCTCTCTTTGCTAGTCCAGCGTGGCGCTCAATTTCCATCTGCCGTGTTAAAAGCACACCGCCTCTGCAGGTAGTAAGTAGCCTGCAGTGTCTCCCTCCCACTTTGCTAGTCCAGCATGGCACTCAATTTCCATCTGCCGAGTTAGCAGTACCGCCTCTGCAGACCTTCCCGCCGACCACCGTGGGACTGTGTCGGCTGCAGCAGCAGAGCAAAAAGAGGACACTCCATTTCATTTTGCAGGGTTTACAGCACCACCTCAGCAGCCCTTCCCACCGACCACCGTGGGACTGTGCCATCTGCAGCAGCAGAGCAAGAATAGTACAAATGTATCAAAAAAGATGATGCCTTTGTCCGGGTCCTCCCAATGAGAAAAAGGAGAGACATGCTGTCCCCAGGGCCACCTGTCACAGCTCCAATCTGGCCTTTCCCCTTCTCAACCCCTAGCAACTATAGGTCCTTAACCGTTTTCTTCCCCAGATTCTAGCTACTCTTACCCAACCCTTGTACTCAGAGCTGCTTGCCCCTAACCCCTGATATGACCCATTAGCTACAGTACCTACCTTTACACAAATAGATACATTAATATTTAGCTAGATATTGGATAGATGGTTCATAAATAGTTAGTTAAATAGATAAAAGATAGAAAGATTGATTGATTTATACAGTACATACATGTATAGTGCCTTTTTCTGTGTCAATGTGTATTGAGAACATATTATCACACTTTTTTTCTTATATTTTAGGTGACTGCAAACTTCAATTCAAGTCAACGATCAAAGACGAAGTACAGAAACAGTAGACACAAGACAGGTATTTAATGACTATTAATTACTGATAATATATTCCTGGTATACATTCACACTAAAAATGCATGTCTAGCCAATCACCTCATATAGTCTCCCAAGCCATCCACCTTCTGTAATAACAAATAGTAGCGAGCAGTGTCTTCGTCCCTCTTTGCTAGTTCAGCATGGCGCTCAATTTCCATCTGGCGTGTTGACAGCACACCGCCTCTGCAGGTAGTAAGTAGCCTGCAGTGTCTCCCTCTCACTTTGCTAGTCCAGCATGGCGCTCAATTTCCATCTGCCGTGTTGGTAGCACCGCCTCTGCAGCCCTTCCCCACCAACCACCGAGGGACAGTGTCGGCTGCAGCAGCAGAGCAAAAAGAGGACACTCCATTTCCTTCTGCCGGGTTTACTGCACCGCCTCTGCACACCTTCTCCACAGACCACCGTGGGACTGTGTCGGCTGCAGCAGCAGAGCAAGAAGAGGACACTCCATTTTCTTCTGCCGGGTTTACAGCACCACCTATGTAGCCCTTCCCCACCCACCACCGTGGGACTGTGCCAGCTGCAGCAGTAGAGCAAGAAGAGTACAAAGGTATCAAACAAGATGATGCCTTTGTCCGGGTGCTCCCAATGAGAGTAAGGAGAGACATGCTGTCCCCAGGGCCACCTGCCACAGCTCCAATCTGGCCTTACCCCTTCTCAACCCCTTAGCAACTATAGGTCCTTAACCATTTTGTTCCACAGATTCTGTCTACCCTTACCCAACCCTTGTACTCAGAGCTGCTGGCCCCTAACCCCTGATATGCACCATTAGCTACAGTACCTACCCTTACACAAATAGATGCATTTATATTTAGGTAGATATTGGATAAATGGTTTATAAATAGCTAATTATATATATATATATATATATATATATATATATATATATATATATATATATATATATATATATATAGTAGATAGATTGATTGATTTATAAAGTACATACTTGTATAGTGCCTTTTCATGTGTCAATGTGTATTGAGAACATATTTTCAAACCTCAGAAACAGTAGACACAAGACAGGTAATTAATGATTATTTATTACTGATAATATATTCCTGGTATACATTCACACTAAAAATGCATGTCTAGCCAATCACCTCATATAGTATCCCAAACCATCCACCTTCTGTAATAACAAATAGTAGCGAGCAGTGTCTTCGTCCCTCTTTGCTAGTTCAGCATGGCGCTCAATTTCCATCCGGCGTGTTGACAGCACACCGCCTCTGCAGGTAGTAAGTAGCCTGCAGTGTCTCCCTCTCACATTGCTAGTCCAGCATGGCGCTCAATTTCCATCTGCCGTGTTGGTAGCACCGCCTCTGCAGCCCTTCCCCACGACCAACGAGGGACTGTGTCGGCTGCAGCAGCAGAGCAAAAAGAGGACACTCCATTTCCTTCTGCCGGGTTTACTGCACCGCCTCTGCACACCTTCTCCACCGACCACCGTGGGACTGTGTCGGCTGCAGCAGCAGAGCAAGAAGAGGACACTCCATTTTCTTCTGCCGGGTTTACAGCACCACCTATGTAGCCCTTCCCCACCCACCACCGTGGGACTGTGCCAGCTGCAGCAGTAGAGCAAGAAGAGTACAAAGGTATCAAACAAGATGATGCCTTTGTCCGGGTGCTCCCAATGAGAGTAAGGAGAGACATGCTGTCCCCAGGTCCACCTGCCACAGCTCCAATCTGGCCTTACCCCTTCTCAACCCCTTAGCAACTATAGGTCCTTAACCATTTTCTTCCACAGATTCTATCTACCCTTACCCAACCCTTGTACTCAGAGCTGCTGGCCCCTAACCCCTGATATGCACCATTAGCTACAGTACCTACCCTTACACAAATAGATGCATTTATATTTAGGTAGATATTGGATAAATGGTTTATAAATAGCTAATATATATATATATATATATATATATATATATATATATATATATATATATATATATATATATATATATATATATGGTAGATAGATAGATTGATTGATTTATAAAGTACATACTTGTATAGTGCCTTTTCATGTGTCAATGTGTATTGAGAACATATTTTCAAACCTCAGAAACAGTAGACACAAGACAGGTAATTAATGATTATTTATTACTGATAATATATTCCTGGTATACATTCACACTAAAAATGCATGTCTAGCCAATCACCTCATATAGTATCCCAAACCATCCACCTTCTGTAATAACAAATAGTAGCGAGCAGTGTCTTCGTCCCTCTTTGCTAGTTCAGCATGGCGCTCAATTTCCATCCGGCGTGTTGACAGCACACCGCCTCTGCAGGTAGTAAGTAGCCTGCAGTGTCTCCCTCTCACATTGCTAGTCCAGCATGGCGCTCAATTTCCATCTGCCGTGTTGGTAGCACCGCCTCTGCAGCCCTTCCCCACGACCACCGAGGGACTGTCGGCTGCAGCAGCAGAGCAAAAAGAGGATACTCCATTTCCTTCTGCCGGGTTTACTGCACCGCCTCTGCACACCTTCTCCACCGACCACCGTGGGACTGTGTCGGCTGCAGCAGCAGAGCAAGAAGAGGACACTCCATTTTCTTCTGCCGGGTTTACAGCACCACCTATGTAGCCCTTCCCCACCCACCACCGTGGGACTGTGCCAGCTGCAGCAGTAGAGCAAGAAGAGTACAAAGGTATCAAACAAGATGATGCCTTTGTCCGGGTGCTCCCAATGAGAGTAAGGAGAGACATGCTGTCCCCAGGTCCACCTGCCACAGCTCCAATCTGGCCTTACCCCTTCTCAACCCCTTAGCAACTATAGGTCCTTAACCATTTTGTTCCACAGATTCTATCTACCCTTACCCAACCCTTGTACTCAGAGCTGCTGGCCCCTAACCCCTGATATGCACCATTAGCTACAGTACCTACCCTTACACAAATAGATGCATTTATATTTAGGTAGATATTGGATAAATGGTTTATAAATAGCTAATTATATATATATAAAAGATAGATTGATTGATTGATTGATTGATTTATAAAGTACATACTTGTATAGTGCCTTTTCATGTGTCAATGTGTATTGAGAACATATTTTCAAACCTCAGAAACAGTTGACACAGGACAGGTAATTAATGATTATTTATTACTGATAATATATTCCTGGTATACATTCACACTAAAAAAGCATGTCTAGCCAATGACCTCCCATAGTCTCCCAAGCCATCCACCTTCTGTAATAACAAATAGTAGCGAGCATTGTCTCCGTCTCTCTTTGCTAGTCCAGCGTGGCACTCAATTTTCATCTGCCGTGTTAAAAGCACACCGCCTCTGCAGGTAGTAAGTAGCCTGCAGTGTCTCCCTCCCACTTTGCTAGTCCAGCATGGCACTCAATTTCCATCTGCCGAGTTGGCAGTACCGCCTCTGCAGACCTTCCCGCCGACCACCGTGGGACTGTGTCGGCTGCAGCAGCAGAGCAAGAAGAGGACACTCCATTTCCTTTTGCAGGGTTTACAGCACCACCTCAGCAGCCCTTCCCACCGACCACCGTGGGACTGTGCCAGCTGCAGCAGCAGAGCAAGAATAGTACAAATGTATCAAAAAAGATGATGCTTTGTCCGGGTCCTCCCAATGAGAAAAAGGAGAGACATGCTGTCCCCAGGGCCACCTGTCACAGCTCCAATCTGGCCTTTCCCCTTCTCAACCCCTAGCAACTATAGGTCCTTAACCGTTTTCTTCCCCAGATTCTAGCTACTCTTACCCAACCCTTGTACTCAGAGCTGCTTGCCCCTAACCCCTGATATGACCCATTAGCTACAGTACCTACCTTTACACAAATAGATACATTAATATTTAGCTAGATATTGGATAGATGGTTCATAAATAGTTAGTTAAATAGATAAAAGATAGATAGATTGATTGATTGATTTATACAGTACATACATGTATAGTGCCTTTTTCTGTGTCAATGTGTATTGAGAACATATTATCACACTTTTTTTCTTATATTTTAGGTGACTGCAAACTTCAATTCAAGTCAACGATCAAAGACGAAGTACAGAAACAGTAGACACAAGACAGGTAATTAATGACTATTAATTACTGATAATATATTCCTGGTATACATTCACACTAAAAATGCATGTCTAGCCAATCACCTCATATAGTCTCCCAAGCCATCCAACTTCTGTAATAACAAATAGTAGCGAGCAGTGTCTTCGTCCCTCTTTGCTAGTTCAGCATGGCACTCAATTTCTATCTGGCGTGTTGACAGCACACCGCCTCTGCAGGTAGTAAGTAGCCTGCAGTGTCTCCCTCTCACTTTGCTAGTCCAGCATGGCGCTCAATTTCCATCTGCCGTGTTGGTAGCACCGCCTCTGCAGCCCTTCCCCACCAACCACCGAGGGACAGTGTCGGCTGCAGCAGCAGAGCAAAAAGAGGACACTCCATTTCCTTCTGCCGGGTTTACTGCACCGCCTCTGCACACCTTCTCCACCGACCACCGTGGGACTGTGTCGGCTGCAGCAGCAGAGCAAGAAGAGGACACTCCATTTTCTTCTGCCGGGTTTACAGCACCACCTATGTAGCCCTTCCCCACCCACCACCGTGGGACTGTGCCAGCTGCAGCAGTAGAGCAAGAAGAGTACAAAGGTATCAAACAAGATGATGCCTTTGTCCGGGTGCTCCCAATGAGAGTAAGGAGAGACATGCTGTCCCCAGGGCCACCTGCCATAGCTTCAATCTGGCCTTACCCCTTCTCAACCCCTTAGCAACTATAGGTCCTTAACCATTTTCTTCCACAGATTCTATCTACCCTTACCCAACCCTTGTACTCAGAGCTGCTGGCCCCTAACCCCTGATATGCACCATTAGCTACAGTACCTACCCTTACACAAATAGATGCATTTATATTTAGGTAGATATTGGATAAATGGTTTATAAATAGCTAATTATATATATAAAAGGTAAATAGATAGATAGATTGATTGATTTATAAAGTACATACTTGTATAGTGCCTTTTCATGTGTCAATGTGTATTGAGAACATATTTTCAAACCTCAGAAACAGTAGACACAAGACAGGTAATTATTGCTTATTTATTACTGATAATATATTCCTGGTATACATTGACACTAAAAAAAGCATGTCTAGCCAATGACCACCCATAGTCTCCCAAGCCATCCACCTTCTGTAATAACAAATAGTAGCGAGCATTGTCTCTGTCTCTCTTTGCTAGTCCAGCGTGGCGCTCAATTTCCATCTGCCGTGTTAAAAGCACACCGCCTCTGCAGGTAGTAAGTAGCCTGCAGTGTCTCACTCTCACTTTGCTAGTCCAGCATGGCGCTCAATTTCCATCTGCCGTGTTGGTAGCACCGCCTCTGCTGCCCTTCCCCACCGACCACCGAGGGACTGTGTCGGCTGCAGCAGCAGAGCAAAAAGAGGACACTCCATTTCCTTCTGCCGGTTTTACTGCACCGCCTCTGCACACCTTCTCCACCGACCACCGTGGGACTGTGTCGGCTGCAGCAGCAGAGCAAGAAGAGGACACTCCATTTTCTTCTGCCGGGTTTACAGCACCACCTATGTAGCCCTTCCCCACCCACCACCGTGGGACTGTGCCAGCTGCAGCAGTAGATCAAGAAGAGTACAAAGGTATCAAACAAGATGATGCCTTTGTCCGGGTGCTCCCAATGAGAGTAATGAGAGACATGCTGTCCCCAGGGCCACCTGCCACAGCTCCAATCTGGCCTTACCCCTTCTCAACCCCTTTAGCAACTATAGGTCCTTAACCATTTTGTTCCACAGATTCTATCTACCCTTACCCAACCCTTGTACTCAGAGCTGCTGGCCCCTAACCCCTGATATGCACCATTAGCTACAGTACCTACCCTTACACAAATAGATGCATTTATATTTAGGTAGATATTGGATAAATGGTTTATAAATAGCTAATTATATATATATATATATATATATATATATATATATATATATATATGGTAGATAGATAGATTGATTGATTGATTTATAAAGTACATACTTGTATAGTGCCTTTTCATGTGTCAATGTGTATTGAGAACATATTTTCAAACCTCAGAAACAGTAGACACAAACAGAGGCGTACCTAGATATTCGTAGGCCCCATAGCAAAAGTTTGCAAGGGCCCCCTATTTAGCAACTGATGATGATAAATGTATGTAAAACATATTACTTAAACAGCAAAGATGGGCCCCCTTCAGCTCTGGGCCCCATAGCAGCTGCACCCCTTGCACCTATGGTAGTTACGCCCTTGGACACAAGACAGGTAATTAATGATTATTTATTACTGATAATATATTCCTGGTATACATTCACACTAAAAATGCATGTCTAGCCAATCACCTCATATAGTATCCCAAACCATCCACCTTCTGTAATAACAAATAGTAGCGAGCAGTGTCTTCGTCCCTCTTTGCTAGTTCAGCATGGCGCTCAATTTCCATCTGGCGTGTTGACAGCACACCGCCTCTGCAGGTAGTAAGTAGCCTGCATTGTCTCCCTCTCATATTGCTAGTCCAGCATGGCGCTCATTTTCCATCTGCCGTGTTGGTAGCACCGCCTCTGTAGCCCTTCCCCACGACCACTGAGGGACTGTGTCGGCTGCAGCAGCAGAGCAAAAAGAGGACACTCCATTTCCTTCTGCCGGGTTTACTGCACCGCCTCTGCACACCTTCTCCACCGACCACCGTGGGACTGTGTCGGCTGCAGCAGCAGAGCAAGAAGAGGACACTCCATTTTCTTCTGCCGGGTTTACAGCACCACCTATGTAGCCACTCCCCACCCACCACCGTGGGACTGTGCCAGCTGCAGCAGTAGAGCAAGAAGAGTACAAAGGTATCAAACAAGATGATGCCTTTGTCCGGGTGCTCCCAATGAGAGTAAGGAGAGACATGCTGTCCCCAGGGCCACCTGCCATAGCTCCAATCTGGCCTTACCCCTTCTCAACCCCTTAGCAACTATAGGTCCTTAACCATTTTGTTCCACAGATTCTATCTACCCTTACCCAACCCTTGTACTCAGAGCTGCTGGCCCCTAACCCCTGATATGCACCATTAGCTACAGTACCTACCCTTACACAAATAGATGCATTTATATTTAGGTAGATATTGGATAAATGGTTTATAAATAGCTAATTATATATATATAAAAGGTAAATAGATAGATAGATAGATTGATTGATTTATAAAGTACATACTTGTATAGTGCCTTTTCATGTGTCAATGTGTATTGAGAACATATTTTCAAACCTCAGAAACAGTAGACACAAGACAGGTAATTATTGCTTATTTATTACTGATAATATATTCCTGGTATACATTGACACTAAAAAAAGCATGTCTAGCCAATGACCTCCCATAGTCTCCCAAGCCATCCACCTTCTGTAATAACAAATAGTAGCGAGCATTGTCTCCGTCTCTCTTTGCTAGTCCAGCGTGGCGCTCAATTTCCATCTGCCGTGTTAAAAGCACACCGCCTCTGCAGGTAGTAAGTAGCCTGCAGTGTCTCACTCTCACTTTGCTAGTCCAGCATGGCGCTCAATTTCCATCTGCCGTGTTGGTAGCACCGCCTCTGCTGCCCTTCCCCACCGACCACCGAGGGACTGTGTCGGCTGCAGCAGCAGAGCAAAAAGAGGACACTCCATTTCCTTCTGCCGGTTTTACTGCACCGCCTCTGCACACCTTCTCCACCGACCACCGTGGGACTGTGTCGTCTGCAGCAGCAGAGCAAGAAGAGGACACTCCATTTTCTTCTGCCGGGTTTACAGCACCACCTATGTAGCCCTTCCCCACCCACCACCGTGGGACTGTGCCAGCTGCAGCAGTAGAGCAAGAAGAGTACAAAGGTATCAAACAAGATGATGCCTTTGTCCGGGTGCTCCCAATGAGAGTAAGGAGAGACATGCTGTCCCCAGGGCCACCTGCCACAGCTCCAATCTGGCCTCACCCCTTCTCAACCCCTTAGCAACTATAGGTCCTTAATCATTTTGTTCCACAGATTCTATCTACCCTTACCCAACCCTTGTACTCAGAGCTGCTGGCCCCTAACCCCTGATATGCACCATTAGCTACAGTACCTACCCTTACCCAAATAGATGCATTTATATTTAGGTAGATATTGGATAAATGGTTTATAAATAGCTAAATATATATATATATATATATATATATATATATATATATATATATATATATATATATATATATATATATGGTAGATAGATAGATTGATTGATTGATTTATAAAGTACATACTTGTATAGTGCCTTTTCATGTGTCAATGTGTATTGAGAACATATTTTCA
>NC_139225.1:112993774-113013106 GCF_055691185.1 Crinia signifera
CAGTAGACACAAGACAGGTAATTAATGACTATTAATTACTGATAATATATTCCTGGTATACATTCACACTAAAAATGCATGTCTAGCCAATCACCTCATATAGTCTCCCAAGCCATCCACCTTCTGTAATAACAAATAGTAGCGAGCAGTGTCTTCGTCCCTCTTTGCTAGTTCAGCATGGCGCTCAATTTCCATCTGGCGTGTTGACAGCACACCGCCTCTGCAGGTAGTAAGTAGCCTGCAGTGTCTCCCTCTCACTTTGCTAGTCCAGCATGGCGCTCAATTTCCATCTGCCGTGTTGTGTCAATGTGTATTGAGAACATATTTACAAACCTCAGAAACAGTAGACACAAGACAGGTAATTATTGCTTATTTATTACTGATAATATATTCCTGGTATACATTGACACTAAAAAAAGCATGTCTAGCCAATGACCTCCCATAGTCTCCCAAGCCATCTACCTTCTGTAATAACAAATACAGTAGTAGCGAGCATTGTCTCCGTCTCTCTTTGCTAGTCCAGCGTGGCGCTCAATTTCCATCTGCCGTGTTAAAAGCACACCGCCTCTGCAGGTTTTAAGTATCCTGCAGTGTCTCACTCTAACTTTGCTAGTACAGCATGGCGCTCAATTTCCATCTGCCGTGTTGGTAGCACCGCCTCTCCTGCCCTTCCCCACCGACCACCGAGGGACTGTGTCGGCTGCAGCAGCAGAGCAAAAAGAGGACACTCCATTTCCTTCTGCCGGTTTTACTGCACCGCCTCTGCACACCTTCTCCACCGACCACCGTGGGACTGTGTCGGCTGCAGCAGCAGAGCAAGAAGAGGACACTCCATTTTCTTCTGCCGGGTTTACAGCACCACCTATGTAGCCCTTCCCCACCCACCACCGTGGGACTGTGCCAGCTGCAGCAGTAGAGCAAGAAGAGTACAAAGGTATCAAACAAGATGATGCCTTTGTCCGGGTGCTCCCAATGAGAGTAAGGAGAGACATGCTGTCCCCAGGGCCACCTGCCACAGCTCCAATCTGGCCTTACCCCTTCTCAACCCCTTAGCAACTATAGGTCCTTAACCATTTTGTTCCACAGATTCTATCTACCCTTACCCAACCCTTGTACTCAGAGCTGCTGGCCCCTAACCCCTGATATGCACCATTAGCTACAGTACCTACCCTTACACAAATAGATGCATTTATATTTAGGTAGATATTGGATAAATGGTTTATAAATAGCTAATTATATATATATATATATATATATATATATATATATATATATATATATATATATATATATATATATATATATATATATATATATATATATATATATATATATATATATGGTAGATAGATAGATTGATTGATTGATTTATAAAGTACATACTTGTATAGTGCCTTTTCATGTGTCAATGTGTATTGAGAACATATTTTCAAACCTCAGAAACAGTAGACACAAGACAGGTAATTAATGATTATTTATTACTGATAATATATTCCTGGTATACATTCACACTAAAAATGCATGTCTAGCCAATCACCTCATATAGTATCCCAAACCATCCACCTTCTGTAATAACAAATAGTAGCGAGCAGTGTCTTCGTCCCTCTTTGCTAGTTCAGCATGGCGCTCAATTTCCATCCGGCGTGTTGACAGCACACCGCCTCTGCAGGTAGTAAGTAGCCTGCAGTGTCTCCCTCTCACATTGCTAGTCCAGCATGGCACTCAATTTCCATCTGCCGTGTTGGTAGCACCGCCTCTGCAGCCCTTCCCCACGACCACCGAGGGACTGTGTCGGCTGCAGCAGCAGAGCAAAAAGAGGACACTCCATTTCCTTCTGCCGGGTTTACTGCACCGCCTCTGCACACCTTCTCCACCGACCACCGTGGGACTGTGTCGGCTGCAGCAGCAGAGCAAGAAGAGGACACTCCATTTTCTTCTGCCGGGTTTACAGCACCACCTATGTAGCCCTTCCCCACCCACCACCGTGGAACTGTGCCAGCTGCAGCAGTAGAGCAAGAAGAGTACAAAGGTATCAAACAAGATGATGCCTTTGTCCGGGTGCTCCCAATGAGAGTAAGGAGAGACATGCTGTCCCCAGGTCCACCTGCCACAGCTCCAATCTGGCCTTACCCCTTCTCAACCCCTTAGCAACTATAGGTCCTTAACCATTTTCTTCCACAGATTCTATCTACCCTTACCCAACCCTTGTACTCAGAGCTGCTGGCCCCTAACCCCTGATATGCAACATTAGCTACAGTACCTACCCTTACACAAATAGATGCATTTATATTTAGGTAGATATTGGATAAATGGTTTATAAATAGCTAATTATATATATATATATATATATATATATATATATATATATATATATATATATATATATATATATATATTTATATGCAGCAGCAGAGCAAAAAGAGGACACTCCATTTCCTTCTGCCGGGTTTACTGCACCGCCTCTGCACACCTTCTCCACCGACCACCGTGGGACTGTGTCGGCTGCAGCAGCAGAGCAAGAAGAGGACACTCCATTTTCTTCTGCCGGGTTTACAGCACCACCTATGTAGCCCTTCCCCACCCACCACCGTGGAACTGTGCCAGCTGCAGCAGTAGAGCAAGAAGAGTACAAAGGTATCAAACAAGATGATGCCTTTGTCCGGGTGCTCCCAATGAGAGTAAGGAGAGACATGCTGTCCCCAGGTCCACCTGCCACAGCTCCAATCTGGCCTTACCCCTTCTCAACCCCTTAGCAACTATAGGTCCTTAACCATTTTCTTCCACAGATTCTATCTACCCTTACCCAACCCTTGTACTCAGAGCTGCTGGCCCCTAACCCCTGATATGCACCATTAGCTACAGTACCTACCCTTACACAAATAGATGCATTTATATTTAGGTAGATATTGGATAAATGGTTTATAAATAGCTAATTATATATATATATATATATATATATATATATATATATTTATTTATATGCAGCAGCAGAGCAAAAAGAGGACACTCCATTTCCTTCTGCCGGGTTTACTGCACCGCCTCTGCACACCTTCTCCACCGACCACCGTGGGACTGTGTCGGCTGCAGCAGCAGAGCAAGAAGAGGACACTCCATTTTCTTCTGCCGGGTTTACAGCACCACCTATGTAGCCCTTCCCCACCCACCACCGTGGAACTGTGCCAGCTGCAGCAGTAGAGCAAGAAGAGTACAAAGGTATCAAACAAGATGATGCCTTTGTCCGGGTGCTCCCAATGAGAGTAAGGAGAGACATGCTGTCCCCAGGTCCACCTGCCACAGCTCCAATCTGGCCTTACCCCTTCTCAACCCCTTAGCAACTATAGGTCCTTAACCATTTTCTTCCACAGATTCTATCTACCCTTACCCAACCCTTGTACTCAGAGCTGCTGGCCCCTAACCCCTGATATGCACCATTACCTACAGTACCTACCCTTACACAAATAGATGCATTTATATTTAGGTAGATATTGGATAAATGGTTTATAAATAGCTAATTATATATATATATATATATATATATATATATATATATATATATATATATATATATATATATATGGTAGATAGATAGATTGATTGATTTATAAAGTACATACTTGTATAGTGCCTTTTCATGTGTCAATGTGTATTGAGAACATATTTTCAAACCTCAGAAACAGTAGACACAAGACAGGTAATTAATGATTATTTATTACTGATAATATATTCCTGGTATACATTCACACTAAAAAAAGCATGTCTAGCCAATCACCTCATATAGTCTCCCAAGCCATCCACCTTCTGTAATAACAAATAGTAGCGAGCAGTGTCTTCGTCCCTCTTTGCTAGTTCAGCATGGCGCTCAATTTCCATCTGGCGTGTTGACAGCACACCGCCTCTGCAGGTAGTAAGTAGCCTGCAGTGTCTCCCTCTCACTTTGCAAGTCCAGCATGGCGCTCAATTTCCATCTGCCGTGTTGGTAGCACCGCCTCTGCAGCCCTTCCCCACCAACCACCGAGGGACAGTGTCGGCTGCAGCAGCAGAGCAAAAAGAGGACACTCCATTTCCTTCTGCCGGGTTTACTGCACCGCCTCTGCACACCTTCTCCACCGACCACCGTGGGACTGTGTCAGCTGCAGCAGCAGAGCAAGAAGAGGACACTCCATTTTCTTCTGCCGGGTTTACAGCACCACCTATGTAGCCCTTCCCCACCCACCACCGTGGGAGTGTGCCAGCTGCAGCAGTAGAGCAAGAAGAGTACAAAGGTATCAAACAAGATGATGCCTTTGTCCGGGTGCTCCCAATGAGAGTAAGGAGAGACATGCTGTCCCCAGGGCCACCTGCCACAGCTCCAATCTGGCCTTACCCCTTCTCAACCCCTTAGCAACTATAGGTACTTAACCATTTTGTTCCACAGATTCTATCTACCCTTACCCAACCCTTGTACTCAGAGCTGCTGGCCCCTAACCCCTGATATGCACCATTAGATACAGTACCTACCCTTACACAAATAGATGTATTTATATTTAGGTAGATATTGGATAAATGGTTTATAAATAGCTAATTATATATATATATATATATATATATATATATGGTAGATAGATAGATTGATTGATTGATTTATAAAGTACATACTTGTATAGTGCCTTTTCATGTGTCAATGTGTATTGAGAACATATTTTCAAACCTCAGAAACAGTAGACACAAGACAGGTAATTAATGATTATTTATAACTGATAATATATTCCTGGTATACATTCACACTAAAAATGCATGTCTAGCCAATCACCTCATATAGTATCCCAAACCATCCACCTTCTGTAATAACAAATAGTAGCGAGCAGTGTCTTCGTCCCTCTTTGCTAGTTCAGCATGGCGCTCAATTTCCATCCGGCGTGTTGACAGCACACCGCCTCTGCAGGTAGTAAGTAGCCTGCAGTGTCTCCCTCTCACATTGCTAGTCCAGCATGGCGCTCAAATTCCATCTGCCGTGTTGGTAGCACCGCCTCTGCAGCCCTTCCCCACGACCACCGAGGGACTGTGTCGGCTGCAGCAGCAGAGCAAAAAGAGGACACTCCATTTCCTTCTGCCGGGTTTACTGCACCGCCTCTGCACACCTTCTCCACCGACCACCGTGGGACTGTGTCGGCTGCAGCAGCAGAGCAAGAAGAGGACACTCCATTTTCTTCTGCCGGGTTTACAGCACCACCTATGTAGCCCTTCCCCACCCACCACCGTGGGACTGTGCCAGCTGCAGCAGAAGAGCAAGAAGAGTACAAAGGTATCAAACAAGATGATGCCTTTGTCCGGGTGCTCCCAATGAGAGTAAGGAGAGACATGCTGTCCCCAGGTCCACCTGCCACAGCTCCAATCTGGCCTTACCCCTTCTCAACCCCTTAGCAACTATAGGTCCTTAACCATTTTCTTCCACAGATTCTATCTACCCTTACCCAACCCTTGTACTCAGAGCTGCTGGCCCCTAACCCCTGATATGCACCATTAGCTACTGTACCTACCCTTACACAAATAGATGCATTTATATTTAGGTAGATATTGGATAAATGGTTTATAAATAGCTAATTATATATATATATATATATATATATATATATATATATATATATATATATATATATATATATATATATATATATAGTAGATAGATTGATTGATTGATTTATAAAGTACATACTTGTATAGTGCCTTTTCATGTGTCAATGTGTATTGAGAACATATTTTCAAACCTCAGAAACAGTAGACACAAGACAGGTAATTAATGATTATTTATTACTGATAATATATTCCTGGTATACATTCACACTAAAAATGCATGTCTAGCCAATCACCTCATATAGTATCCCAAACCATCCACCTTCTGTAATAACAAATAGTAGCGAGCAGTGTCTTCGTCCCTCTTTGCTAGTTCAGCATGGCGCTCAATTTCCATCCGGCGTGTTGACAGCACACCGCCTCTGCAGGTAGTAAGTAGCCTGCAGTGTCTCCCTCTCACATTGCTAGTCCAGCATGGCGCTCAATTTCCATCTGCCGTGTTGGTAGCACCGCCTCTGCAGCCCTTCCCCACGACCACCGAGGGACTGTGTCGGCTGCAGCAGCAGAGCAAAAAGAGGACACTCCATTTCCTTCTGCCGGGTTTACTGCACCGCCTCTGCACACCTTCTCCACCGACCACCGTGGAACTGTGTCGGCTGCAGCAGCAGAGCAAGAAGAGGACACTCCATTTTCTTCTGCCGGGTTTACAGCACCACCTATGTAGCCCTTCCCCACCCACCACCGTGGGACTGTGCCAGCTGCAGCAGTAGAGCAAGAAGAGTACAAAGGTATCAAACAACATGATGCCTTTGTCCGGGTGCTCCCAATGAGAGTAAGGAGAGACATGCTGTCCCCAGGTCCACCTGCCACAGCTTCAATCTGGCCTTACCCCTTCTCAACCCCTTAGCAACTATAGGTCCTTAACCATTTTCTTCCACAGATTCTATCTACCCTTACCCAACCCTTGTACTCGGAGCTGCTGGCCCCTAACCCCTGATATGCACCATTAGCTACAGTACCTACCCTTACACAAATAGATGCATTTATATTTAGGTAGATATTGGATAAATGGTTTATAAATAGCTAATTTTATATATATATATATATATATATATATATATATATATATATATATAAAAGGTAGATAGATAGATTGATTGATTTATAAAGTACATACTTGTATAGTGCCTTTTCATGTGTCAATGTGTATTGAGAACATATTTTCAAACCTCAGAAACAGTAGACACAAGACAGGTAATTAATGATTATTTATTACTGATAATATATTCCTGGTATACATTCACACTAAAAAAAGCATGTCTAGCCAATGACCTCCCATAGTCTCCCAAGCCATCCACCTTCTGTAATAACAAATAGTAGCGAGCATTGTCTCCGTCTCTCTTTGCTAGTCCAGCGTGGCGCTCAATTTCCATCTGCCGTGTTAAAAGCACACCGCCTCTGCAGGTAGTAAGTAGCCTGCAGTGTCTCCCTCCCACTTTGCTAGTCCAGCATGGCACTCAATTTCCATCTGCCGAGTTAGCAGTACCGCCTCTGCAGACCTTCCCGCCGACCACCGTGGGACTGTGTCGGCTGCAGCAGCAGAGCAAGAAGAGGACACTCCATTTCATTTTGCAGGGTTTACAGCACCACCTCAGCAGCCCTTCCCACCGACCACCGTGGGACTGTGCCATCTGCAGCAGCAGAGCAAGAATAGTACAAATGTATCAAAAAAGATGATGCCTTTGTCCGGGTCCTCCCAATGAGAAAAAGGAGAGACATGCTGTCCCCAGGGCCACCTGTCACAGCTCCAATCTGGCCTTTCCCCTTCTCAACCCCTAGCAACTATAGGTCCTTAACCGTTTTCTTCCCCAGATTCTAGCTACTCTTACCCAACCCTTGTACTCAGAGCTGCTTGCCCCTAACCCCTGATATGACCCATTAGCTACAGTACCTACCTTTACACAAATAGATACATTAATATTTAGCTAGATATTGGATAGATGGTTCATAAATAGTTAGTTAAATAGATAAAAGATAGAAAGATTGATTGATTTATACAGTACATACATGTATAGTGCCTTTTTCTGTGTCAATGTGTATTGAGAACATATTATCACACTTTTTTTCTTATATTTTAGGTGACTGCAAACTTCAATTCAAGTCAACGATCAAAGACGAAGTACAGAAACAGTAGACACAAGACAGGTAATTAATGACTATTAATTACTGATAATATATTCCTGGTATACATTCACACTAAAAATGCATGTCTAGCCAATCACCTCATATAGTCTCCCAAGCCATCCACCTTCTGTAATAACAAATAGTAGCGAGCAGTGTCTTCGTCCCTCTTTGCTAGTTCAGCATGGCGCTCAATTTCCATCTGGCGTGTTGACAGCACACCGCCTCTGCAGGTAGTAAGTAGCCTGCAGTGTCTCCCTCTCACTTTGCTAGTCCAGCATAGCGCTCAATTTCCATCTGCCGTGTTGGTAGCACCGCCTCTGCAGCCCTTCCCCACCAACCACCGAGGGACAGTGTCGGCTGCAGCAGCAGAGCAAAAAGAGGACACTCCATTTCCTTCTGCCGGGTTTACTGCACCGCCTCTGCACACCTTCTCCACCGACCACCGTGGGACTGTGTCGGCTGCAGCAGCAGAGCAAGAAGAGGACACTCCATTTTCTTCTGCCGGGTTTACAGCACCACCTATGTAGCCCTTCCCCACCCACCACCGTGGGACTGTGCCAGCTGCAGCAGTAGAGCAAGAAGAGTACAAAGGTATCAAACAAGATGATGCCTTTGTCCGGGTGCTCCCAATGAGAGTAAGGAGAGACATGCTGTCCCCAGGGCCACCTGCCACAGCTCCAATCTGGCCTTACCCCTTCTCAACCCCTTAGCAACTATAGGTCCTTAACCATTTTGTTCCACAGATTCTGTCTACCCTTACCCAACCCTTGTACTCAGAGCTGCTGGCCCCTAACCCCTGATATGCACCATTAGCTACAGTACCTACCCTTACACAAATAGATGCATTTATATTTAGGTAGATATTGGATAAATGGTTTATAAATAGCTAATTATATATATATATATATATATATATATATATATATATATATATAGTAGATAGATAGATTGATTGATTTATAAAGTACATACTTGTATAGTGCCTTTTCATGTGTCAATGTGTGTTGAGAACATATTTTCAAACCTCAGAAACAGTAGACACAAGACAGGTAATTAATGATTATTTATTACTGATAATATATTCCTGGTATACATTCACACTAAAAATGCATGTCTAGCCAATCACCTCATATAGTATCCCAAACCATCCACCTTCTGTAATAACAAATAGTAGCGAGCAGTGTCTTCGTCCCTCTTTGCTAGTTCAGCATGGCGCTCAATTTCCATCCGGCGTGTTGACAGCACACCGCCTCTGCAGGTAGTAAGTAGCCTGCAGTGTCTCCCTCTCACATTGCTAGTCCAGCATGGCGCTCAATTTCCATCTGCCGTGTTGGTAGCACCGCCTCTGCAGCCCTTCCCCACGACCACCGAGGGACTGTGTCGGCTGCAGCAGCAGAGCAAAAAGAGTACACTCCATTTCCTTCTGCCGGGTTTACTGCACCGCCTCTGCACACCTTCTCCACCGACCACCGTGGGACTGTGTCGGCTGCAGCAGCAGAGCAAGAAGAGGACACTCCATTTTCTTCTGCCGGGTTTACAGCACCACCTATGTAGCCCTTCCCCACCCACCACCGTGGGACTGTGCCAGCTGCAGCAGTAGAGCAAGAAGAGTACAAAGGTATCAAACAAGATGATGCCTTTGTCCGGGTGCTCCCAATGAGAGTAAGGAGAGACATGCTGTCCCCAGGTCCACCTGCCACAGCTCCAATCTGGCTTTACCCCTTCTCAACCCCTTAGCAACTATAGGTCCTTAACCATTTTCTTCCACAGATTCTATCTACCCTTACCCAACCCTTGTACTCAGAGCTGCTGGCCCCTAACCCCTGATATGCACCATTAGCTACAGTACCTACCCTTACACAAATAGATGCATTTATATTTAGGTAGATATTGGATAAATGGTTTATAAATAGCTAATTATATATATATATATATATATATATATATATATATATATATATATATATATATATATATATATATATATATATATATATGGTAGATAGATAGATTGATTGATTTATAAAGTACATACTTGTATAGTGCCTTTTCATGTGTCAATGTGTATTGAGAACATATTTTCAAACCTCAGAAACAGTAGACACAAGACAGGTAATTAATGATTATTTATTACTGATAATATATTCCTGGTATACATTCACACTAAAATAAGCATGTCTAGCCAATGACCTCCCATAGTCTCCCAAGCCATCCACCTTCTGTAATAACAAATAGTAGCGAGCATTGTCTCCGTCTCTCTTTGCTAGTCCAGCGTGGCGCTCAATTTCCATCTGCCGTGTTAAAAGCACACCGCCTCTGCAGGTAGTAAGTAGCCTGCAGTGTCTCCCTCCCACTTTGCTAGTCCCGCATGGCACTCAATTTCCATCTGCCGAGTTGGCAGTACCGCCTCTGCAGACCTTCCCGCCGACCACCGTGGGACTGTGTCGGCTGCAGCAGCAGAGCAAGAAGAGGACACTCCGTTTCCTTTTGCAGGGTTTACAGCACCACCTCAGCAGCCCTTCCCACCGACAACCGTCGGACTGTGCCAGCTGCAGCAGCAGAGCAAGAATAGTACAAATGTATCAAAAAAGATGATGCCTTTGTCCGGGTCCTCCCAATGAGAAAAAGGAGAGACATGCTGTCCCCAGGGCCACCTGTCACAGCTCCAATCTGGCCTTTGCCCTTCTCAACCCCTAGCAACTATAGGTCCTTAACCGTTTTCTTCCCCAGATTCTAGCTACTCTTACCCAACCCTTGTACTCAGAGCTGCTTGCCCCTAACCCCTGATATGACCCATTAGCTACAGTACCTACCTTTACACAAATAGATACATTAATATTTAGCTAGATATTGGATAGATGGTTCATAAATAGTTAGTTAAATAGATAAAAGATAGAAAGATTGATTGATTTATACAGTACATACATGTATAGTGCCTTTTTCTGTGTCAATGTGTATTGAGAACATATTATCACACTTTTTTTCTTATATTTTAGGTGACTGCAAACTTCAATTCAAGTCAACGATCAAAGACGAAGTACAGAAACAGTAGACACAAGACAGGTAATTAATGACTATTAATTACTGATAATATATTCCTGGTATACATTCACACTAAAAATGCATGTCTAGCCAATCACCTCATATAGTCTCCCAAGCCATCCACCTTCTGTAATAACAAATAGTAGCGAGCAGTGTCTTCGTCCCTCTTTGCTAGTTCAGCATGGCGCTCAATTTCCATCTGGCGTGTTGACAGCACATCGCCTCTGCAGGTAGTAAGTAGCCTGCAGTGTCTCCCTCTCACTTTGCTAGTCCAGCATGGCGCTCAATTTCCATCTGCCGTGTTGGTAGCACCGCCTCTGCAGCCCTTCCCCACCAACCACCGAGGGACAGTGTCGGCTGCAGCAGCAGAGCAAAAAGAGGACACTCCATTTCCTTCTGCCGGGTTTACTGCACCGCCTCTGCACACCTTCTCCACCGACCACCGTGGGACTGTGTCGGCTGCAGCAGCAGAGCAAGAAGAGGACACTCCATTTTCTTCTGCCGGGTTTACAGCACCACCTATGTAGCCCTTCCCCACCCACCACCGTTGGAGTGTGCCAGCTGCAGCAGTAGAGCAAGAAGAGTACAAAGGTATCAAACAAGATGATGCCTTTGTCCGGGTGCTCCCAATGAGAGTAAGGAGAGACATGCTGTCCCCAGGGCCACCTGCCACAGCTCCAATCTGGCCTTACCCCTTCTCAACCCCTTAGCAACTATAGGTACTTAACCATTTTGTTCCACAGATTCTATCTACCCTTACCCAACCCTTGTACTCAGAGCTGCTGGCCCCTAACCCCTGATATGCACCATTAGATACAGTACCTACCCTTACACAAATAGATGTATTTATATTTAGGTAGATATTGGATAAATGGTTTATAAATAGCTAATTATATATATATATATATATATATATATATATATATATATATATATATATATATATATATATATATATATATATATGGTAGATAGATAGATTGATTGATTGATTTATAAAGTACATACTTGTATAGTGCCTTTTCATGTGTCAATGTGTATTGAGAACATATTTTCAAACCTCAGAAACAGTAGACACAAGACAGGTAATTAATGATTATTTATTACTGATAATATATTCCTGGTATACATTCACACTCAAAATGCATGTCTAGCCAATCACCTCATATAGGGCGGTATTCAATGAGCCGGAATCGCCAAGTTTTATGGCGATTCTGTGTTTTTATCGTGTCTGACGGTGATTTTTGGAGCCCCAAATGCGAATCACCCTATTCAATGAGCTGAAATCGCCGATGACGACCGGTGAATGAAGCAGCAATCGCCAAATGTTATTCTCTACAAATCGCCGTTTTTTGTCTATAGGATTTTACATGGGGAATCGACGGTAGTTGAGGGGAATCGCCAAAAGTGTATTCAATGAGAAGTTGGCGATTCCTTTTTCTTCTTTCATATCGCCGTTCCTCACCGAGTGTCCCTCGTCATCTTTTTATGGTGAACTTTTATAGGAACATGTGAAATAATTGGTTTTAAGTGTTCTATTTAACTATGCAAGTCTAATGTATTATTATTTGCTGCCCTTGTGTGATGTCATGGTCGTAGAAGTGCTATACAAATATATATTTAATTTCTTCAGGTATTTTTTTTTTCTCCCACAAAGCACTGTTCTTACCCATGGTGCACCTCACTTACCCATGATTCTCCTCCCCACCTCACTCCTTCGTTTGCCCTTTGAGCAGATTACCCAGCGTTTGCCGTATGCTGTATGGGAAGCGTTTGTCCAGGGTAATTTGCTTTTTTCTTGCATTTCTCTGCATTTTTTTAAACAACTGACTACATTAATGCGGCTGTATAGGGAAACGCCGGTATGGCTGAGAATCGCCGTTAGGGCCGGCGATTCTCAGCCACGTTGAATAGGGTGACTTGGCGACTCCCCACGAATCCCCATGCATGGCGATTCACAGCTAAAAACCGGCGATTGGCAGGCGAATGTTAAATCTGGATCACTGTGACCAACGATTCTGGCTCATTGAATACCGCCCATAGTATCCCAAACCATCCACCTTCTGTAATAACAAATAGTAGCGAGCAGTGTCTTCGTCCCTCTTTGCTAGTTCAGCATGGCGCTCAATTTCCATCCGGCGTGTTGACAGCACACCGCCTCTGCAGGTAGTAAGTAGCCTGCAGTGTCTCCCTCTCACATTGCTAGTCCAGCATGGCGCTCAAATTCCATCTGCCGTGTTGGTAGCACCGCCTCTGCAGCCCTTCCCCACGACCACCGAGGGACTGTGTCGGCTGCAGCAGCAGAGCAAAAAGAGGACACTCCATTTCCTTCTGCCGGGTTTACTGCACCGCCTCTGCACACCTTCTCCACCGACCACCGTGGGACTGTGTCGGCTGCAGCAGCAGAGCAAGAAGAGGACACTCCATTTTCTTCTGCCGGGTTTACAGCACCACCTATGTAGCCCTTCCCCACCCACCACCGTGGGACTGTGCCAGCTGCAGCAGAAAAGCAAGAAGAGTACAAAGGTATCAAACAAGATGATGCCTTTGTCCGGGTGCTCCCAATGAGAGTAAGGAGAGACATGCTGTCCCCAGGTCCACCTGCCACAGCTCCAATCTGGCCTTACCCCTTCTCAACCCCTTAGCAACTATAGGTCCTTAACCATTTTCTTCCACAGATTCTATCTACCCTTACCCAACCCTTGTACTCAGAGCTGCTGGCCCCTAACCCCTGATATGCACCATTAGCTACAGTACCTACCCTTACACAAATAGATGCATTTATATTTAGGTAGATATTGGATAAATGGTTTATAAATAGCTAATTATATATATATAAAAGGTAAATAGATAGATAGATAGATTGATTTATAAAGTACATACTTGTATAGTGCCTTTTCATGTGTCAATGTGTATTGAGAACATATTTTCAAACCTCAGAAACAGTAGACACAAGACAGGTAATTAATGATTATTTATTACTGATAATATATTCCTGGTATACATTCACACTAAAAAAAGCATGTCTAGCCAATGACCTCCCATAGTCTCCCAAGCCATCCACCTTCTGTAATAACAAATAGTAGCGAGCATTGTCTCCGTCTCTCTTTGCTAGTCCAGCGTGGCGCTCAATTTCCATCTGCCGTGTTAAAAGCACACCGCCTCTGCAGGTAGTAAGTAGCCTGCAGTGTCTCCCTCCCACTTTGCTAGTCCAGCATGGCACTCAATTTCCATCTGCCGAGTTGGCAGTACCGCCTCTGCAGACCTTCCCGCCGACCACCGTGGGACTGTGTCGGCTGCAGCAGCAGAGCAAGAAGAGGACACTCCATTTCATTTTGCAGGGTTTACAGCACCACCTCAGCAGCCCTTCCCACCGACCACCGTGGGACTGTGCCAGCTGCAGCAGCAGAGCAAGAATAGTACAAATGTATCAAAAAAGATGATGCCTTTGTCCGGGTCCTCCCAATGAGAAAAAGGAGAGACATGCTGTCCCCAGGGCCACCTGTCACAGCTCCAATCTGGCCTTTCCCCTTCTCAACCCCTAGCAACTATAGGTCCTTAACCGTTTTCTTCCCCAGATTCTAGCTACTCTTACCCAACCCTTGTACTCAGAGCTGCTTGCCCCTAACCCCTGATATGACCCATTAGCTACAGTACCTACCTTTACACAAATAGATACATTAATATTTAGCTAGATATTGGATAGATGGTTCATAAATAGTTAGTTAAATAGATAAAAGATAGATAGAAAGATTGATTGATTTATATAGTACATACATGTATAGTGCCTTTTTCTGTGTCAATGTGTATTGAGAACATATTATCACACCTCTTTTCTTCTATTTTAGGTGACTGCAAACTTCAATTCAAGTCAACGATCAAAGACGAAGTACAGAAACAGTAGACACAAGATAAGGTAATTAATGACTATTAATTACTGATAATATATTCCTGGTATACATTCACACTAAAAATGCAAATCTAGCCAATCACCTCATATAGTCTCCCAAGCCATCCACCTTCTGTAATAACAAATAGTAGCGAGCAGTGTCTTCGTCCCTCTTTGCTAGTTCAGCATGGCGCTCAATTTCCATCTGGCGTGTTGACAGCACACCGCCTCTGCAGGTAGTAAGTAGCCTGCAGTGTCTCCCTCTCACTTTGCTAGTCCAGCATGGCGCTCAATTTCCATCTGCCGTGTTGGTAGCACCGCCTCTGCAGCCCTTCCCCACCAACCACCGAGGGACAGTGTCGGCTGCAGCAGCAGAGCAAAAAGAGGACACTCCATTTCCTTCTGCCGGGTTTACTGCACCGCCTCTGCACACCTTCTCCACCGACCACCGTGGGACTGTGTCGGCTGCAGCAGCAGAGCAAGAAGAGGACACTCCATTTTCTTTTGCCGGGTTTACAGCACCACCTATGTAGCCCTTCCCCACCCACCACCGTGGGACTGTGCCAGCTGCAGCAGTAGAGCAAGAAGAGTACAAAGGTATCAAACAAGATGATGCCTTTGTCCGGGTGCTCCCAATGAGAGTAAGGAGAGACATGCTGTCCCCAGGGCCACCTGCTACAGCTCCAATCTGGCCTTACCCCTTCTCAACCCCTTAGCAACTATAGGTCCTTAACCATTTTGTTCCACAGATTCTGTCTACCCTTACCCAACCCTTGTACTCAGAGCTGCTGGCCCCTAACCCCTGATATGCACCATTAGCTACTGTACCTACCCTTACACAAATAGATGCATTTATATTTAGGTAGATATTGGATAAATGGTTTATAAATAGCTAATTATATATATATATATATATATATATATATATATATATATATATATATATATATATATATATATAGATAGATTGATTGATTTATAAAGTACATACTTGTATAGTGCCTTTTCATGTGTCAATGTGTATTGAGAACATATTTTCAAACCTCAGAAACAGTAGACACAAGACAGGTAATTAAAGATTATTTATTACTGATAATATATTCCTGGTATACATTCACACTAAAAATGCATGTCTAGCCAATCACATCATATAGTATCCCAAACCATCCACCTTCTGTAATAACAAATAGTAGCGAGCAGTGTCTTCGTCCCTCTTTGCTAGTTCAGCATGGCGCTCAATTTCCATCCGGCGTGTTGACAGCACACCGCCTCTGCAGGTAGTAAGTAGCCTGCAGTGTCTCCCTCTCACATTGCTAGTCCAGCATGGCGCTCAATTTCCATCTGCCGTGTTGGTAGCACCGCCTCTGCAGCCCTTCCCCACGACCACCGAGGGACTGTGTCGGCTGCAGCAGCAGAGCAAAAAGAGGACACTCCATTTCCTTCTGCCGGGTTTACTGCACCGCCTCTGCACACCTTCTCCACCGACCACCGTGGGACTGTGTCGGCTGCAGCAGCAGAGCAAGAAGAGGACACTCAATTTTCTTCTGCCGGGTTTACAGCACCACCTATGTAGCCCTTCCCCACCCACCACCGTGGGACTGTGCCAGCTGCAGCAGTAGAGCAAGAAGAGTACAAAGGTATCAAACAAGATGATGCCTTTGTCCGGGTGCTCCCAATGAGAGTAAGGAGAGACATGCTGTCCCCAGGTCCACCTGCCACAGCTCCAATCTGGCCTTACCCCTTCTCAACCCCTTAGCAACTATAGGTCCTTAACCATTTTCTTCCACAGATTCTATCTACCCTTACCCAACCCTTGTACTCAGAGCTGCTGGCCCCTAACCCCTGATATGCACCATTAGCTACAGTACCTACCCTTACACAAATAGATGCATTTATATTTAGGTAGATATTGGATAAATGGTTTATAAATAGCTAATTATATATATATAAAAGGTAAATAGATAGATAGATAGATAGATTGATTGATTTATAAAGTACATACTTGTATAGTGCCTTTTCATGTGTCAATGTGTATTGAGAACATATTTTCAAACCTCAGAAACAGTAGACACAAGACAGGTAATTATTGCTTATTTATTACTGATAATATATTCCTGGTATACATTGACACTAAAAAAAGCATGTCTAGCCAATGACCTCCCATAGTCTCCCAAGCCATTCACCTTCTGTAATAACAAATAGTAGCGAGCATTGTCTCCGTCTCTCTTTGCTAGTCCAGCGTGGCGCTCAATTTCCATCTGCCGTGTTAAAAGCACACCACCTCTGCAGGTAGTAAGTAGCCTGCAGTGTCTCACTCTCACTTTGCTAGTCCAGCATGGCGCTCAATTTCCATCTGCCGTGTTGGTAGCACCGCCTCTGCTGCCCTTCCCCACCGACCACCGAGGGACTGTGTCGGCTGCAGCAGCAGAGCAAAAAGAGGACACTCCATTTCCTTCTGCCGGTTTTACTGCACCGCCTCTGCACACCTTCTCCACCGACCACCGTGGGACTGTGTCGGCTGCAGCAGCAGAGCAAGAAGAGGACACTCCATTTTCTTCTGCCGGGTTTACAGCACCACCTATGTAGCCCTTCCCCACCCACCACCGTGGGACTGTGCCAGCTGCAGCAGTAGAGCAAGAAGAGTACAAAGGTATCAAACAAGATGATGCCTTTGTCCGGGTGCTCCCAATGAGAGTAAGGAGAGACATGCTGTCCCCAGGGCCACCTGCCACAGCTCCAATCTGGCCTCACCCCTTCTCAACCCCTTAGCAACTATAGGTCCTTAACCATTTTGTTCCACAGATTCTATCTACCCTTACCCAACCCTTGTACTCAGAGCTGCTGGCCCCTAACCCCTGATATGCACCATTAGCTACAGTACCTACCCTTACACAAATAGATGCATTTATATTTAGGTAGATATTGGATAAATGGTTTATAAATAGCTAAATATATATATATATATATATATATATATACTAGGTGATTCATCGCGCCCTACGGGCGCTCTTCACACCGTCGTAAGGGGCTGCGCCCCCTTAATTTGTGAACGTTTGTATATGAGAAATATGGTTAGAATTGTATGAAAGATGCCCTGTATTGCAACTTAGGTGTCCGCGAATCGCGGGAGGGGGGGTCGCGGAGGGTGCCGCGAATTGCAGGAGGGGGGGTCGCGGGGGGTGCCGCGAATTGCAGGAGGGGGGGTTGTGGGGGGGTGGATGCTGCGAATCGCGGGAGGGGAGGGATTGCAGAGAATCGCGGGAGGGGGGTCGCGGGGTGGGTTGCCGCAAATCGCGGGAGGGGGGGTTACGGGGGCGGGGTTTGCGGCGAATCATGGTAGGGGGGGTCGCGGGGGTGTGCCGTGAATCGCGGGGGGGTGTGTGTGTGCCGTGAATCGCGGGAGTGGGGGTCGCGGGGGGGGGTTGCGGGGGGGTGTGACACAAATCGCCACAAGAAAAAATCAACACACAAAGGTCAACACATGTAAATGTTGACATAAGTGTGGCACTTCATTGGTGTCCATGTCGACACATGAGAATGAATATGAAAATATTCAAAAAATGAAAAAAAAAACTTCAAAAACTCATGTCAACCTTTTTCATTGTCGACCATAGCCATGTCAGTGTTTTCCATGTGCAATTTAATTCTGGAGCTGCCGCAAATCACGGGGGGTGCCGCGAATTGCGGGAGGGGGGGGGGTCGCGGGGTTGGGTGCCGCGAATCGCGGGAGGGCGGGGTACACAGGGGTTCCGGTGGGGGGTTGCGGCGAATTGCGGGAGGTGGGGGGTCACGGGGGGTGCCGCGAATCGCGGGGGGGGGGGGTTGCGGGGGGGTGTGACGCGAATCGCCACAAGAAAAAATCAACACAGAAAGGTCAACACATGTAAATGTTGACATAAGTGTGCCACTTCATTGGTGTCCATGTTGACACATGACAATGAATATGAAAACATTCAAAAAATGAAATAAATCTTCAAAAACTCATGTCAACCTTTTTCATTGTCGACCATAGCCGTGCCAGTGTTTTGCATGTGCCATTTAATCCTGGGGCTGCCGCGAATCGCGGGGGGTGCCGCGATTTGCGGGAGGGGGGGGGTGCGGGGGGTGGGTGCCGCGAATCGCGGGAGAGCGGGGTTCATGGGGGTTCCGGTGGGGGGTTGCCGCGAATTGCGGGAGGGGGGGGGTCGCAGGGGGGTGCCGGGGTGCCGCGAATCGTCGGAGGGGGGGTTGCGGGGGGTGTGACGCGAATCGCCACAAGAAAAAAATCAACACAGAAAGGTCAACACATGTAAATGTTGACATAAGTGTGGCACTTCATTGGTGTCCATGTCGACACATGAGAATGAATATGAAAATATTCAAAAAATGACAAAAAAACTTCAAAAACTCATGTCAACCTTTTTCATTGTCGACCATAGCCATGTCAGTGTTTTCCATGTGCAATTTAATTCTGGAGCTGCCGCGAATCACGGGGGGGGTGCCGCGAATTGCGGGAGGGGGGGTCTCGGGGGTGGGTGCCGCGAATCGCGGGAGGGCGGGGTTCACAGGGGTTCCGGTGGGGGGTTGCCGTGAATTGCGGGAGGTGGGGGGTCACGGGGGGTGCCGCGAATCGCGGGAGGGGGGGTTGCGGGGGGGTGTGACGCGAATCGCCACAAGAAAAAATCAAA
>NC_139225.1:113013306-113058306 GCF_055691185.1 Crinia signifera
TCCCCAGGTCCACCTGCCACAGCTCCAATCTGGCCTTACCCCTTCTCAACCCCTTAGCAACTATAGGTCCTTAACCATTTTCTTCCACAGATTCTATCTACCCTTACCCAACCCTTGTACTCAGAGCTGCTGGCCCCTAACCCCTGATATGCACCATTAGCTACAGTACCTACCTTACACAAATAGATGCATTTATATTTAGGTAGATATTGGATAAATGGTTTATAAATAGCTAATTATATATATATATATATATATATATATATATATATATAGTAGATAGATAGATTGATTGATTTATAAAGTACATACTTGTATAGTGCCTTTTCATGTGTCAATGTGTATTGAGAAAATATTTTCAAACCTCAGAAACAGTAGACACAAGACAGGTAATTAATGATTTATTATTACTAATAATATATTCCTGGTATACATTCACACTAAAAAAAGCATGTCTAGCCAATGACCTCCCATAGTCTCCCAAGCCATCCACCTTCTGTAATAACAAATAGTAGCGAGCATTGTCTCCGTCTCTCTTTGCTAGTCCAGCGTGGCGCTCAATTTCCATCTGCCGTGTTAAAAGCACACCGCCTCTGCAGGTAGTAAGTAGCCTGCAGTGTCTCCCTCCCACTTTGCTAGTCCAGCATGGCACTCAATTTCCATCTGCCGAGTTGGCAGTACCGCCTCTGCAGACCTTCCCGCCGACCACCGTGGGACTGTGTCGGCTGCAGCAGCAGAGCAAGAAGAGGACACTCCATTTCCTTTTGCAGGGTTTACAGCACCACCTCAGCAGCCCTTCCCACCGACCACCGTCGGACTGTGCCAGCTGCAGCAGCAGAGCAAGAATAGTACAAATGTATCAAAAAAGATGATGCCTTTGTCCGGGTCCTCCCAATGAGAAAAAGGAGAGACATGCTGTCCCCAGGGCCACCTGTCACAGCTCCAATCTGGCCTTTCCCCTTCTCAACCCCTAGCAACTATAGGTCCTTAACCGTTTTCTTCCCCAGATTCTAGCTACTCTTACCCAACCCTTGTACTCAGAGCTGCTTGCCCCTAACCCCTGATATGACCCATTAGCTACAGTACCTACCTTTACACAAATAGATACATTAATATTTAGCTAGATATTGGATAGATGGTTCATAAATAGTTAGTTAAATAGATAAAAGATAGAAAGATTGATTGATTTATACAGTACATACATGTATAGTGCCTTTTTCTGTGTCAATGTGTATTGAGAACATATTATCACACTTTTTTTCTTATATTTTAGGTGACTGCAAACTTCAATTCAAGTCAACGATCAAAGACGAAGTACAGAAACAGTAGACACAAGACAGGTAATTAATGACTATTAATTACTGATAATATATTCCTGGTATACATTCACACTAAAAATGCATGTCTAGCCAATCACCTCATATAGTCTCCCAAGCCATCCACCTTCTGTAATAACAAATAGTAGCGAGCAGTGTCTTCGTCCCTCTTTGCTAGTTCAGCATGGCGCTCAATTTCCATCTGGCGTGTTGACAGCACACCGCCTCTGCAGGTAGTAAGTAGCCTGCAGTGTCTCCCTCTCACTTTGCTAGTCCAGCATGGCGCTCAATTTCCATCTGCCGTGTTGGTAGCACCGCCTCTGCAGCCCTTCCCCACCAACCACCGAGGGACAGTGTCGGCTGCAGCAGCAGAGCAAAAAGAGGACACTCCGTTTCCTTCTGCCGGGTTAACTGCACCGCCTCTGCACACCTTCTCCACCGACCACCGTAGGACTGTGTCGGCTGCAGCAGCAGAGCAAGAAGAGGACACTCCATTTTCTTCTGCCGGGTTTACAGCACCGCCTCTGCAGCCCTTCCCCACCAACCACCGAGGGACAGTGTCGGCTGCAGCAGCAGAGCAAAAAGAGGACACTCCATTTCCTTCTGCCGGGTTAACTGCACCGCCTCTGCACACGTTCTCCACCGACCACCGTGGGACTGTGCCAGCTGCAGCAGTAGAGCAAGAAGAGTACAAAGGTATCAAACAAGATGATGCCTTTGTCCGGGTGCTCCCAATGAGAGTAAGGAGAGACATGCTGTCCCCAGGGCCACCTGCCATAGCTCCAATCTGGCCTTACCCCTTCTCAACCCCTTAGCAACTATAGGTCCTTAACCATTTTCTTCCACAGATTCTATCTACCCTTACCTAACCCTTATACTCAGAGCTGCTGGCCCCTAACCCCTGATATGCACCATTAGCTACAGTACCTACCCTTACACAAATAGATGCATTTATATTTAGGTAGATATTGGATAAATGGTTTATAAATAGCTAATTATATATATAAAAGGTAAGTAGATAGATAGATTGATTGATTTATAAAGTACATACTTGTATAGTGCCTTTTCATGTGTCAATGTGTATTGAGAACATATTTTCAAACCTCAGAAACAGTAGACACAAGACAGGTAATTATTGCTTATTTATTACTGATAATATATTCCTGGTATACATTGACACTAAAAAAAGCATGTCTAGCCAATGACCTCCCATAGTCTCCCAAGCCATCCACCTTCTGTAATAACAAATAGTAGCGAGCATTGTCTCCGTCTCTCTTTGCTAGTCCAGCGTGGCGCTCAATTTCCATCTGCCGTGTTAAAAGCACACCGCCTCTGCAGGTAGTAAGTAGCCTGCAGTGTCTCACTCTCACTTTGCTAGTCCAGCATGGCGCTCAATTTCCATCTGCCGTGTTGGTAGCACCGCCTCTGCTGCCCTTCCCCACCGACCACCGAGGGACTGTGTCGGCTGCAGCAGCAGAGCAAAAAGAGGACACTCCATTTCCTTCTGCCGGTTTTACTGCACCGCCTCTGCACACCTTCTCCACCGACCACCGTGGGACTGTGTCGGCTGCAGCAGCAGAGCAAGAAGAGGACACTCCATTTTCTTCTGCCGGGTTTACAGCACCACCTATGTAGCCCTTCCCCACCCACCACCGTGGGACTGTGCCAGCTGCAGCAGTAGAGCAAGAAGAGTACAAAGGTATCAAACAAGATGATGCCTTTGTCCGGGTGCTCCCAATGAGAGTAAGGAGAGACATGCTGTCCCCAGGGCCACCTGCCACAGCTCCAATCTGGCCTTACCCCTTCTCAACCCCTTAGCAACTATAGGTCCTTAACCATTTTGTTCCACAGATTCTATCTACCCTTACCCAACCCTTGTACTCAGAGCTGCTGGCCCCTAACCCCTGATATGCACCATTAGCTACAGTACCTACCCTTACACAAATAGATGCATTTATATTTAGGTAGATATTGGATAAATGGTTTATAAATAGCTAATTATATATATATATATATATATATATATACTGTATATATATATATATATATATATATATATATATATGGTAGATAGATTGATTGATTGATTTATAAAGTACATACTTGTATAGTGCCTTTTCATGTGTCAATGTGTATTGAGAACATATTTTCAAACCTCAGAAACAGTAGACACAAGACAGGTAATTAATGATTATTTATTACTGATAATATATTCCTGGTATACATTCACACTAAAAATGCATGTCTAGCCAATCACCTCATATGGTATCCCAAACCATCCACCTTCTGTAATAACAAATAGTAGCGAGCAGTGTCTTCGTCCCTCTTTGCTAGTTCAGCATGGCGCTCAATTTCCATCCGGCGTGTTGACAGCACACCGCCTCTGCAGGTAGTAAGTAGCCTGCAGTGTCTCCCTCTCACATTGCTAGTCCAGCATGGCGCTCAATTTCTATCTGCCGTGTTGGTAGCACCGCCTCTGCAGCCCTTCCCCACGACCACCGAGGGACTGTGTCGGCTGCAGCAGCAGAGCAAAAAGAGGACACTCCATTTCCTTCTGCCGGGTTTACTGCACCGCCTCTGCACACCTTCTCCACCGACCACCGTGGGACTGTGTCGGCTGCAGCAGCATAGCAAGAAGAGGACACTCCATTTTCTTCTGCCGGGTTTACAGCACCACCTATGTAGCCCTTCCCCACCCACCACCGTGGGACTGTGCCAGCTGCAGCAGTAGAGCAAGAAGAGTACAAAGGTATCAAACAAGATGATGCCTTTGTCCGGGTGCTCCCAATGAGAGTAAGGAGAGACATGCTGTCCCCAGGTCCACCTGCCACAGCTCCAATCTGGCCTTACCCCTTCTCAGCCCCTTAGCAACTATAGGTCCTTAACCATTTTCTTCCACAGATTCTATCTACCCTTACCCAACCCTTGTACTCAGAGCTGCTGGCCCCTAACCCCTGATATGCACCATTAGCTACAGTACCTACCCTTACACAAATAGATGCATTTATATTTAGGTAGATATTGGATAAATGGTTTATAAATAGCTAATTATATATATATATATATATATATATATATATATATATATATATATAAAAGGTAGATAGATAGATTGATTGATTTATAAAGTACATACTTGTATAGTGCCTTTTCATGTGTCAATGTGTATTGAGAACATATTTTCAAACCTCAGAAACAGTAGACACAAGACAGGTAATTAATGATTATTTATTACTGATAATATATTCCTGGTATACATTCACACTAAAAAAAGCATGTCTAGCCAATGACCTCCCATAGTCTCCCAAGCCATCCACCTTCTGTAATAACAAATAGTAGCGAGCATTGTCTCCGTCTCTCTTTGCTAGTCCAGCGTGGCGCTCAATTTCCATCTGCCGTGTTAAAAGCACACCGCCTCTGCAGGTAGTAAGTAGCCTGCAGTGTCTCCCTCCCACTTTGCTAGTCCAGCATGGCACTCAATTTCCATCTGCCGAGTTGGCAGTACCGCCTCTGCAGACCTTCCCGCCGACCACCGTGGGACTGTGTCGGCTGCAGCAGCAGAGCAAGAAGAGGACACTCCATTTCCTTTTGCAGGGTTTACAGCACCACCTCAGCAGCCCTTCCCACCGACCACCGTGGGACTGTGCCAGCTGCAGCAGCAGAGCAAGAATAGTACAAATGTATCAAAAAAGATGATGCCTTTGTCCGGGTCCTCCCAATGAGAAAAAGGAGAGACATGCTGTCCCCAGGGCCACCTGTCACAGCTCCAATCTGGCCTTTCCCCTTCTCAACCCCTAGCAACTATAGGTCCTTAACCGTTTTCTTCCCCAGATTCTAGCTACTCTTACCCAACCCTTGTACTCAGAGCTGCTTGCCCCTAACCCCTGATATGACCCATTAGCTACAGTACCTACCTTTACACAAATAGATACATTAATATTTAGCTAGATATTGGATAGATGGTTCATAAATAGTTAGTAAAATAGATAAAAGATAGAAAGATTGATTGATTTATACAGTACATACATGTATAGTGCCTTTTTCTGTGTCAATGTGTATTGAGAACATATTATCACACTTTTTTTCTTATATTTTAGGTGACTGCAAACTTCAATTCAAGTCAACGATCAAAGACGAAGTACAGAAACAGTAGACACAAGACAGGTAATTAATGACTATTACTGATAATATATTCCTGGTATACATTCACACTAAAAATGCATGTCTAGCCAATCACCTCATATAGTCTCCCAAGCCATCCAACTTCTGTAATAACAAATAGTAGCGAGCAGTGTCTTCGTCCCTCTTTGCTAGTTCAGCATGGCGCTCAATTTCCATCCGGCGTGTTGACAGCACACCGCCTCTGCAGGTAGTAAGTAGCCTGCAGTGTCTCCCTCTCACATTGCTAGTCCAGCATGGCGCTCAATTTCCATCTGCCGTGTTGGTAGCACCGCCTCTGCAGCCCTTCCCCACGACCACCGAGGGACTGTGTCGGTTGCAGCAGCAGAGCAAAAAGAGGACACTCCATTTCCTTCTGCCGGGTTTACTGCACCGCCTCTGCACACCTTCTCCACCGACCACCGTGGGACTGTGTCGGCTGCAGCAGCAGAGCAAGAAGAGGACACTCCATTTTCTTCTGCCGGGTTTACAGCACCACCTATGTAGCCCTTCCCCACCCACCACCGTGGGACTGTGCCAGCTGCAGCAGTAGAGCAAGAAGAGTACAAAGGTATCAAACAAGATGATGCCTTTGTCCGGGTGCTCCCAATGAGAGTAAGGAGAGACATGCTGTCCCCAGGGCCACCTGCCATAGCTCCAATCTGGCCTTACCCCTTCTCAACCCCTTAGCAACTATAGGTCCTTAACCATTTTCTTCCACAGATTCTATCTACCCTTACCCAACCCTTGTACTCAGAGCTGCTGGCCCCTAACCCCTGATATGCACCATTAGCTACAGTACCTACCCTTACACAAATAGATGCATTTATATTTAGGTAGATATTGGATAAATGGTTTATAAATAGCTAATTATATATATAAAAGGTAAATAGATAGATAGATTGATTGATTTATAAAGTACATACTTGTATAGTGCCTTTTCATGTGTCAATGTGTATTGAGAACATATTTTCGAACCTCAGAAACAGTAGACACAAGACAGGTAATTATTGTTTATTTATTACTGATAATATATTCCTGGTATACATTGACACTAAAAAAAGCATGTCTAGCCAATGACCTCCCATAGTCTCCCAAGCCATCCACCTTCTGTAATAACAAATAGTAGCGAGCATTGTCTCCGTCTCTCTTTGCTAGTCCAGCGTGGCGCTCAATTTCCATCTGCCGTGTTAAAAGCACACCGCCTCAGCAGGTAGTAAGTAGCCTGCAGTGTCTCTGTCTCACTTTGCTAGTCCAGCATGGCGCTTAATTTCCATCTGCCGTGTTGGTAGCACCGCCTCTGCAGCCTTTCCCCACCAACCACCGAGGGACTGTGTCGGCTGCAGCAGCAGAGCAAAAAGAGGACACTCCATTTCCTTCTGCCGGGTTTACTGCACCGCCTCTGCACACCTTCTCCACCGACCACCGTGGGACTGTGTCGGCTGCAGCAGCAGAGCAAGAAGAGGACACTCCATTTTCTTCTGCCGGGTTTACAGCACCACCTATGTAGCCCTTCCCCACCCACCACCGTGGGACTGTGCCAGCTGCAGCAGTAGAGCAAGAAGAGTACAAAGGTATCAAACAAGATGATGCCTTTGTCCGGGTGCTCCCAATGAGAGTAAGGAGAGACATGCTGTCCCCAGGGCCACCTGCCACAGCTCCAATCTGGCCTTACCCCTTCTCAACCCCTTAGCAACTATAGGTCCTTAACCATTTTCTTCCACAGATTCTATCTACCCTTACCCAACCCTTGTACTCAGAGCTGCTGGCCCCTAACCCCTGATATGCACCATTAGCTACAGTACCTACCCTTACACAAATAGATGCATTTATATTTAGGTAGATATTGGATAAATGGTTTATAAATAGCTAATTATATATATATATATATATATATATATATATATATATATATATATATATATATATATATATATATATAAAAGGTAGATAGATAGATTGATTGATTTATAAAGTACATACTTGTATAGTGCCTTTTCATGTGTCAATGTGTATTGAGAACATATTTTCAAACCTCAGAAACAGTAGACACAAGACAGGTAATTAATGATTATTTATTACTGATAATATATTCCTGGTATACATTCACACTAAAAAAAACATGTCTAGCCAATGACCTCCCATAGTCTCCCAAGCCATCCACCTTCTGTAATAACAAATAGTAGCGAGCATTGTCTCCGTCTCTCTTTGCTAGTCCAGCGTGGCGCTCAATTTCCATCTGCCGTGTTAAAAGCACACCGCCTCTGCAGGTAGTAAGTAGCCTGCAGTGTCTCCCTCCCACTTTGCTAGTCCAGCATGGCACTCAATTTCCATCTGCCGAGTTGGCAGTACCGCCTCTGCAGACCTTCCCGCCGACCACCGTGGGACTGTGTCGGCTGCAGCAGCAGAGCAAGAAGAGGACACTCCATTTCCTTTTGCAGGGTTTACAGCACCACCTCAGCAGCCCTTCCCACCGACCACCGTGGGACTGTGCCAGCTGCAGCAGCAGAGCAAGAATAGTACAAATGTATCAAAAAAGATGATGCCTTTGTCCGGGTCCTCCCAATGAGAAAAAGGAGAGACATGCTGTCCCCAGGGCCACCTGTCACAGCTCCAATCTGTCCTTTCCCCTTCTCAACCCCTAGCAACTATAGGTCCTTAACCGTTTTCTTCCCCAGATTCTAGCTACTCTTACCCAACCCTTGTACTCAGAGCTGCTTGCCCCTAACCCCTGATATGACCCATTAGCTACAGTACCTACCTTTACACAAATAGATACATTAATATTTAGCTAGATATTGGATAGATGGTTCATAAATAGTTAGTTAAATAGATAAAAGATAGAAAGATTGATTGATTTATACAGTACATACATGTATAGTGCCTTTTTCTGTGTCAATGTGTATTGAGAACATATTATCACACTTTTTTTCTTATATTTTAGGTGACTGCAAACTTCAATTCAAGTCAACGATCAAAGACGAAGTACAGAAACAGTAGACACAAGACAGGTAATTAATGACTATTAATTACTGATAATATATTCCTGGTATACATTCACACTAAAAATGCATGTCTAGCCAATTACCTCATATAGTCTCCCAAGCCATCCACCTTCTGTAATAACAAATAGTAGCGAGCAGTGTCTTCGTCCCTCTTTGCTAGTTCAGCATGGCGCTTAATTTCCATCTGGCGTGTTGACAGCACACCGCCTCTGCAGGTAGTAAGTAGCCTGCAGTGTCTCCCTCTCACTTTGCTAGTCCAGCATGGCGCTCAATTTCCATCTGCCGTGTTGGTAGCACCGCCTCTGCAGCCCTTCCCCACCAACCACCGAGGGACAGTGTCGGCTGCAGCAGCAGAGCAAAAAGAGGACACTCCATTTCCTTCTGCCGGGTTAACTGCACCGCCTCTGCACACCTTCTCCACCGACCACCGTGGGACTGTGTCGGCTGCAGCAGCAGAGCAAGAAGAGGACACTCCATTTTCTTCTGCCGGGTTTACAGCACCACCTTTGTAGCCCTTCCCCACCCACCACCGTGGGACTGTGCCAGCTGCAGCAGTAGAGCAAGAAGAGTACAAAGGTATCAAACAAGATGATGCCTTTGTCCGGGTGCTCCCAATGAGAGTAAGGAGAGACATGCTGTCCCCAGGGCCACCTGCCATAGCTCCAATCTGGCCTTACCCCTTCTCAACCCCTTAGCAACTATAGGTCCTTAACCATTTTCTTCCACAGATTCTATCTACCCTTACCCAACCCTTGTACTCAGAGCTGCTGGCCCCTAACCCCTGATATGCACCATTAGCTACAGTACCTACCCTTACACAAATAGATGCATTTATATTTAGGTAGATATTGGATAAATGGTTTATAAATAGCTAATTATATATATAAAAGGTAAATAGATAGATAGATTGATTGATTTATAAAGTACATACTTGTATAGTGCCTTTTTATGTGTCAATGTGTATTGAGAACATATTTTCAAACCTCAGAAACAGTAGACACAAGACAGGTAATTATTGCTTATTTATTACTGATAATATATTCCTGGTATACATTGACACTAAAAAAAGCATGTCTAGCCAATGACCTCCCATAGTCTCCCAAGCCATCCACCTTCTGTAATAACAAATAGTAGCGAGCATTGTCTCCGTCTCTCTTTGCTAGTCCAGCGTGGCGCTCAATTTCCATCTGCCGTGTTAAAAGCACACCGCCTCTGCAGGTAGTAAGTAGCCTGCAGTGTCTCACTCTCACTTTGCTAGTCCAGCATGGCGCTCAATTTCCATCTGCGGTGTTGGTAGCACCGCCTCTGCTGCCCTTCCCCACCGACCACCGAGGGACTGTGTCGGCTGCAGCAGCAGAGCAAAAAGAGGACACTCCATTTCCTTCTGCCGGTTTTACTGCACCGCCTCTGCACACCTTCTCCACCGACCACCGTGGGACTGTGTCGGCTGCAGCAGCAGAGCAAGAAGAGGACACTCCATTTTCTTCTGCCGGGTTTACAGCACCACCTATGTCCCTTCCCCACCCACCACCGTGGGACTGTGCCAGCTGCAGCAGTAGAGCAAGAAGAGTACAAAGGTATCAAACAAGATGATGCCTTTGTCCGGGTGCTCCCAATGAGAGTAAGGAGAGACATGCTGTCCCCAGGGCCACCTGCCACAGCTCCAATCTGGCCTTACCCCTTCTCAACCCCTTAGCAACTATAGGTCCTTAACCATTTTGTTCCACAGATTCTATCTACCCTTACCCAACCCTTGTACTCAGAGCTGCTGGCCCATAACCCCTGATATGCACCATTAGCTACAGTACCTACCCTTACACAAATAGATGCATTTATATTTAGGTAGATATTGGATAAATGGTTTATAAATAGCTAATTATATATATATATATATATATATATATATATATATATATATATATATATATACATATATATATATATATATATATATATATATATATGGTAGATAGATAGATTGATTGATTGATTTATAAAGTACATACTTGTATAGTGCCTTTTCATGTGTCAATGTGTATTGAGAATATATTTTCAAACCTCAGAAACAGTAGACACAAGACAGGTAATTAATGATTATTTATTACTGATAATATATTCCTGGTATACATTCACACTAAAAATGCATGTCTAGCCAATCACCTCATATAGTATCCCAAACCATCCACCTTCTGTAATAACAAATAGTAGCGAGCAGTGTCTTCGTCCCTCTTTGCTAGTTCAGCATGGCGCTCAATTTCCATCCGGCGTGTTGACAGCACGCCGCCTCTGCAGGTAGTAAGTAGCCTGCAGTGTCTCCCTCTCACATTGCTAGTCCAGCATGGCGCTCAATTTCCATCTGCCGTGTTGGTAGCACCGCCTCTGCAGCCCTTCCCCACGACCACCGAGGGACTGTGTCGGCTGCAGCAGCAGAGCAAAAAGAGGACACTCCATTTCCTTCTGCCGGGTTTACTGCACCGCCTCTGCACACCTTCTCCACCGACCACCGTGGGACTGTGTCGGCTGCAGCAGCAGAGCAAGAAGAGGATACTCCATTTTCTTCTGCCGGGTTTACAGTACCACCTATGTAGCCCTTCCCCACCCACCACCGTGGGACTGTGCCAGCTGCAGCAGTAGAGCAAGAAGAGTACAAAGGTATCAAACAAGATGATGCCTTTGTCCGGGTGCTCCCAATGAGAGTAAGGAGAGACATGCTGTCCCCAGGGCCACCTGCCACAGCTCCAATCTGGCCTTACCCCTTCTCAACCCCTTAGCAACTATAGGTCCTTAACCATTTTCTTCCACAGATTCTATCTACCCTTACCCAACCCTTGTACTCAGAGCTGCTGGCCCCTAACCCCTGATATGCACCATTAGCTACAGTACCTACCCTTACACAAATAGATGCATTTATATTTAGGTAGATATTGGATAAATGGTTTATAAATAGCTAAATATATATATATATATATATATATATATATATATATATATATATATATATATATATATATATATATAAAAGGTAGATAGATAGATTGATTGATTTATAAAGTACATACTTGTATAGTGCCTTTTCATGTGTCAATGTGTATTGAGAACATATTTTCAAACCTCAGAAACAGTAGACACAAGACAGGTAATTAATGATTATTTATTACTGATAATATATTCCTGGTATACATTCACACTAAAAAAAACATGTCTAGCCAATGACCTCCCATAGTCTCCCAAGCCATCCACCTTCTGTAATAACAAATAGTAGCGAGCATTGTCTCCGTCTCTCTTTGCTAGTCCAGCGTGGCGCTCAATTTCCATCTGCCGTGTTAAAAGCACACCGCCTCTGCAGGTAGTAAGTAGCCTGCAGTGTCTCCCTCCCACTTTGCTAGTCCAGCATGGCACTCAATTTCCATCTGCCGAGTTGGCAGTACCGCCTCTGCAGACCTTCCCGCCGACCACCGTGGGACTGTGTCGGCTGCAGCAGCAGAGCAAGAAGAGGACACTCCATTTCCTTTTGCAGGGTTTACAGCACCACCTCAGCAGCCCTTCCCACCGACCACCGTGGGACTGTGCCAGCTGCAGCAGCAGAGCAAGAATAGTACAAATGTATCAAAAAAGATGATGCCTTTGTCCGGGTCCTCCCAATGAGAAAAAGGAGAGACATGCTGTCCCCAGGGCCACCTGTCACAGCTCCAATCTGGCCTTTCCCCTTCTCAACCCCTAGCAACTATAGGTCCTTAACCGTTTTCTTCCCCAGATTCTAGCTACTCTTACCCAACCCTTGTACTCAGAGCTGCTTGCCCCTAACCCCTGATATGACCCATTAGCTACAGTACCTACCTTTACACAAATAGATACATTAATATTTAGCTAGATATTGGATAGATGGTTCATAAATAGTTAGTTAAATAGATAAAAGATAGAAAGATTGATTGATTTATACAGTACATACATGTATAGTGCCTTTTTCTGTGTCAATGTGTATTGAGAACATATTATCACACTTTTTTTCTTATATTTTAGGTGACTGCAAACTTCAATTCAAGTCAACGATCAAAGACGAAGTACAGAAACAGTAGACACAAGACAGGTAATTAATGACTATTAATTACTGATAATATATTCCTGGTATACATTCACACTAAAAATGCATGTCTAGCCAATTACCTCATATAGTCTCCCAAGCCATCCACCTTCTGTAATAACAAATAGTAGCGAGCAGTGTCTTCGTCCCTCTTTGCTAGTTCAGCATGGCGCTCAATTTCCATCTGGCGTGTTGACAGCACACCGCCTCTGCAGGTAGTAAGTAGCCTGCAGTGTCTCCCTCTCACTTTGCTAGTCCAGCATGGCGCTCAATTTCCATCTGCCGTGTTGGTAGCACCGCCTCTGCAGCCCTTCCCCACCAACCACCGAGGGACAGTGTCGGCTGCAGCAGCAGAGCAAAAAGAGGACACTCCATTTCCTTCTGCCGGGTTAACTGCACCGCCTCTGCACACCTTCTCCACCGACCACCGTGGGACTGTGTCGGCTGCAGCAGCAGAGCAAGAAGAGGACACTCCATTTTCTTCTGCCGGGTTTACAGCACCACCTTTGTAGCCCTTCCCCACCCACCACCATGGGACTGTGCCAGCTGCAGCAGTAGAGCAAGAAGAGTACAAAGGTATCAAACAAGATGATGCCTTTGTCCGGGTGCTCCCAATGAGAGTAAGGAGAGACATGCTGTCCCCAGGGCCACCTGCCATAGCTCCAATCTGGCCTTACCCCTTCTCAACCCCTTAGCAACTATAGGTCCTTAACCATTTTCTTCCACAGATTCTATCTACCCTTACCCAACCCTTGTACTCAGAGCTGCTGGCCCCTAACCCCTGATATGCACCATTAGCTACAGTACCTACCCTTACACAAATAGATGCATTTATATTTAGGTAGATATTGGATAAAAGGTTTATAAATAGCTAATTATATATATAAAAGGTAAATAGATAGATAGATTGATTGATTTATAAAGTACATACTTGTATAGTGCCTTTTCATGTGTCAATGTGTATTGAGAACATATTTTCAAACCTCAGAAACAGTAGACACAAGACAGGTAATTATTGCTTATTTATTACTGATAATATATTCCTGGTATACATTGACACTAAAAAAAAGCATGTCTAGCCAATGACCTCCCATAGTCTCCCAAGCCATCCACCTTCTGTAATAACAAATAGTAGCGAGCATTGTCTCCGTCTCTCTTTGCTAGTCCAGCGTGGCGCTCAATTTCCATCTGCCGTGTTAAAAGCACACCGCCTCTGCAGGTAGTAAGTAGCCTGCAGTGTCTCACTCTCACTTTGCTAGTCCAGCATGGCGCTCAATTTCCATCTGCGGTGTTGGTAGCACCGCCTCTGCTGCCCTTCCCCACCGACCACCGAGGGACTGTGTCGGCTGCAGCAGCAGAGCAAAAAGAGGACACTCCATTTCCTTCTGCCGGTTTTACTGCACCGCCTCTGCACACCTTCTCCACCGACCACCGTGGGACTGTGTCGGCTGCAGCAGCAGAGCAAGAAGAGGACACTCCATTTTCTTCTGCCGGGTTTACAGCACCACCTATGTCCCTTCCCCACCCACCACCGTGGGACTGTGCCAGCTGCAGCAGTAGAGCAAGAAGAGTACAAAGGTATCAAACAAGATGATGCCTTTGTCCGGGTGCTCCCAATGAGAGTAAGGAGAGACATGCTGTCCCCAGGGCCACCTGCCACAGCTCCAATCTGGCCTTACCCCTTCTCAACCCCTTAGCAACTATAGGTCCTTAACCATTTTGTTCCACAGATTCTATCTACCCTTACCCAACCCTTGTACTCAGAGCTGCTGGCCCCTAACCCCTGATATGCACCATTAGCTACAGTACCTACCCTTACACAAATAGATGCATTTATATTTAGGTAGATATTGGATAAATGGTTTATAAATAGCTAATTATATATATATATATATATATATATATACATATATATATATATATATATATGGTAGATAGATAGATTGATTGATTGATTTATAAAGTACATACTTGTATAGTGCCTTTTCATGTGTCAATGTGTATTGAGAATATATTTTCAAACCTCAGAAACAGTAGACACAAGACAGGTAATTAATGATTATTTATTACTGATAATATATTCCTGGTATACATTCACACTAAAAATGCATGTCTAGCCAATCACCTCATATAGTATCCCAAACCATCCACCTTCTGTAATAACAAATAGTAGCGAGCAATGTCTTCGTCCCTCTTTGCTAGTTCAGCATGGCGCTCAATTTCCATCCGGCGTGTTGACAGCACGCCGCCTCTGCAGGTAGTAAGTAGCCTGCAGTGTCTCCCTCTCACATTGCTAGTCCAGCATGGCGCTCAATTTCCATCTGCCGTGTTGGTAGCACCGCCTCTGCAGCCCTTCCCCACGACCACCGAGGGACTGTGTCGGCTGCAGCAGCAGAGCAAAAAGAGGACACTCCATTTCCTTCTGCCGGGTTTACTGCACCGCCTCTGCACACCTTCTCCACCGACCACCGTGGGACTGTGTCGGCTGCAGCAGCAGAGCAAGAAGAGGATACTCCATTTTCTTCTGCCGGGTTTACAGTACCACCTATGTAGCCCTTCCCCACCCACCACCGTGGGACTGTGCCAGCTGCAGCAGTAGAGCAAGAAGAGTACAAAGGTATCAAACAAGATGATGCCTTTGTCCGGGTGCTCCCAATGAGAGTAAGGAGAGACATGCTGTCCCCAGGGCCACCTGCCATAGCTCCAATCTGGCCTTACCCCTTCTCAACCCCTTAGCAACTATAGGTCCTTAACCATTTTCTTCCACAGATTCTATCTACCCTTACCCAACCCTTGTACTCAGAGCTGCTGGCCCCTAACCCCTGATATGCACCATTAGCTACAGTACCTACCCTTACACAAATAGATGCATTTATATTTAGGTAGATATTGGATAAATGGTTTATAAATAGCAAATTATATATATATATATATATATATATATATATATATATATATATATATATAAAGGTAGATAGATAGATTGATTGATTTATAAAGTACATACTTGTATAGTGCCTTTTCATGTGTCAATGGCCCTTATTCTGATTCGTGCGGTACGGCCCGCGTGCGGCCGTACCGCCGATGTTTTCCGTCTGCACATGCGCAGAGGTCAATCTGCGCATGTGCAGGCGAATTCGCCGCACATAGCGTTACTACGCCGCAAAGGGGGCGTATAGGGGAGTGAGAGGCTTCATGCCCTCATTTCCCTATGTATACGCCCCGCGTTTCATGGGCGTTCCCATGCAAACGCGGGGCGTACGCATGCTAATGAGGGCATGACGCAACTCATGGGGGCGGAAAGCTGACGTCGCCGGATGTCAGCTTTCAGCCCCCATACAAGCTACCACACGGACGATTGTCCGTGTGGTCTCAGCTTGCGGGAGCTGCCGCGGCGTGCGGACCTGCCTTCGATGGTCGACGACCATCGAATGCAGGGGGCAGCTCCCACCATGGTGGAGGCGTAGCCTCCACCATTTTTATGCGGATCGCCAGCCGTCCGTGTACGGACGGCCGTGGCGATCCGTAGGGTGGGCGGGGATTCGTCTGGTGCGGTCGGAGCCGCATATGCGGCTCGACCGCACCAACCAGAATAAGGGCCAATGTGTATTGAGAACATATTTTCAAACCTTAGAAACAGTAGACACAAGACAGGTAATTAATGATTATTTATTACTGATAATATATTTCTGGTATACATTCACACTAAAAAAAGCATGTCTAGCCAATGACCTCCCATAGTCTCCCAAGCCATCCACCTTCTGTAATAACAAATAGTAGCGAGCATTGTCTCCGTCTCTCTTTGCTAGTCCAGCGTGGCGCTCAATTTCCATCTGCCGTGTTAAAAGCACACCGCCTCTGCAGGTAGTAAGTAGCCTGCAGTGTCTCCCTCCCACTTTGCTAGTCCAGCATGGCACTCAATTTCCATCTGCCGAGTTGGCAGTACCGCCTCTGCAGACCTTCCCGCCGACTACCGTGGGACTGTGTCGGCTGCAGCAGCAGAGCAAGAAGAGGACACTCCATTTCCTTTTGCAGGGTTTACAGCACCACCTCAGCAGCCCTTCCCACCGACCACCATGGGACTGTGCCAGCTGCAGCAGCAGAGCAAGAATAGTACAAATGTATCAAAAAAGATGATGCCTTTGTCCGGGTCCTCCCAATGAGAAAAAGGAGAGACATGCTGTCCCCAGGGCCACCTGTCACAGCTCCAATCTGGCCTTTCCCCTTCTCAACCCCTAGCAACTATAGGTCCTTAACCGTTTTCTTCCCCAGATTCTAGCTACTCTTACCCAACCCTTGTACTCAGAGCTGCTTGCCCCTAACCCCTGATATGACCCATTAGCTACAGTACCTACCTTTACACAAATAGATACATTAATATTTAGCTAGATATTGGATAGATGGTTCATAAATAGTTAGTTAAATAGATAAAAGATAGAAAGATTGATTGATTTATACAGTACATACATGTATAGTGCCTTTTTCTGTGTCAATGTGTATTGAGAACATATTATCACACTTTTTTTCTTATATTTTAGGTGACTGCAAACTTCAATTCAAGTCAACGATCAAAGACGAAGTACAGAAACAGTAGACACAAGACAGGTAATTAATGACTATTAATTACTGATAATATATTCCTGGTATACATTCACACTAAAAATGCATGTCTAGCCAATCACCTCATATAGTCTCCCAAGCCATCCACCTTCTGTAATAACAAATAGTAGCGAGCAGTGTCTTCGTCCCTCTTTGCTAGTTCAGCATGGCGCTCAATTTCCATCTGGCATGTTGACAGCACACCGCCTCTGCAGGTAGTAAGTAGCCTGCAGTGTCTCCCTCTCACTTTGCTAGTCCAGCATGGCGCTCAATTTCCATCTGCCGTGTTGGTAGCACCGCCTCTGCAGCCCTTCCCCACCAACCACCAAGGGACAGTGTCGGCTGCAGCAGCAGAGCAAAAAGAGGACACTCCATTTCCTCCTGCGGGGGTAACAGCACCGCCTCTGCACACCTTCTCCACCGTCCACCGTGGGACTGTGTCGGCTGCAGCAGCAGAGCAAGAAGAGGACACTCCATTTTCTTCTGCCGGGTTTACAGCACCACCTATGTAGCCCTTCCCCACCCACCACCGTGGGACTGTGCCAGCTGCAGCAGTAGAGCAAGAAGAGTACAAAGGTATCAAACAAGATGATGCCTTTGTCCGGGTGCTCCCAATGAGAGTAAGGAGAGACATGCTGTCCCCAGGGCCACCTGCCATAGCTCCAATCTGGCCTTACCCCTTCTCAACCCCTTAGCAACTATAGGTCCTTAACCATTTTCTTCCACAGATTCTATCTACCCTTACCCAACCCTTGTACTCAGAGCTGCTGGCCCCTAACCCCTGATATGCACCATTAGCTACAGTACCTACCCTTACACAAATAGATGCATTTATATTTAGGTAGATATTGGATAAATGGTTTATAAATAGCTAATTATATATATAAAAGGTAAATAGATAGATAGATTGATTGATTTATAAAGTACATACTCGTATAGTGCCTTTTCATGTGTCAATGTGTATTGAGAACATATTTTCAAACCTCAGAAACAGTAGACACAAGACAGGTAATTATTGCTTATTTATTACTGATAATATATTCCTGGTATACATTGACACTAAAAAAAGCATGTCTAGCCAATGACCTCCCATAGTCTCCCAAGCCATCCACCTTCTGTAATAACAAATAGTAGCGAGCATTGTCTCCGTCTCTCTTTGCTAGTCCAGCGTGGCGCTCAATTTCCATCTGCCGTGTTAAAAGCACACCGCCTCTGCAGGTAGTAAGTAGCCTGCAGTGTCTCACTCTCACTTTGCTAGTCCAGCATGGCGCTCAATTTCCATCTGCCGTGTTGGTAGCACCGCCTCTGCTGCCCTTCCCCACCGACCACCGAGGGACTGTGTCGGCTGCAGCAGCAGAGCAAAAAGAGGACACTCCATTTCCTTCTGCCGGTTTTACTGCACCGCCTCTGCACACCTTCTCCACCGACCACCGTGGGACTGTGTCGGCTGCAGCAGCAGAGCAAGAAGAGGACACTCCATTTTCTTCTGCCGGGTTTACAGCACCACCTATGTAGCCCTTCCCCACCCACCACCGTGGGACTGTGCCAGCTGCAGCAGTAGAGCAAGAAGAGTACAAAGGTATCAAACAAGATGATGCCTTTGTCCGGGTGCTCCCAATGAGAGTAAGGAGAGACATGCTGTCCCCAGGGCCACCTGCCACAGCTCCAATCTGGCCTTACCCCTTCTCAACCCCTTAGCAACTATAGGTCCTTAACCATTTTGTTCCACAGATTCTATCTACCCTTACCCAACCCTTGTACTCAGAGCTGCTGGCCCCTAACCCCTGATATGCACCATTAGCTACAGTACCTACCCTTACACAAATAGATGCATTTATATTAAGGTAGATATTGGATAAATGGTTTATAAATAGCTAATTATATATATATATATATATATATATATATATATATATATATATATATATATATATATATATATATATATGGTAGATAGATTGATTGATTGATTGATTTATAAAGTACATACTTGTATAGTACCTTTTCATGTGTCAATGTGTATTGAGAACATATTTTCAAACCTCAGAAACAGTAGACACAAGACAGGTAATTAATGATTATTTATTACTGATAATATATTCCTGGTATACATTCACACTAAAAAAAGCATGTCTAGCCAATGACCTCCCATAGTCTCCCAAGCCATCCACCTTCTGTAATAACAAATAGTAGCGAGCATTGTCTCCGTCTCTCTTTGCTAGTCCAGCGTGGCGCTCAATTTCCATCTGCCGTGTTAAAAGCACACCGCCTCTGCAGGTAGTAAGTAGCCTGCAGTGTCTCCCTCCCACTTTGCTAGTCCAGCATGGCACTCAATTTCCATCTGCCGAGTTGGCAGTACCGCCTCTGCAGACCTTCCCGCCGACCACCGTGGGACTGTGTCGGCTGCAGCAGCAGAGCAAGAAGAGGACACTCCATTTCCTTTTGCAGGGTTTACAGCACCACCTCAGCAGCCCTTCCCACCGACCACCGTGGGACTGTGCCAGCTGCAGCAGCAGAGCAAGAATAGTACAAATGTATCAAAAAAGATGATGCCTTTGTCCGGGTCCTCCCAATGAGAAAAAGGAGAGACATGCTGTCCCCAGGGCCACCTGTCACAGCTCCAATCTGGCCTTTCCCCTTCTCAACCCCTAGCAACTATAGGTCCTTAACCGTTTTCTTCCCCAGATTCTAGCTACTCTTACCCAACCCTTGTACTCAGAGCTGCTTGCCCCTAACCCCTGATATGACCCATTAGCTACAGTACCTACCTTTACACAAATAGATACATTAATATTTAGCTAGATATTGGATAGATGGTGCATAAATAGTTAGTTACATAGATAAAAGATAGAAAGATTGATTGATTTATACAGTACATACATGTATAGTGCCTTTTTCTGTGTCAATGTGTATTGAGAACATATTATCACACTTTTTTTCTTATATTTTAGGTGACTGCAAACTTCAATTCAAGTCAACGATCAAAGACGAAGTACAGAAACAGTAGACACAAGACAGGTAATTAATGACTATTAATTACTGATAATATATTCCTGGTATACATTCACACTAAAAATGCATGTCTAGCCAATCACCTCATATAGTCTCCCAAGCCATCCACCTTCTGTAATAACAAATAGTAGCGAGCAGTGTCTTCGTCCCTCTTTGCTAGTTCAGCATGGCGCTCAATTTCCATCTGGCGTGTTGACAGCACACCACCTCTGCAGGTAGTAAGTAGCCTGCAGTGTCTCCCTCTCATTTTGCTAGTCCAGCATGGCGCTCAATTTCCATCTGCCGTGTTGGTAGCACCGCCTCTGCAGCCCTTCCCCACCAACCACCGAGGGACAGTGTCGGCTGCAGCAGCAGAGCAAAAATAGGACACTCCATTTCCTTCTGCCGGGTTTACTGCACCGCCTCTGCACACCTTCTCCACCGACCACCGTGGGACTGTGTCGGCTGCAGCAGCAGAGCAAGAAGAGGACACTCCATTTTCTTCTGCCGGGTTTACAGCACCACCTATGTAGCCCTTCCCCACCCACCACCGTGGGACTGTGCCAGCTGCAGCAGTAGAGCAAGAAGAGTACAAAGGTATCAAACAAGATGATGCCTTTGTCCGGGTGCTCCCAATGAGAGTAAGGAGAGACATGCTGTCCCCAGGGCCACCTGCCATAGCTCCAATCTGGCCTTACCCCTTCTCAACCCCTTAGCAACTATAGGTCCTTAACCATTTTCTTCCACAGATTCTATCTACCCTTACCCAACCCTTGTACTCAGAGCTGCTGGCCCCTAACCCCTGATATGCACCATTAGCTACAGTACCTACCCTTACACAAATAGATGCATTTATATTTAGGTAGATATTGGATAAATGGTTTATAAATAGCTAATTATATATATATAAAAGGTAAATAGATAGATAGATTGATTGATTTATAAAGTACATACTTGTATAGTGCCTTTTCATGTGTCAATGTGTATTGAGAACATATTTTCAAACCTCAGAAACAGTAGACACAAGACAGGTAATTATTGCTTATTTATTACTGATAATATATTCCTGGTATACATTGACACTAAAAAAGCATGTCTAGCCAATGACCTCCCATAGTCTCCCAAGCCATCCACCTTCTGTAATAACAAATAGTAGCGAGCATTGTCTCCGTCTCTCTTTGCTAGTCCAGCGTGGCGCTCAATTTCCATCTGCCGTGTTAAAAGCACACCGCCTCTGCAGGTAGTAAGTAGCCTGCAGTGTCTCACTCTCACTTTGCTAGTCCAGCATGGCGCTCAATTTCCATCTGCCGTGTTGGTAGCACCGCCTCTGCTGCCCTTCCCCACCGACCACCGAGGGACTGTGTCGGCTGCAGCAGCAGAGCAAAAAGAGGACACTCCATTTCCTTCTGCCGGTTTTACTGCAACGCCTCTGCACACCTTCTCCACCGACCACCGTGGGACTGTGTCGGCTGCAGCAGCAGAGCAAGAAGAGGACACTCCATTTTCTTCTGCCGGGTTTACAGCACCACCTATGTAGCCCTTCCCCACCCACCACCGTGGGACTGTGCCAGCTGCAGCAGTAGAGCAAGAAGAGTACAAAGGTATCAAACAAGATGATGCCTTTGTCCGGGTGCTCCCAATGAGAGTAAGGAGAGACATGCTGTCCCCAGGGCCACCTACCACAGCTCCAATCTGGCCTTACCCCTTCTCAACCCCTTAGCAACTATAGGTACTTAACCATTTTGTTCCACAGATTCTATCTACCCTTACCCAACCCTTGTACTCAGAGCTGATGGCCCCTAACCCCTGATATGCACCATTAGCTACAGTACCTACCCTTACACAAATAGATGCATTTATATTTAGGTAGATATTGGATAAATGGTTTATAAATAGCTAATTATATATATATATATATATATATATATATATATATATATATATATATATATATATAAGGTAGATAGATAGATTGATTGATTGATTTATAAAGTACATACTTGTATAGTGCCTTTTCATGTGTCAATGTGTATTGAGAACATATTTTCAAACCTCAGAAACAGTAGACACAAGACAGGTAATTAATGATTATTTATTACTGATAATATATTCCTGGTATACATTCACACTAAAAATGCATGTCTAGCCAATCACCTCATATAGTATCCCAAACCATCCACCTTCTGTAATAACAAATAGTAGCGAGCAGTGTCTTCGTCCCTCTTTGCTAGTTCAGCATGGCGCTCAATTTCCATCCGGCGTGTTGACAGCACGCCGCCTCTGCAGGTAGTAAGTAGCCTGCAGTGTCTCCCTCTCACATTGCTAGTCCAGCATGGCGCTCAATTTCCATCTGCCGTGTTGGTAGCACCGCCTCTGCAGCCCTTCCCCACGACCACCGAGGGACTGTGTCGGCTGCAGCAGCAGAGCAAAAAGAGGACACTCCATTTCCTTCTGCCGGGTTTACTGCACCGCCTCTGCACACCTTCTCCACCGACCACCGTGGGACTGTGTCGGCTGCAGCAGCAGAGCAAGAAGAGGACACTCCATTTTCTTCTGCCGGGTTTACAGCACCACCTATGTAGCCCTTCCCCACCCACCACCGTGGGACTGTGCCAGCTGCAGCAGCAGAGCAAGAAGAGTACAAAGGTATCAAACAAGATGATGCCTTTGTCCGGGTGCTCCCAATGAGAGTAAGGAGAGACATGCTGTCCCCAGGTCCACCTGCCACAGCTCCAATCTGGCCTTACCCCTTCTCAACCCCTTAGCAACTATAGGTCCTTAACCATTTTCTTCCACAGATTCTGTGACCGGACGCCTGCCCTTAGCTCTGGCTACGCCCTTCGGGTCCACAGATAGCGGTTCCTGGTCTCACGGGACCTGGCCAATAGGGGATTCCCTGTTACCGTCAGTAACCGCCTGTTACTGACTCCACCCACTACGCAGTGGGCGGGGTTATCGCTGCCACCACCAGACTCCTCCTACGTGGCGTCTGGAACCACGGATACCTCCTCAGGCCCAACCGCTGGCTCTGAGTACTACCTGCGTCGACACACTGCTGGTGTCGACTAGTCCCCCACTGGTCACGGACCAGGCCTCTGCTTTGGTAGCTGGCAGAGCGGAGACTCGGAGACGCTGGATGCTATGCCCAGAACAGCCGGAGAACGGAATTATTGCAATTAATTCTGTTGGTCGCAGATGAAGCAGACTTCTTGGGCAAAAGATGGTTTATTGCCAATGGATCTGAAAAGATCCCTTCTCCTTTCAGAGGTACAGCATACAAGTGATGTTACAGCATTCAGATACAGGCAGAAGAACCACTTTGGGCTCACAGAGCCCTGCTTATATAGGCAGAAAACTCTTTGACATTGTCAGATCCTCCCCCATACATTTACAATTTGCATCTCAATCTGATACGTTACTTCCCGTGCATAACGAACCAAGATTACATACTACAAAGGATAAATCCAATTTCCTTAGAATATATAACTTTCAGGAACAGGGGAGATATTTATCTCCTGGTAGCATGTTTACATAACGAAACACAAATGTCTGTGCCTCATCAACACCTCACACACAGGATGTCCTGGGCTCAGGGACCCATCACATATGGTACACAAATTTCCTTATCACCTTTTACACAGGGCTTCAGACACAGAGCCTACTCCCTGCTGTGTTTTGGACACTCACAGACCTTCTGACAAGAGGGGCAGGTTAGCATCTCATTTCCTTATCACCAAGATTTGCTAAATTCCTTCCCCCCAGAAATGTACAAAGTGCATTGTAAGTCCAGAGTGCATTCCTCAATATTCAATACAATATACACAATATATGATGCAGTCCTAGCTCAGTGCTACTCATACAGTTTAAAACATGTCAAGTGCCCTTGTCCTGGATAACGGCAAAGCACGGAGAGTTAACCCCTTCAGTGCTGTAGCCGCCATTAACCCCGTGTGCCGGGCTCTCCGGCCACACTTCTCCCCCCCCTTCAAGCGGGAAACCAGAGGGCCATGTCCCAACGATTTGGCTCCTGGTCCCGCAGCCCATTTGGGGGTTACTGGGAGTGCCTGGGGGTGTTGGCCCCCAGCCTAGACAGTTCCTCCAGACTGCAGTGGGCCATATCCGGTTGGTGCTGAAAGTCCACACAGTCACCACAGTGTCCAAGTCCAAGGCACCACAACAACAGTCTGTCTGTTTCCCCCAATGAAGGGGGCAAACCTTCATCAGGTGGGTGTTCCTTCACCCCAGTGGGGTGCCAGTGGCACCATCCGTGCCAACGCTGGTCTGCTGCATACACAATTGCCACCCAGTGTGTCCAAATTGTGGCATACCCCACCTCCCACCATAGCAGTATTCTGCTCACACAAGCCACAGGGTGCTCCTGCCCACATGGCTCCTCCTGGCTCAGTACTGCTGCCAGTCCGTGCAGTGATGCAATAGTCTGTACCACAATGTCCTGGTAATAAATATGCGTCATCAGCACTGGAGCTGGTACCAGAGCCTCCTTCAGCGACTGGAATGCCAACTCACAAGCAGGTGTACATTCCACTGTCTTGGGAAGACCCTTCCTAGTCACTACTGTAAGGGACATCACTACCAAACTAGAGTCAGGGACAACTTGTCTGTAGGGCCTTACAGTTCCTAAGGTTAGTACCTGTCTGGGGGTTGTGGGCCGGGGACAGCCTCTGGTCGACTCTACCTTCACTGGTCTGGGCCTACCCCTGTCTCCTCCCACACTATCTCCCAGGCACTGCACCTCTGTCACTTCTCCCGGGCACCCGTCTGCAACAACCGTCAGACCTGCCCTCCATTCCTCCTCAAAGGACCTACGTCTTGGGGAACCCACCCTCTCTGGTGTATCCCCTTCTACCTTCCTGACTACCCTGGGCCTGAACCCTTCCTGCCCGGGCACACTCCCCACCCCCACCCCATCAAGGCCGCTGCGAGCTTGGCACCGTATGCCTGTCAGGGATGGGTCAGAGAGCGGAGCCTCCTGAACCCCCTGCCAGTGCCCCCGACTTTCTCCTAAAGGGGGACACTCTACAGGGGCATCTAGGTTGGGATGTCTAGGGTCATTCTGGTTTGGGTCAGTCATGTAAAGGTCAGTGTGGTCACTCATACTCACCGCTGGAGTTGGCAAACCACTAGGAACAGGAGCATCGCTGGGCACCCCCACAGGATACAACAAGCTGGCACACACATCCTCTGCGTTGCTAGGGGACGTAGGCACACCAGAGGCAAAAGGCATGCTGGGGAGATGCGCTGATCTAGCCGCTGTAGTCTTTTCCTCTGGGCTGGTTGATGCTGTGGTTGGCTGTGCTGGCAGTTGTCTGGCCGCTGTGGGCTTTTCCTCTGGGCTGGGCTGTGCTGGTGTCGATGGTACGGACTGTAGTCTGGCAGCTTGACTCCAGGCGATGGCGTTAGCAAATGTAGTAACGATTCCACCCCCAAGATCATTCCCCAGGACTACATCTGTTGGGAGGCCATCCATGACGGCAACATCTCGCAACTCTGGTCCAGCCCCCCAATCCAGGTAGACTCTGGCCATGGGCACCTCTCGCTCCGCTCCATCTGCCATTGTAACTTTGGCAGTGCGACCCTGCAATACTGCAGCAGGATCAATCAGTCTGGGGCTCACCACAGTGATTGAGGCCCCAGAGTCTCTCAGGCCTTCCCCCTGCAGGGGCCCCACTTGGACCGACTGCAGGTGCCGCCACATATTCCGTAGAGGCCGCATGGCCATGCAGGTGACTCTATCAGCAGAGTCTGCCTGTTTCTCAATACACTCCATCGGACTGACTGGAGGGGGTACAGTCTCTGTGGGCTCATCTCCACGGGTCAAGCAAGCAAGCCGGGCTCCAGCATTCGGATTGGTAGCGCGAATCTGGGGTGCCGGCAGTGTGGGACAGTTCATCCTCAGATGTCCGATTTTCCCACAGCTGTAGCACTTCTTGACCAGTTGGGGCTCCGATGATCCCTGATTACTCGCAGGGACGCTGCGGGGCGATTGCTGGCCAAGAGCACCCGGGTTGGAAGATGCTTGCTTTGGGGGGCGATGAGCTGAAGAGGGGTGTCCCCCTGGTGGTAAAGTCCTTTGTAGTGGTCTGCTACTTGGGCGTTTCAGCCCCTGTGACCGAATTGCCACATACTTGTCCGCTAGCTGGGCAGCCATCTTTACACTGGGTGGCTCCCGATCTAGCACCCACTCCTTCACTTCCTGGGCACACCTGCGGTAGAACTGCTCCCTGCAGATCACATCAATCAGGGTGTCCCAGGTTGTGGCCTTTGATTCCTGCACCCACTTCACCAAGTACTGCCGCAGCTGGGTGGCAAACTGCTCGTGGGTGCTGCCAGGATTCTTTGGCAAGTCCCGAAACTTTTTCCTGTAGGACTCAGGAGTTACAAAAAAACGTTGGAGGAGGGCCTTGGCGACAACATCATAGTCCCCACAGTCCTCATTAGCCACTCCTCGATAGGCCTCCAAGGCCTCTCCATGCAAGGTGGGCACAAGGTGTCTTACCCACTCCTGTTTGGGCAAATCATGGAGTTTACAAGTCCTCTCAAAAACTTGCAAATGTCCATCAATGTCCCCATCGCTGTCGGCAAACTTGGCAAACTGAATCCGTCCCACTCGGGGGGTAGCAGCTGACAACGGCGCCCGGGGTACCACAGCCTGTGGTGCCCGCTCCGCATGCCACATCCGAATGATGAGCATGCGTTCTTGTTCCGTTGCCCTCTCCCCTAATTCCGCTAGCCGATCCGCTAGGCTATCCGTGCCGCCCATCCTGGGACACACGGATCCTGGCCCTGCTAGGGAATGTTGGGAAACGTGGCTGCTGCTAGAGGGGGCGGGGCTTGTGAGTCTAACCGGGTCCAGATGAAGGTCCTCTGTGTGGCTGTCCTCCTGGACACGGTCACCATCAGCGTGCTGCACCTCCTCCCGACTCGACTCCTCCAAGCGCTTGAGCGCCACCCTCATTTCGTTTACAGTTGCTTTGGAAGGGATCTCCACACCCTTCCCCCGACACACGATCTCGAGGTCATCCTTCGACATTCCGCTGAAGTCCGCCATCTTGCGCGTTCTCCTGGCTGCAGTTACTCTTCCCTGAGTAACGTGGCTTCTCCAATCGGGTGACTGAAGAGCCGCCTGGGTTATCCCACTCGCTTGCCGCCAATTTCTGTGACCGGACGCCTGCCCTTAGCTCTGGCTACGCCCTTCGGGTCCACAGATAGCGGTTCCTGGTCTCACGGGACCTGGCCAATAGGGGATTCCCTGTTACCGTCAGTAACCGCCTGTTACTGACTCCACCCACTACGCAGTGGGCGGGGTTATCGCTGCCACCACCAGACTCCTCCTACGTGGCGTCTGGAACCACGGATACCTCCTCAGGCCCAACCGCTGGCTCTGAGTACTACCTGCGTCGACACACTGCTGGTGTCGACTAGTCCCCCACTGGTCACGGACCAGGCCTCTGCTTTGGTAGCTGGCAGAGCGGAGACTCGGAGACGCTGGATGCTATGCCCAGAACAGCCGGAGAACGGAATTATTGCAATTAATTCTGTTGGTCGCAGATGAAGCAGACTTCTTGGGCAAAAGATGGTTTATTGCCAATGGATCTGAAAAGATCCCTTCTCCTTTCAGAGGTACAGCATACAAGTGATGTTACAGCATTCAGATACAGGCAGAAGAACCACTTTGGGCTCACAGAGCCCTGCTTATATAGGCAGAAAACTCTTTGACATTGTCAGATCCTCCCCCATACATTTACAATTTGCATCTCAATCTGATACGTTACTTCCCGTGCATAACGAACCAAGATTACATACTACAAAGGATAAATCCAATTTCCTTAGAATATATAACTTTCAGGAACAGGGGAGATATTTATCTCCTGGTAGCATGTTTACATAACGAAACACAAATGTCTGTGCCTCATCAACACCTCACACACAGGATGTCCTGGGCTCAGGGACCCATCACATATGGTACACAAATTTCCTTATCACCTTTTACACAGGGCTTCAGACACAGAGCCTACTCCCTGCTGTGTTTTGGACACTCACAGACCTTCTGACAAGAGGGGCAGGTTAGCATCTCATTTCCTTATCACCAAGATTTGCTAAATTCCTTCCCCCCAGAAATGTACAAAGTGCATTGTAAGTCCAGAGTGCATTCCTCAATATTCAATACAATATACACAATATATGATGCAGTCCTAGCTCAGTGCTACTCATACAGTTTAAAACATGTCAAGTGCCCTTGTCCTGGATAACGGCAAAGCACGGAGAGTTAACCCCTTCAGTGCTGTAGCCGCCATTAACCCCGTGTGCCGGGCTCTCCGGCCACAGATTCTATCTACCCTTACCCAACCCTTGTACTCAGAGCTGCTGGCCCCTAACCCCTGATATGCACCATTAGCTACAGTACCTTCCCTTACACAAATAGATGCATTTATATTTAGGTAGATATTGGATAAATGGTTTATAAATAGCTAATTTTATATATATATATATATATATATATATATATATATATATATATATATATATATATATATAAAAGGTAGATAGATAGATTGATTGATTTATAAAGTACATACTTGTATAGTGCCTTTTCATGTGTCAATGTGTATTGAGAACATATTTTCAAACCTCAGAAACAGTAGACACAAGACAGGTAATTAATGATTATTTATTACTGATAATATATTCCTGGTATACATTCACACTAAAAAAAGCATGTCTAGCCAATGACCTCCCATAGTCTCCCAAGCCATCCACCTTCTGTAATAACAAATAGTAGCGAGCATTGTCTCCGTCTCTCTTTGCTAGTCCAGCGTGGCGCTCAATTTCCATCTGCCGTGTTAAAAGCACACCGCCTCTGCAGGTAGTAAGTAGCCTGCAGTGTCTCCCTCCCACTTTGCTAGTCCAGCATGGCACTCAATTTCCATCTGCCGAGTTGGCAGTACCGCCTCTGCAGACCTTCCCGCCGACCACCGTGGGACTGTGTCGGCTGCAGCAGCAGAGCAAGAAGAGGACACTCCATTTCCTTTTGCAGGGTTTACAGCACCACCTCAGCAGCCCTTCCCACCGACCACCGTGGGACTGTGCCAGCTGCAGCAGCAGAGCAAGAATAGTACAAATGTATCAAAAAAGATGATGCCTTTGTCCGGGTCCTCCCAATGAGAAAAAGGAGAGACATGCTGTCCCCAGGGCCACCTGTCACAGCTCCAATCTGGCCTTTCCCCTTCTCAACCCCTAGCAACTATAGGTCCTTAACCGTTTTCTTCCCCAGATTCTAGCTACTCTTACCCAACCCTTGTACTCAGAGCTGCTTGCCCCTAACCCCTGATATAACCCATTAGCTACAGTACCTACCTTTACACAAATAGATACATTAATATTTAGCTAGATATTGGATAGATGGTTCATAAATAGTTAGTTAAATAGATAAAAGATAGAAAGATTGATTGATTTATACAGTACATACATGTATAGTGCCTTTTTCTGTGTCAATGTGTATTGAGAACATATTATCACACTTTTTTTCTTATATTTTAGGTGACTGCAAACTTCAATTCAAGTCAACGATCAAAGACGAAGTACAGAAACAGTAGACACAAGACAGGTAATTAATGACTGATAATATATTCCTGGTATACATTCACACTAAAAATGCATGTCTAGCCAATCACCTCATATAGTCTCCCAAGCCATCCAACTTCTGTAATAACAAATAGTAGCGAGCAGTGTCTTCGTCCCTCTTTGCTAGTTCAGCATGGCGCTCAATTTCCATCTGGCGTGTTGACAGCACACCGCCTCTGCAGGTAGTAAGTAGCCTGCAGTGTCTCCCTCTCACTTTGCTAGTCCAGCATGGCACTCAATTTCCATCTGCCGTGTTGGTAGCACCGCCTCTGCAGCCCTTCCCCACCAACCACCGAGGGACAGTGTCGGCTGCAGCAGCAGAGCAAAAAGAGGACACTCCATTTCCTTCTGCCGGGTTTACTGCACCGCCTCTGCACACCTTCTCCACCGACCACCGTGGGACTGTGTCGGCTGCAGCAGCAGAGCAAGAAGAGGACACTCCATTTTCTTCTGCCGGGTTTACAGCACCACCTATGTAGCCCTTCCCCACCCACCACCGTGGGACTATGCCAGCTGCAGCAGTAGAGCAAGAAGAGTACAAATGTATCAAACAAGATGATGCCTTTGTCCGGGTGCTCCCAATGAGAGTAAGGAGAGACATGCTGTCCCCAGGGCCACCTGCCATAGCTCCAATCTGGCCTTACCCCTTCTCAACCCCTTAGCAACTATAGGTCCTTAACCATTTTCTTCCACAGATTCTATCTACCCTTACCCAACCCTTGTACTCAGAGCTGCTGGCCCCTAACCCCTGATATGCACCATTAGCTACAGTACCTACCCTTACACAAATAGATGCATTTATATTTAGGTAGATATTGGATAAATGGTTTATAAATAGCTAATTATATATAAAAGGTAAATAGATAGATAGATAGATAGATAGATAGATAGATAGATAGATAGATTGATTGATTGATTGATTTATAAAGTACATACTTGTATAGTGCCTTTTCATGTGTCAATGTGTATTGAGAACATATTTTCAAACCTCAGAAACATTAGACACAAGACAGGTAATTATTGCTTATTTATTACTGATAATATATTCCTGGTATACATTGACACTAAAAAAAGCATGTCTAGCCAATGACCTCCCATAGTCTCCCAAGCCATCCACCTTCTGTAATAACAAATAGTAGCGAGCATTGTCTCCGTCTCTCTTTGCTAGTCCAGCGTGGCGCTCAATTTCCATCTGCCGTGTTAAAAGCACACCGCCTCTGCAGGTAGTAAGTAGCCTGCAGTGTCTCACTCTCACTTTGCTAGTCCAGCATGGCGCTCAATTTCCATCTGCCGTGTTGGTAGCACCGCCTCTGCTGCCCTTCCCCACCGACCACCGAGGGACTGTGTCGGCTGCAGCAGCAGAGCAAAAAGAGGACACTCCATTTCCTTCTGCCGGGTTTACTGCACCGCCTCTGCACACCTTCCCCACCAACCACCGAGGGACTGTGTCGGCTGCAGCAGCAGAGCAAAAAGAGGACACTCCATTTCCTTCTGCCGGGTTTACTGCACCGCCTCTGCACACCTTCTCCACCGACCACCGTGGGACTGTGTCGGCTGCAGCAGCAGAGCAAGAAGAGGACACTCCATTTTCTTCTGCCGGGTTTACAGCACCACCTATGCAGCCAATCCCCACCCACCACCGTGGGACTGTGCCAGCTGCAGCAGTAGAGCAAGAAGAGTACAAAGGTATCAAACAAGATGATGCCTTTGTCCGGGTGCTCCCAATGAGAGTAAGGAGAGACGGGTTGGGATCGTTTGGTCGAATGCATTATGGTCGAATGTCATTACATCGAATCCATTAGGTCGAATTGCTAAAAGGTCGACATGATTCTATGTCGACATGGGAAAAGGTCGAAAAGATTCTAGGTCGAAAGGTCATTAGTTCGACAGGTCATTAGGTCGACAAGGTCATTAGTTCGACATTGTCTAGGTCGACATTCACAAAGTCGACATGGGGTTTTTCACTGTTTTTTTACCTGAATGTCAACACAGTCGACATGGACACAGTTTAAAGTGCACTGCATCCCCTCGCATCGCTCGCTGCGCTCGCAATGCGTCGGGCACGGTGCCTCGCTACGCTCGGCACACTATTTTATTCTCCCAACACGCCCTAGTGGATGGTAGGGCATGAAATACCGCCTGTCAGCACATGTCGGCTCAAAAAACAGTGAAAAACCCCATGTCGACTTTGTGAATGTCGACCTAGACAATGTCGAACTGATGACCTTGTCGACCTAATGACCTGTCGAACTAATGACCTTTCGACCTAGAATCATTTCGACCTTTTCCCATGTCGACCTAGAATCATGTCGACCTTTTAGCAATTCGACCTAATGGATTCGATGTAATGACATTCGACCATAATGCATTCGACCAAATGACCGCATCCCGGAGAGACATGCTGTCCCCAGGGCCACCTGCCACAGCTCCAATCTGGCCTTACCCCTTCTCAACCCCTTAGCAACTATAGGTCCTTAACCATTTTCTTCCACAGATTCTATCTACCCTTACCCAACCCTTGTACTCAGAGCTGCTGGCCCCTAACCCCTGATATGCACCATTAGCTACAGTACCTACCCTTACACAAATAGATGCATTTATATTTAGGTAGATATTGGATAAATGGTTTATAAATAGCTAATTATATATATATATATATATATATATATATATATATATATATATATATAAAAGGTAGATAGATAGATTGATTGATTGATTTATAAAGTACATACTTGTATAGTGCCTTTTCATGTGTCAATGTGTATTGAGAACATATTTTCAAACCTCAGAAACAGTAGACACAAGACAGGTAATTAATGATTATTTATTACTGATAATATATTCCTGGTATACATTCACACTAAAAAAAGCATGTCTAGCCAATGACCTCCCATAGTCTCCCAAGCCATCCACCTTCTGTAATAACAAATAGTAGCGAGCATTGTCTCCGTCTCTCTTTGCTAGTCCAGCGTGGCGCTCAATTTCCATCTGCCGTGTTAAAAGCACACCGCCTCTGCAGGTAGTAAGTAGCCTGCAGTGTCTCCCTCCCACTTTGCTAGTCCAGCATGGCACTCAATTTCCATCTGCCGAGTTGGCAGTACCGCCTCTGCAGACCTTCCCGCCGACCACCATGGGACTGTGTCGGCTGCAGCAGCAGAGCAAGAAGAGGACACTCCATTTCCTTTTGCAGGGTTTACAGCACCACCTCAGCAGCCCTTCCCACCGACCACCGTGGGACTGTGACAGCTGCAGCAGCAGAGCAAGAATAGTACAAATGTATCAAAAAAGATGATGCCTTTGTCCGGGTCCTCCCAATGAGAAAAAGGAGAGACATGCTGTCCCCAGGGCCACCTGTCACAGCTCCAATCTGGCCTTTCCCCTTCTCAACCCCTAGCAACTATAGGTCCTTAACCGTTTTCTTCCCCAGATTCTAGCTACTCTTACCCAACCCTTGTACTCAGAGCTGCTTGCCCCTAACCCCTGATATGACCCATTAGCTACAGTACCTACCCTTACACAAATAGATGCATTTATATTTAGGTAGATATTGGATAGATGGTTCATAAATAGTTAGTTAAATAGATAAAAGATAGAAAGATTGATTGATTTATACAGTACATACATGTATAGTGCCTTTTTCTGTGTCAATGTGTATTGAGAACATATTATCACAATTTTTTTCTTATATTTTAGGTGACTGAAAACTTGAATTCAAGTCAACGATCAAAGACGAAGTACAGAAACAGTAGACACAAGACAGGTAATTAATGACTATTAATTACTGATAATATATTCCTGGTATACATTCACACTAAAAATGCATGTCTAGCCAATCACCTCATATAGTCTCCCAAGCCATCCACCTTCTGTAATAACAAATAGTAGCGAGCAGTGTCTTCGTTCCTCTTTGCTAGTTCAGCATGGCGCTCAATTTCCATCTGGCGTGTTGACAGCACACCGCCTCTGCAGGTAGTAAGTAGCCTGCAGTGTCTCCCTCTCACTTTGCTAGTCCAGCATGGCGCTCAATTTCCATCTGCCGTGTTGGTAGCACCGCCTCTGCAGCCCTTCCCCACCAACCACCGAGGGACAGTGTCGGCTGCAGCAGCAGAGCAAAAAGAGGACACTCCATTTCCTTCTGCCGGGTTTACTGCACCGCCTCTGCACACCTTCTCCACCGACCACCGTGGGACTGTGTCGGCTGCAGCAGCAGAGCAAGAAGAGGACACTCCATTTTCTTCTGCCGGGTTTACAGCACCACCTATGTAGCCCTTCCCCACCCACCACCGTGGGACTGTGCCAGCTGCAGCAGTAGAGCAAGAAGAGTACAAAGGTATCAAACAAGATGATGCCTTTGTCCGGGTGCTCCCAATGAGAGTAAGGAGAGACATGCTGTCCCCAGGGCCACCTGCCATAGCTCCAATCTGGCCTTACCCCTTCTCAACCCCTTAACAACTATAGGTCCTTAACCATTTTCTTCCACAGATTCTATCTACCCTTACCCAACCCTTGTACTCAGAGCTGCTGGCCCCTAACCCCTGATATGCACCATTAGCTACAGTACCTACCCTTACACAAATAGATGCATTTATATTTAGGTAGATATTGGATAAATGGTTTATAAATAGCTATTTATATATAAAAGGTAAATAGATAGATAGATAGATTGATTGATTTATAAAGTACATACTTGTATAGTGCCTTTTCATGTGTCAATGTGTATTGAGAACATATTTTCAAACCTCAGAAACATTAGACACAAGACAGGTAATTATTGCTTATTTATTACTGATAATATATTCCTGGTATACATTGACACTAAAAAAAGCATGTCTAGCCAATGACCTCCCATAGTCTCCCAAGCCATCCACCTTCTGTAATAACAAATAGTAGCGAGCATTGTCTCCGTCTCTCTTTGCTAGTCCAGTGTGGCGCTCAATTTCCATCTGCCGTGTTAAAAGCACACCGCCTCTGCAGGTAGTAAGTAGCCTGCAGTGTCTCTGTCTCACTTTGCTAGTCCAGCATGGCGCTCAATTTCCATCTGCCGTGTTGGTAGCACCGCCTCTGCAGCCCTTCCCCACCAACCACCGAGGGACTGTGTCGGCTGCAGCAGCAGAGCAAAAAGAGGACACTCCATTTCCTTCTGCCGGGTTTACTGCACCGCCTCTGCACACCTTCTCCACCGACCACCGTGGGACTGTGTCGGCTGCAGCAGCAGAGCAAGAAGAGGACACTCCATTTTCTTCTGCCGGGTTTACAGCACCACCTATGTAGCCACTCCCCACCCACCACCGTGGGACTGTGCCAGCTGCAGCAGTAGAGCAAGAAGAGTACAAAGGTATCAAACAAGATGATGCCTTTGTCCGGGTGCTCCCAATGAGAGTAAGGAGAGACATGCTGTCCCCAGGGCCACCTGCCACAGCTCCAATCTGGCCTTACCCCTTCTCAACCCCTTAGCAACTATAGGTCCTTAACCATTTTCTTCCACAGATTCTATCTACCCTTACCCAACCCTTGTACTCAGAGCTGCTGGCCCCTAACCCCTGATATGCACCATTAGCTACAGTACCTACCCTTACACAAATAGATGCATTTATATTTAGGTAGATATTGGATAAATGGTTTATAAATAGCTAATTATATATATATATATATATATATATATATATAAAAGGTAGATAGATAGATTGATTGATTTATAAAGTACATACTTGTATAGTGCCTTTTCATGTGTCAATGTGTATTGAGAACATATTTTCAAACCTCAGAAACATTAGACACAAGACAGGTAATTATTGCTTATTTATTACTGATAATATATTCCTGGTATACATTGACACTAAAAAAAGCATGTCTAGCCAATGACCTCCCATAGTCTCCCAAGCCATCCACCTTCTGTAATAACAAATAGTAGCGAGCATTGTCTCCGTCTCTCTTTGCTAGTCCAGCGTGGCGCTCAATTTCCATCTGCCGTGTTAAAAGCACACCGCCTCTGCAGGTAGTAAGTAGCCTGCAGTGTCTCACTCTCACTTTGCTAGTCCAGCATGGCGCTCAATTTCCATCTGCCGTGTTGGTAGCACCGCCTCTGCTGCCCTTCCCCACCGACCACCGAGGGACTGTGTCGGCTGCAGCAGCAGAGCAAAAAGAGGACACTCCATTTCCTTCTGCCGGGTTTACTGCACCGCCTCTGCACACCTTCCCCACCAACCACCGAGGGACTGTGTCGGCTGCAGCAGCAGAGCAAAAAGAGGACACTCCATTTCCTTCTGCCGGGTTTACTGCACCGCCTCTGCACACCTTCTCCACCGACCACCGTGGGACTGTGTCGGCTGCAGCAGCAGAGCAAGAAGAGGACACTCCATTTTCTTCTGCCGGGTTTACAGCACCACCTATGCAGCCAATCCCCACCCACCACCGTGGGACTGTGCCAGCTGCAGCAGTAGAGCAAGAAGAGTACAAAGGTATCAAACAAGATGATGCCTTTGTCCGGGTGCTCCCAATGAGAGTAAGGAGAGACGGGTTGGGATCGTTTGGTCGAATGCATTATGGTCGAATGTCATTACATCGAATCCATTAGGTCGAATTGCTAAAAGGTCGACATGATTCTATGTCGACATGGGAAAAGGTCGAAAAGATTCTAGGTCGAAAGGTCATTAGTTCGACAGGTCATTAGGTCGACAAGGTCATTAGTTCGACATTGTCTAGGTCGACATTCACAAAGTCGACATGGGGTTTTTCACTGTTTTTTTACCTGAATGTCAACACAGTCGACATGGACACAGTTTAAAGTGCACTGCATCCCCTCGCATCGCTCGCTGCGCTCGCAATGCGTCGGGCACGGTGCCTCGCTACGCTCGGCACACTATTTTATTCTCCCAACACGCCCTAGTGGATGGTAGGGCATGAAATACCGCCTGTCAGCACATGTCGGCTCAAAAAACAGTGAAAAACCCCATGTCGACTTTGTGAATGTCGACCTAGACAATGTCGAACTGATGACCTTGTCGACCTAATGACCTGTCGAACTAATGACCTTTCGACCTAGAATCATTTCGACCTTTTCCCATGTCGACCTAGAATCATGTCGACCTTTTAGCAATTCGACCTAATGGATTCGATGTAATGACATTCGACCATAATGCATTCGACCAAATGACCGCATCCCGGAGAGACATGCTGTCCCCAGGGCCACCTGCCACAGCTCCAATCTGGCCTTACCCCTTCTCAACCCCTTAGCAACTATAGGTCCTTAACCATTTTCTTCCACAGATTCTATCTACCCTTACCCAACCCTTGTACTCAGAGCTGCTGGCCCCTAACCCCTGATATGCACCATTAGCTACAGTACCTACCCTTACACAAATAGATGCATTTATATTTAGGTAGATATTGGATAAATGGTTTATAAATAGCTAATTATATATATATATATATATATATATATATATATATATATATATATATATATATATATATATATATATATATATAGGTAGATAGATAGATTGATTGATTGATTTATAAAGTACATACTTGTATAGTGCCTTTTCATGTGTCAATGTGTATTGAGAACATATTTTCAAACCTCAGAAACAGTAGACACAAGACAGGTAATTAATGATTATTTATTACTGATAATATATTCCTGGTATACATTCACACTAAAAAAAGCATGTCTAGCCAATGACCTCCCATAGTCTCCCAAGCCATCCACCTTCTGTAATAACAAATAGTAGCGAGCATTGTCTCCGTCTCTCTTTGCTAGTCCAGCGTGGCGCTCAATTTCCATCTGCCGTGTTAAAAGCACACCGCCTCTGCAGGTAGTAAGTAGCCTGCAGTGTCTCCCTCCCACTTTGCTAGTCCAGCATGGCACTCAATTTCCATCTGCCGAGTTGGCAGTACCGCCTCTGCAGACCTTCCCGCCGACCACCATGGGACTGTGTCGGCTGCAGCAGCAGAGCAAGAAGAGGACACTCCATTTCCTTTTGCAGGGTTTACAGCACCACCTCAGCAGCCCTTCCCACCGACCACCGTGGGACTGTGACAGCTGCAGCAGCAGAGCAAGAATAGTACAAATGTATCAAAAAAGATGATGCCTTTGTCCGGGTCCTCCCAATGAGAAAAAGGAGAGACATGCTGTCCCCAGGGCCACCTGTCACAGCTCCAATCTGGCCTTTCCCCTTCTCAACCCCTAGCAACTATAGGTCCTTAACCGTTTTCTTCCCCAGATTCTAGCTACTCTTACCCAACCCTTGTACTCAGAGCTGCTTGCCCCTAACCCCTGATATGACCCATTAGCTACAGTACCTACCCTTACACAAATAGATGCATTTATATTTAGGTAGATATTGGATAGATGGTTCATAAATAGTTAGTTAAATAGATAAAAGATAGAAAGATTGATTGATTTATACAGTACATACATGTATAGTGCCTTTTTCTGTGTCAATGTGTATTGAGAACATATTATCACAATTTTTTTCTTATATTTTAGGTGACTGAAAACTTGAATTCAAGTCAACGATCAAAGACGAAGTACAGAAACAGTAGACACAAGACAGGTAATTAATGACTATTAATTACTGATAATATATTCCTGGTATACATTCACACTAAAAATGCATGTCTAGCCAATCACCTCATATAGTCTCCCAAGCCATCCACCTTCTGTAATAACAAATAGTAGCGAGCAGTGTCTTCGTTCCTCTTTGCTAGTTCAGCATGGCGCTCAATTTCCATCTGGCGTGTTGACAGCACACCGCCTCTGCAGGTAGTAAGTAGCCTGCAGTGTCTCCCTCTCACTTTGCTAGTCCAGCATGGCGCTCAATTTCCATCTGCCGTGTTGGTAGCACCGCCTCTGCAGCCCTTCCCCACCAACCACCGAGGGACAGTGTCGGCTGCAGCAGCAGAGCAAAAAGAGGACACTCCATTTCCTTCTGCCGGGTTTACTGCACCGCCTCTGCACACCTTCTCCACCGACCACCGTGGGACTGTGTCGGCTGCAGCAGCAGAGCAAGAAGAGGACACTCCATTTTCTTCTGCCGGGTTTACAGCACCACCTATGTAGCCCTTCCCCACCCACCACCGTGGGACTGTGCCAGCTGCAGCAGTAGAGCAAGAAGAGTACAAAGGTATCAAACAAGATGATGCCTTTGTCCGGGTGCTCCCAATGAGAGTAAGGAGAGACATGCTGTCCCCAGGGCCACCTGCCATAGCTCCAATCTGGCCTTACCCCTTCTCAACCCCTTAACAACTATAGGTCCTTAACCATTTTCTTCCACAGATTCTATCTACCCTTACCCAACCCTTGTACTCAGAGCTGCTGGCCCCTAACCCCTGATATGCACCATTAGCTACAGTACCTACCCTTACACAAATAGATGCATTTATATTTAGGTAGATATTGGATAAATGGTTTATAAATAGCTATTTATATATAAAAGGTAAATAGATAGATAGATAGATTGATTGATTTATAAAGTACATACTTGTATAGTGCCTTTTCATGTGTCAATGTGTATTGAGAACATATTTTCAAACCTCAGAAACATTAGACACAAGACAGGTAATTATTGCTTATTTATTACTGATAATATATTCCTGGTATACATTGACACTAAAAAAAGCATGTCTAGCCAATGACCTCCCATAGTCTCCCAAGCCATCCACCTTCTGTAATAACAAATAGTAGCGAGCATTGTCTCCGTCTCTCTTTGCTAGTCCAGCGTGGCGCTCAATTTCCATCTGCCGTGTTAAAAGCACACCGCCTCTGCAGGTAGTAAGTAGCCTGCAGTGTCTCACTCTCACTTTGCTAGTCCAGCATGGCGCTCAATTTCCATCTGCCGTGTTGGTAGCACCGCCTCTGCTGCCCTTCCCCACCGACCACCGAGGGACTGTGTCGGCTGCAGCAGCAGAGCAAAAAGAGGACACTCCATTTCCTTCTGCCGGTTTTACTGCACCGCCTCTGCACACCTTCTCCACCGACCACCGTGGGACTGTGTCGGCTGCAGCAGCAGAGCAAGAAGAGGACACTCCATTTTCTTCTGCCGGGTTTACAGCACCACCTATGTAGCCCTTCCCCACCCACCACCGTGGGACTGTGCCAGCTGCAGCAGTAGAGCAAGAAGAGTACAAAGGTATCAAACAAGATGATGCCTTTGTCCGGGTGCTCCCAATGAGAGTAAGGAGAGACATGCTGTCCCCAGGTCCACCTGCCACAGCTCCAATCTGGCCTTACCCCTTCTCAACCCCTTAGCAACTATAGGTCCTTAACCATTTTCTTCCACAGATTCTATCTACCCTTACCCAACCCTTGTACTCAGAGCTGCTGGCCCCTAACCCCTGATATGCACCATTAGCTACAGTACCTACCCTTACACAAATAGATGCATTTATATTTAGGTAGATATTGGATAAATGGTTTATAAATAGCTAATTATATATATATATATATATATATATATATATATATATATATATATATATATATATATATGGTAGATAGATAGATTGATTGATTGATTTATAAAGTACATACTTGTATAGTGCCTTTTCATGTGTCAATGTGTATTGAGAACATATTTTCAAACCTCAGAAACAGTAGACACAAGACAGGTAATTAATGATTATTTATTACTGATAATATATTCCTGGTATACATTCACACTAAAAATGCATGTCTAGCCAATCACCTCATATAGTATCCCAAACCATCCACCTTCTGTAATAACAAATAGTAGCGAGCAGTGTCTTCGTCCCTCTTTGCTAGTTCAGCATGGCGCTCAATTTCCATCCGGCGTGTTGACAGCACACCGCCTCAGCAGGTAGTAAGTAGCCTGCAGTGTCTCCCTCTCACATTGCTAGTCCAGCATGGCGCTCAATTTCCATCTGCCGTGTTGGTAGCACCGCCTCTGCAGCCCTTCCCCACGACCACCGAGGGACTGTGTCGGCTGCAGCAGCAGAGCAAAAAGAGGACACTCCATTTCCTTCTGCCGGGTTTACTGCACCGCCTCTGCACACCTTCTCCACCGACCACCGAGGGACTGTGTCGGCTGCAGCAGCAGAGCAAGAAGAGGACACTCCATTTTCTTCTGCCGGGTTTACAGAACCACCTATGTAGCCCTTCCCCACCCACCACCGTGGGACTGTGCCAGCTGCAGCAGTAGAGCAAGAAGAGTACAAAGGTATCAAACAAGATGATGCCTTTGTCCGCGTGCTCCCAATGAGAGTAAGGAGAGACATGCTGTCCCCAGGTCCACCTGCCACAGCTCCAATCTGGCCTTACCCCTTCTCAACCCCTTAGCAACTATAGGTCCTTAACCATTTTCTTCCACAGATTCTATCTACCCTTACCCAACCCTTGTACTCAGAGCTGCTGGCCCCTAACCCCTGATATGCACCATTAGCTACAGTACCTACCCTTACACAAATAGATGCATTTATATTTAGGTAGATATTGGATAAATGGTTTATAAATAGCTAATTATATATATATATATATATATATATATATATATATATATATATATATATATATATATATATGGTAGATAGATAGATTGATTGATTGATTTATAAAGTACATACTTGTATAGTGCCTTTTCATGTGTCAATGTGTATTGAGAACATATTTTCAAACCTCAGAAACAGTAGACACAAGACAGGTAATTAATGATTATTTATTACTGATAATATATTCCTGGTATACATTCACACTAAAAAAAGCATGTCTAGCCAATGACCTCCCATAGTCTCCGAAGCCATCCACCTTCTGTAATAACAAATAGTAGCGAGCATTGTCTCCGTCTCTCTTTGCTAGTCCAGCATGGCGCTCAATTTCCATCTGCCGTGTTAAAAGCACACCACCTCTGCAGGTAGTAAGTAGCCTGCAGTGTCTCCCTCCCACTTTGCTAGTCCAGCATGGCACTCAATTTCCATCTGCCGTGTTGGTAGCACCGCCTCTGCAGCCCTTCCCCACCAACCACCGAGGGACTGTGTCGGCTGCAGCAGCAGAGCAAAAAGAGGACACTCCATTTCCTTCTGCCGGGTTTACTGCACCGCCTCTGCACACCTTCTCCACCGACCACCGTGGGACTGTGTCGGCTGCAGCAGCAGAGCAAGAAGAGGACACTCCATTTTCTTCTGCCGGGTTTACAGCACCACCTATGTAGCCACTCCCCACCCACCACCGTGGGACTGTGCCAGCTGCAGCAGTAGAGCAAGAAGAGTACAAAGGTATCAAACAAGATGATGCCTTTGTCCGGGTGCTCCCAATGAGAGTAAGGAGAGACATGCTGTCCCCAGGGCCAACTGCCACAGCTCCAATCTGGCCTTACCCCTTCTGAACCCCTTAGCAACTATAGGTCCTTAACCATTTTCTTCTACAGATTCTATCTACCCTTACCCAACCCTTGTACTCAGAGCTGCTGGCCCCTAACCCCTGATATGCACCATTAGCGACAGTACCTACCCTTACACAAATAGATGCATTTATATTTAGGTAGATATTGGATAAATGGTTTATAAATAGCTAATTATATATATATATATATATATATATATATATATATATATATATATGGTAGATAGATAGATTGATTGATTGATTTATAAAGTACATACTTGTATAGTGCCTTTTCATGTGTCAATGTGTATTGAGAACATATTTTCAAACCTCAGAAACAGTAGACACAAGACAGGTAATTAATGATTATTTATTACTGATAATATATTCCTGGTATACATTCACACTAAAAAAAGCATGTCTAGCCAATGACCTCCCATAGTCTCCCAAGCCATCCACCTTCTGTAATAACAAATAGTAGCGAGCATTGTCTCCGTCTCTCTTTGCTAGTCCAGCGTGGCGCTCAATTTCCATCTGCCGTGTTAAAAGCACACCGCCTCTGCAGGTAGTAAGTAGCCTGCAGTGTCTCCCTCCCACTTTGCTAGTCCAGCATGGCACTCAATTTCCATCTGCCGAGTTGGCAGTACCGCCTCTGCAGACCTTCCCGCCGACCACCGTGGGACTGTGTCGGCTGCAGCAGCAGAGCAAGAAGAGGACACTCCATTTCCTTTTGCAGGGTTTACAGCACCACCTCAGCAGCCCTTCCCACCGACCACCGTGGGACTGTGCCAGCTGCAGCAGCAGAGCAAGAATAGTACAAATGTATCAAAAAAGATGATGCCTTTGTCCGGGTCCTCCCAATGAGAAAAAGGAGAGACATGCTGTCCCCAGGGCCACCTGTCACAGCTCCAATCTGGCCTTTCCCCTTCTCAACCCCTAGCAACTATAGGTCCTTAACCGTTTTCTTCCCCAGATTCTAGCTACTCTTACCCAACCCTTGTACTCAGAGCTGCTTGCCCCTAACCCCTGATATGACCCATTAGCTACAGTACCTACCCTTACACAAATAGATGCATTTATATTTAGGTAGATATTGGATAGATGGTTCATAAATAGTTAGTTAAATAGATAAAAGATAGAAAGATTGATTGATTTATACAGTACATACATGTATAGTGCCTTTTTCTGTGTCAATGTGTATTGAGAACATATTATCACACTTTTTTTCTTATATTTTAGGTGACTGAAAACTTGAATTCAAGTCAACGATCAAAGACGAATTACAGAAACAGTAGACACAAGACAGGTAATTAATGACTATTAATTACTGATAATATATTCCTGGTATACATTCACACTAAAAATGCATGTCTAGCCAATCACCTCATATAGTCTCCCAAGCCATCCACCTTCTGTAATAACAAATAGTAGCGAGCAGTGTCTTCGTTCCTCTTTGCTAGTTCAGCATGGCGCTCAATTTCCATCTGGCGTGTTGACAGCACACCGCCTCTGCAGGTAGTAAGTAGCCTGCAGTGTCTCCCTCTCACTTTGCTAGTCCAGCATGGCGCTCAATTTCCATCTGCCGTGTTGGTAGCACCGCCTCTGCAGCCCTTCCCCACCAACCACCGAGGGACAGTGTCGGCTGCAGCAGCAGAGCAAAAAGAGGACACTCCATTTCCTTCTGCCGGGTTTACTGCACCGCCTCTGCACACCTTCTCCACCGACCACCGTGGGACTGTGTCGGCTGCAGCAGCAGAGCAAGAAGAGGACACTCCATTTTCTTCTGCCGGGTTTACAGCACCACCTATGTAGCCCTTCCCCACCCACCACCGTGGGACTGTGCCAGCTGCAGCAGTAGAGCAAGAAGAGTACAAAGGTATCAAACAAGATGATGCCTTTGTCCGGGTGCTCCCAATGAGAGTAAGGAGAGACATGCTGTCCCCAGGGCCACCTGCCATAGCTCCAATCTGGCCTTACCCCTTCTCAACCCCTTAGCAACTATAGGTCCTTAACCATTTTCTTCCACAGATTCTATCTACCCTTACCCAACCCTTGTACTCAGAGCTGCTGGCCCCTAACCCCTGATATGCACCATTAGCTACAGTACCTACCCTTACACAAATAGATGCATTTATATTTAGGTAGATATTGGATAAATGGTTTATAAATAGCTAATTATATATAAAAGGTAAATAGATAGATAGATAGATTGATTGATTTATAAAGTACATACTTGTATAGTGCCTTTTCATGTGTCAATGTGTATTGAGAACATATTTTCAAACCTCAGAAACATTAGACACAAGACAGGTAATTATTGCTTATTTATTACTGATAATATATTCCTGGTATACATTGACACTAAAAAAAGCATGTCTAGCCAATGACCTCCCATAGTCTCCCAAGCCATCCACCTTCTGTAATAACAAATAGTAGCGAGCATTGTCTCCGTCTCTCTTTGCTAGTCCAGCGTGGCGCTCAATTTCCATCTGCTGTGTTAAAAGCACACCGCCTCTGCAGGTAGTAAGTAGCCTGCAGTGTCTCACTCTCACTTTGCTAGTCCAGCATGGCGCTCAATTTCCATCTGCCGTGTTGGTAGCACCGCCTCTGCTGCCCTTCCCCACCGACCACCGAGGGACTGTGTCGGCTGCAGCAGCAGAGCAAAAAGAGGACACTCCATTTCCTTCTGCCGGTTTTACTGCACCGCCTCTGCACACCTTCTCCACCGACCACCGTGGGACTGTGTCGGCTGCAGCAGCAGAGCAAGAAGAGGACACTCCATTTTCTTCTGCCGGGTTTACAGCACCACCTATGTAGCCCTTCCCCACCCACCACCGTGGGACTGTGCCAGCTGCAGCAGTAGAG
>NC_139225.1:113060806-113173306 GCF_055691185.1 Crinia signifera
TCAGAAACAGTAGACACAAGACAGGTAATTAATGATTATTTATTACTGATAATATATTCCTGGTATACATTCACACTAAAAATGCATGTCTAGCCAATCACCTCATATAGTATCCCAAACCATCCACCTTCTGTAATAACAAATAGTAGCGAGCAGTGTCTTCGTCCCTCTTTGCTAGTTCAGCATGGCGCTCAATTTCCATCCGGCGTGTTGACAGCACACCGCCTCAGCAGGTAGTAAGTAGCCTGCAGTGTCTCCCTCTCACATTGCTAGTCCAGCATGGCGCTCAATTTCCATCTGCCGTGTTGGTAGCACCGCCTCTGCAGCCCTTCCCCACGACCACCGAGGGACTGTGTCGGCTGCAGCAGCAGAGCAAAAAGAGGACACTCCATTTCCTTCTGCCGGGTTTACTGCACCGCCTCTGCACACCTTCTCCACCGACCACCGTGGGACTGTGTCGGCTGCAGCAGCAGAGCAAGAAGAGGACACTCCATTTTCTTCTGCCGGGTTTACAGAACCACCTATGTAGCCCTTCCCCACCCACCACCGTGGGACTGTGCCAGCTGCAGCAGTAGAGCAAGAAGAGTACAAAGGTATCAAACAAGATGATGCCTTTGTCCGGGTGCTCCCAATGAGAGTAAGGAGAAACATGCTGTCCCCAGGTCCACCTGCCACAGCTCCAATCTGGCCTTACCCCTTCTCAACCCCTTAGCAACTATAGGTCCTTAACCATTTTCTTCCACAGATTCTATCTACCCTTACCCAACCCTTGTACTCAGAGCTGCTGGCCCCTAACCCCTGATATGCACCATTAGCTACAGTACCTTCCCTTACACAAATAGATGCATTTATATTTAGGTAGATATTGGATAAATGGTTTATAAATAGCTAAATATATATATATATATATATATATATATATATATATATATATATATATATATATATATATATATATGGTAGATAGATAGATTGATTGATTTATAAAGTACATACTTGTATAGTGCCTTTTCATGTGTCAATGTGTATTGAGAACATATTTTCAAACCTCAGAAACAGTAGACACAAGACAGGTAATTAATGATTATTTATTACTGATAATATATTCCTGGTATACATTCACACTAAAAAAAGCATGTCTAGCCAATGACCTCCCATAGTCTCCCAAGCCATCCACCTTCTGTAATAACAAACAGTAGCGAGCATTGTCTCCGTCTCTCTTTGCTAGTCCAGCGTGGCGCTCAATTTCCATCTGCCGTGTTAAAAGCACACCGCCTCTGCAGGTAGTAAGTAGCCTGCAGTGTCTCCCTCCCACTTTGCTAGTCCAGCATGGCACTCAATTTCCATCTGCCGAGTTGGCAGTACCGCCTCTGCAGACCTTCCCGCCGACCACCGTGGGACTGTGTCGGCTGCAGCAGCAGAGCAAGAAGAGGACACTCCATTTCCTTTTGCAGGGTTTACAGCACCACCTCAGCAGCCCTTCCCACCGACCACCGTGGGACTGTGCCAGCTGCAGCAGCAGAGCAAGAATAGTACAAATGTATCAAAAAAGATGATGCCTTTGTCCGGGTCCTCCCAATGAGAAAAAGGAGAGACATGCTGTCCCCAGGGCCACCTGTCACAGCTCCAATCTGGCCTTTCCCCTTCTCAACCCCTAGCAACTATAGGTCCTTAACCGTTTTCTTCCCCAGATTCTAGCTACTCTTACCCAACCCTTGTACTCAGAGCTGCTTGCCCCTAACCCCTGATATGACCCATTAGCTACAGTACCTACCTTTACACAAATAGATACATTAATATTTAGCTAGATATTGGATAGATGGTTCATAAATAGTTAGTTAAATAGATAAAAGATAGAAAGATTGATTGATTTATACAGTACATACATGTATAGTGCCTTTTTCTGTGTCAATGTGTATTGAGAACATATTATCACACTTTTTTTCTTATATTTTAGGTGACTGCAAACTTCAATTCAAGTCAACGATCAAAGACGAAGTACAGAAACAGTAGACACAAGACAGGTAATTAATGACTATTAATTACTGATAATATATTCCTGGTATACATTCACACTAAAAATGCATGTCTAGCCAATCACCTCATATAGGCCCTTATTCTGATCGGTGCGGATATTCCCGCATTCTTACTGTGCGGTCCGCACGCCACGGTGTTTTGCCGCGTGCGGCCATCGTCCGTAGAAACGCCCACGGGTCCTCCGCATTCGGACGGACTCACTCTTTAAGAACAGGGCGTGTTTACGGACGACATACAAAGCATGCGTGTGCGGGAGAAACACTCCGATTCGGCACGGTATTACAGAGTATTACAGAGTATGCTCGGGAATACCGCATCCGAACGGGAGCCAAGCGGTGCTACCGTACGTAAGCTGAGTATTTACGCCAAACAACCCACTATGAAGTATCTTCTGCTATACATCACATGACCCACTTATTCAATTACCTATCCTCATAAAAAACTGCTTATTTGGAACATGTCGAATACACATGTGTATTGCTAGTATTAATATTCTGTCATGTCCATTGTTAGCAGTTTGAAAGTGTCTGACAAGTACAGCATATGTGGGTGTTTAGTACGGGTTCCTTGAAGCAGCAATGGTTTCAATTAAAGCACTGACAAGCGTCCTATTAGTGAGTAATGAGTAAAGGAGTCGATTCTATTGGGTTCAGGTGTTAATGGTTGTAGTCATTAGGCGTACGTTCGCCTACCGCATGAACGAGTGGTGTCCGCAAAGCAATAGTACACTTGTGGACACCGCACATTTCTGCCCTTTTTGATCGCGTGCATTCGGAGTGGTTTCCGAATGTACGCCCCCCAACATAAGTGTACTCCCCCGTGTCCGCCCATGTTTCCGCCCCGTTTTGCCCACTTTGAAACTACGCCCATGTGTCATTCCGCATGACGCCCATAATACGCCCCTATTTCCCGACTGATAGCGGTGAACAGTTTTGGACGGGATTTGCCCGAACTGGTACCGAGTCAAGGCGTGGCACATGCGCGTAGCGTTCTCCACGCATGCGCAGACGCCATAAAGACGCGATCCGTAAGTACGCGGTAAAGTCCGCGTCAATCAGAATAAGGGCCACAGTCTCCCAAGCCATCCACCTTCTGTAATAACAAATAGTAGCGAGCAGTGTCTTCGTCCCTCTTTGCTAGTTCAGCATGGCGCTCAATTTCCATCTGGCGTGTTGACAGCACACCGCCTCTGCAGGTAGTAAGTAGCCTGCAGTGTCTCCCTCTCACTTTGCTAGTCCAGCATGGCGCTCAATTTCCATCTGCCGTGTTGGTAGCACCGCCTCTGCAGCCCTTCCCCACCAACCACCGAGGGACAGTGTCGGCTGCAGCAGCAGAGCAAAAAGAGGACACTCCGTTTCCTTCTGCCGGGTTAACTGCACCGCCTCTGCACACCTTCTCCACCGACCACCGTGGGACTGTGTCGGCTGCAGCAGCAGAGCAAGAAGAGGACACTCCATTTTCTTCTGCCGGGTTTACAGCACCGCCTCTGCAGCCCTTCCCCACCAACCACCGAGGGACAGTGTCGGCTGCAGCAGCAGAGCAAAAAGAGGACACTCCATTTCCTTCTGCCGGGTTAACTGCACCGCCTCTGCACACGTTCTCCACCGACCACCGTGGGACTGTGCCAGCTGCAGCAGTAGAGCAAGAAGAGTACAAAGGTATCAAACAAGATGATGCCTTTGTCCGGGTGCTCCCAATGAGAGTAAGGAGAGACATGCTGTCCCCAGGGCCACCTGCCATAGCTCCAATCTGGCCTTACCCCTTCTCAACCCCTTAGCAACTATAGGTCCTTAACCATTTTCTTCCACAGATTCTATCTACCCTTACCCAACCCTTGTACTCAGAGCTGCTGGCCCCTAACCCTTGATATGCACCATTAGCTACAGTACATACCCTTACACAAATAGATGCATTTATATTTAGGTAGATATTGGATAAATGGTTTATAAATAGCTAATTATATATTTAAAAGGTAAATAGATAGATAGATTGATTGATTTATAAAGTACATACTTGTATAGTGCCTTTTCATGTGTCAATGTGTATTGAGAACATATTTTCAAACCTCAGAAACAGTAGACACAAGACAGGTAATTATTGCTTATTTATTACTGATAATATATTCCTGGTATACATTGACACTAAAAAAAGCATGTCTAGCCAATGACCTCCCATAGTCTCCCAAGCCATCCACCTTCTGTAATAACAAATAGTAGCGAGCATTGTCTCCGTCTCTCTTTGCTAGTCCAGCGTGGCGCTCAATTTCCATCTGCCGTGTTAAAAGCACACCGCCTCTGCAGGTAGTAAGTAGCCTGCAGTGTCTCACTCTCACTTTGCTAGTCCAGCATGGCGCTCAATTTCCATCTGCCGTGTTGGTAGCACCGCCTCTGCAGCCCTTCCCCACCAACCACAGAGGGACTGTGTCGGCTGCAGCAGCAGAGCAAAAAGAGGACACTCCATTTCCTTCTGCCGGGTTTACTGCACCGCCTCTGCACACCTTCTCCACCGACCACCGTGGGACTGTGTCGGCTGCAGCAGCAGAGCAAGAAGAGGACACTCCATTTTCTTCTGCCGGGTTTACAGCACCACCTATGTAGCCCTTCCCCACCCACCACCGTGGGACTGTGCCAGCTGCAGCAGTAGAGCAAGAAGAGTACAAAGGTATCAAACAAGATGATGCCTTTGTCCGGGTGCTCCCAATGAGAGTAAGGAGAGACATGCTGTCCCCAGGGCCACCTGCCACAGCTCCAATCTGGCCTTACCCCTTCTCAACCCCTTAGCAACTATAGGTCCTTAACCATTTTGTTCCACAGATTCTATCTACCCTTACCCAACCCTTGTACTCAGAGCTGCTGGCCCCTAACCCCTGATATGCACCATTAGCTACAGTACCTACCCTTACACAAATAGATGCATTTATATTTAGGTAGATATTGGATAAATGGTTTATAAATAGCTAATTATATATATATATATAAGGTAGATAGATAGATTGATTGATTGATTTATAAAGTACATACTTGTATAGTGCCTTTTCATGTGTCAATGTGTATTGAGAACATATTTTCAAACCTCAGAAACAGTAGACACAAGACAGGTAATTAATGATTATTTATTACTGATAATATATTCCTGGTATACATTCACACTAAAAATCCATGTCTAGCCAATCACCTCATATAGTATCCCAAACCATCCACCTTCTGTAATAACAAATAGTAGCGAGCAGTGTCTTCGTCCCTCTTTGCTAGCTCAGCATGGCGCTCAATTTCCATCCGGCGTGTTGACAGCACGCCGCCTCTGCAGGTAGTAAGTAGCCTGCAGTGTCTCCCTCTCACATTGCTAGTCCAGCATGGCGCTCAATTTCCATCTGCCGTGTTGGTAGCACCGCCTCTGCAGCCCTTCCCCACGACCACCGAGGGACTGTGTCGGCTGCAGCAGCAGAGCAAAAAGAGGACACTCCATTTCCTTCTGCCGGGTTTACTGCACCGCCTCTGCACACCTTCTCCACCGACCACCGTGGGACTGTGTCGGCTGCAGCAGCAGAGCAAGAAGAGGACACTCCATTTTCTTCTGCCGGGTTTACAGTACCACCTATGTAGCCCTTCCCCACCCACCACCGTGGGACTGTGCCAGCTGCAGCAGTAGAGCAAGAAGAGTACAAAGGTATCAAACAAGATGATGCCTTTGTCCGGGTGCTCCCAATGAGAGTAAGGAGAGACATGCTGTCCCCAGGTCCACCTGCCACAGCTCCAATCTGGCCTTACCCCTTCTCAACCCCTTAGCAACTATAGGTCCTTAACCATTTTCTTCCACAGATTCTATCTACGCTTACCCAACCCTTGTACTCAGAGCTGCTGGCCCCTAACCCCTGATATGCACCATTAGCTACAGTACCTACCCTTACACAAATAGATGCATTTATATTTAGGTAGATATTGGATAAATGGTTTATAAATAGCTAAATATATATATATATATATATATATATATATATATATATATATATATATATATATATATATATATGGTAGATAGATAGATTGATTGATTTATACAGTACATACTTGTATAGTGCCTTTTCATGTGTCAATGTGTATTGAGAACATATTTTCAAACCTCAGAAACAGTAGACACAAGACAGGTAATTAATGATTATTTATTACTGATAATATATTCCTGGTATACATTCACACTAAAAAAAGCATGTCTAGCCAATGACCTCCCATAGTCTCCCAAGCCATCCACCTTCTGTAATAACAAATAGTAGCGAGAATTGTCTCCGTCTCTCTTTGCTAGTCCAGCGTGGCGCTCAATTTCCATCTGCCGTGTTAAAAGCACACCGCCTCTGCAGGTAGTAAGTAGCCTGCAGTGTCTCCCTCCCACTTTGCTAGTCCAGCATGGCACTCAATTTCCATCTGCCGAGTTGGCAGTACCGCCTCTGCAGACCTTCCCGCCGACCACCGTGGGACTGTGTCGGCTGCAGCAGCAGAGCAAGAAGAGGACACTCCATTTCCTTTTGCAGGGTTTACAGCACCACCTCAGCAGCCCTTCCCCACCGACCACCGTGCGACTGTGCCAGCTGCAGCAGCAGAGCAAGATTAGTACAGATGTATCAAAAAAGATGATGCCTTTGTCCGGGTCCTCCCAATGAAAAAAAGGAGAGACATGCTGTCCCCAGGGCCACCTGTCACAGCTCCAATCTGGCCTTTCACCTTCTCAACCCCTAGCAACTATAGGTCCTTAACCGTTTTCTTCCCCAGATTCTAGCTACTCTTACCCAACCCTTGTACTCAGAGCTGCTTGCCTCTAACCCCTGATATGCCCCATTAGCTACAGTACCTACCTTTACACAAATAGATACATTAATATTTAGCTAGATATTGGATAGATGGTTCATAAATAGTTAGTTAAATAGATAAAAGATAGAAAGATTGATTGATTTATACAGTACATACATGTATAGTGCCTTTTTCTGTGTCAATGTGTATTGAGAACATATTATCACACTTTTTTTCTTATATTTTAGGTGACTGCAAACTTCAATTCAAGTCAACGATCAAAGACAAAGTACAGAAACAGTAGATACAAGACAGGTAATTAATGACTATTAATTACTGATAATATATTCCTGGTATACATTCACACTAAAAATGCATGTCTAGCCAATCACCTCATATAGTCTCCCAAGCCATCCACCTTCTCTAATAACAAATAGTAGCGAGCAGTGTCTTTGTCCCTCTTTGCTAGTTCAGCATGGCGCTCAATTTCCATCTGGCGTGTTGACAGCACACCGCCTCTGCAGGTAGTAAGTAGCCTGCAGTGTCTCCCTCTCACTTTGCTAGTCCAGCATGGCGCTCAATTTCCATCTGCCGTGTTGGTAGCACCGCCTCTGCAGCCCTTCCCCACCAACCACCGAGGGACTGTGTCGGCTGCAGCAGCAGAGCAAAAAAAGGACACTCCATTTCCTTCTGCCGGGTTTACTGCACCACCTCTGCACACCTTCTCCACCGACCACCGTGGGACTGTGTCGGCTGCAGCAGCAGAGCAAGAAGAGGACACTCCATTTTCTTCTGCCGGGTTTACAGCACCACCTATGTAGCCCTTCCCCACCCACCACCGTGGGACTGTGCCAGCTGCAGCAGTAGAGCAAGAAGAGTACAAAGGTATCAAACAAGATGATGCCTTTGTCCGGGTGCTCCCAATGAGAGTAAGGAGAGACATGCTGTCCCCAGGGCCACCTGCCACAGCTCCAATCTGGCCTTACCCCTTCTCAACCCCTTAGCAACTATAGGTCCTTAACCATTTTCTTCCACAGATTCTATCTACCCTTACCCAACCCTTGTACTCAGAGCTGCTGGCCCCTAACCCCTGATATGCACCATTAGCTACAGTACCTACCCTTACACAAATAGATGCATTTATATTTAGGTAGATATTGGATAAATGGTTTATAAATAGCTAATTATATATATAAAAGGTAAATAGATAGATAGATTGATTGATTGATTTATAAAGTACATACTTGTATAGTGCCTTTTCATGTGTCAATGTGTATTGAGAACATATTTTCAAACCTCAGAAACAGTAGACACAAGACAGGTAATTATTGCTTATTTATTACTGATAATATATTCCTGGTATACATTGACACTAAAAAAAAGCATGTCTAGCCAATGACCTCCCATAGTCTCCCAAGCCATCCACCTTCTGTAATAACAAATAGTAGCGAGCATTGTCTCCGTCTCTCTTTGCTAGTCCAGCGTGGCGCTCAATTTCCATCTGCCGTGTTAAAAGCACACCGCCTCTGCAGGTAGTAAGTAGCCTGCAGTGTCTCTGCCTCACTTTGCTAGTCCAGCATGGCGCTCAATTTCCATCTGCCGTGTTGGTAGCACCGCCTCTGCAGCCCTTCCCCACCGACCACCGAGGGACTGTGTCGGCTGCAGCAGCAGAGCAAAAAGAGGACACTCCATTTCCTTCTGCCGGGTTTACTGCACCGCCTCTGCACACCTTCTCCACCGACCACCGTGGGACTGTGTCGGCTGCAGCAGCAGAGCAAGAAGAGGACACTCCATTTTCTTCTGCCGGGTTTACAGCACCACCTATGTAGCCACTCCCCACCCACCACCGTGGGACTGTGCCAGCTGCAGCAGTAGAGCAAGAAGAGTACAAAGGTATCAAACAAGATGATGCCTTTGTCCGGGTGCTCCCAATGAGAGTAAGGAGAGACATGCTGTCCCCAGGGCCACCTGCCACAGCTCCAATCTGGCCTTACCCCTTCTCAACCCCTTAGCAACTATAGGTCCTTAACCATTTTGTTCCACAGATTCTATCTACCCTTACCCAACCCTTGTACTCAGAGCTGCTGGCCCCTAACCCCTGATATGCACCATTAGCTACAGTACCTACCCTTACACAAATAGATGCATTTATATTTAGGTAGATATTGGATAAATGGTTTATAAATAGCTAATTATATATATATATAAGGTAGATAGATAGATTGATTGATTGATTTATAAAGTACATACTTGTATAGTGCCTTTTCATGTGTCAATGTGTATTGAGAACATATTTTCAAACCTCAGAAACAGTAGACACAAGACAGGTAATTAATGATTATTTATTACTGATAATATATTCCTGGTATACATTCACACTAAAAATCCATGTCTAGCCAATCACCTCATATAGTATCCCAAACCATCCACCTTCTGTAATAACAAATAGTAGCGAGCAGTGTCTTCGTCCCTCTTTGCTAGCTCAGCATGGCGCTCAATTTCCATCCGGCGTGTTGACAGCACGCCGCCTCTGCAGGTAGTAAGTAGCCTGCAGTGTCTCCCTCTCACATTGCTAGTCCAGCATGGCGCTCAATTTCCATCTGCCGTGTTGGTAGCACCGCCTCTGCAGCCCTTCCCCACGACCACCGAGGGACTGTGTCGGCTGCAGCAGCAGAGCAAAAAGAGGACACTCCATTTCCTTCTGCCGGGTTTACTGCACCGCCTCTGCACACCTTCTCCACCGACCACCGTGGGACTGTGTCGGCTGCAGCAGCAGAGCAAGAAGAGGACACTCCATTTTCTTCTGCCGGGTTTACAGTACCACCTATGTAGCCCTTCCCCACCCACCACCGTGGGACTGTGCCAGCTGCAGCAGTAGAGCAAGAAGAGTACAAAGGTATCAAACAAGATGATGCCTTTGTCCGGGTGCTCCCAATGAGAGTAAGGAGAGACATGCTGTCCCCAGGTCCACCTGCCACAGCTCCAATCTGGCCTTACCCCTTCTCAACCCCTTAGCAACTATAGGTCCTTAACCATTTTCTTCCACAGATTCTATCTACGCTTACCCAACCCTTGTACTCAGAGCTGCTGGCCCCTAACCCCTGATATGCACCATTAGCTACAGTACCTACCCTTACACAAATAGATGCATTTATATTTAGGTAGATATTGGATAAATGGTTTATAAATAGCTAAATATATATATATATATATATATATATATATATATATATATATATATATATATATATATATATGGTAGATAGATAGATTGATTGATTTATACAGTACATACTTGTATAGTGCCTTTTCATGTGTCAATGTGTATTGAGAACATATTTTCAAACCTCAGAAACAGTAGACACAAGACAGGTAATTAATGATTATTTATTACTGATAATATATTCCTGGTATACATTCACACTAAAAAAAGCATGTCTAGCCAATGACCTCCCATAGTCTCCCAAGCCATCCACCTTCTGTAATAACAAATAGTAGCGAGAATTGTCTCCGTCTCTCTTTGCTAGTCCAGCGTGGCGCTCAATTTCCATCTGCCGTGTTAAAAGCACACCGCCTCTGCAGGTAGTAAGTAGCCTGCAGTGTCTCCCTCCCACTTTGCTAGTCCAGCATGGCACTCAATTTCCATCTGCCGAGTTGGCAGTACCGCCTCTGCAGACCTTCCCGCCGACCACCGTGGGACTGTGTCGGCTGCAGCAGCAGAGCAAGAAGAGGACACTCCATTTCCTTTTGCAGGGTTTACAGCACCACCTCAGCAGCCCTTCCCCACCGACCACCGTGCGACTGTGCCAGCTGCAGCAGCAGAGCAAGATTAGTACAGATGTATCAAAAAAGATGATGCCTTTGTCCGGGTCCTCCCAATGAAAAAAAGGAGAGACATGCTGTCCCCAGGGCCACCTGTCACAGCTCCAATCTGGCCTTTCACCTTCTCAACCCCTAGCAACTATAGGTCCTTAACCGTTTTCTTCCCCAGATTCTAGCTACTCTTACCCAACCCTTGTACTCAGAGCTGCTTGCCTCTAACCCCTGATATGCCCCATTAGCTACAGTACCTACCTTTACACAAATAGATACATTAATATTTAGCTAGATATTGGATAGATGGTTCATAAATAGTTAGTTAAATAGATAAAAGATAGAAAGATTGATTGATTTATACAGTACATACATGTATAGTGCCTTTTTCTGTGTCAATGTGTATTGAGAACATATTATCACACTTTTTTTCTTATATTTTAGGTGACTGCAAACTTCAATTCAAGTCAACGATCAAAGACAAAGTACAGAAACAGTAGATACAAGACAGGTAATTAATGACTATTAATTACTGATAATATATTCCTGGTATACATTCACACTAAAAATGCATGTCTAGCCAATCACCTCATATAGTCTCCCAAGCCATCCACCTTCTCTAATAACAAATAGTAGCGAGCAGTGTCTTTGTCCCTCTTTGCTAGTTCAGCATGGCGCTCAATTTCCATCTGGCGTGTTGACAGCACACCGCCTCTGCAGGTAGTAAGTAGCCTGCAGTGTCTCCCTCTCACTTTGCTAGTCCAGCATGGCGCTCAATTTCCATCTGCCGTGTTGGTAGCACCGCCTCTGCAGCCCTTCCCCACCAACCACCGAGGGACTGTGTCGGCTGCAGCAGCAGAGCAAAAAAAGGACACTCCATTTCCTTCTGCCGGGTTTACTGCACCACCTCTGCACACCTTCTCCACCGACCACCGTGGGACTGTGTCGGCTGCAGCAGCAGAGCAAGAAGAGGACACTCCATTTTCTTCTGCCGGGTTTACAGCACCACCTATGTAGCCCTTCCCCACCCACCACCGTGGGACTGTGCCAGCTGCAGCAGTAGAGCAAGAAGAGTACAAAGGTATCAAACAAGATGATGCCTTTGTCCGGGTGCTCCCAATGAGAGTAAGGAGAGACATGCTGTCCCCAGGGCCACCTGCCACAGCTCCAATCTGGCCTTACCCCTTCTCAACCCCTTAGCAACTATAGGTCCTTAACCATTTTCTTCCACAGATTCTATCTACCCTTACCCAACCCTTGTACTCAGAGCTGCTGGCCCCTAACCCCTGATATGCACCATTAGCTACAGTACCTACCCTTACACAAATAGATGCATTTATATTTAGGTAGATATTGGATAAATGGTTTATAAATAGCTAATTATATATATAAAAGGTAAATAGATAGATAGATTGATTGATTGATTTATAAAGTACATACTTGTATAGTGCCTTTTCATGTGTCAATGTGTATTGAGAACATATTTTCAAACCTCAGAAACAGTAGACACAAGACAGGTAATTATTGCTTATTTATTACTGATAATATATTCCTGGTATACATTGACACTAAAAAAAAGCATGTCTAGCCAATGACCTCCCATAGTCTCCCAAGCCATCCACCTTCTGTAATAACAAATAGTAGCGAGCATTGTCTCCGTCTCTCTTTGCTAGTCCAGCGTGGCGCTCAATTTCCATCTGCCGTGTTAAAAGCACACCGCCTCTGCAGGTAGTAAGTAGCCTGCAGTGTCTCTGCCTCACTTTGCTAGTCCAGCATGGCGCTCAATTTCCATCTGCCGTGTTGGTAGCACCGCCTCTGCAGCCCTTCCCCACCGACCACCGAGGGACTGTGTCGGCTGCAGCAGCAGAGCAAAAAGAGGACACTCCATTTCCTTCTGCCGGGTTTACTGCACCGCCTCTGCACACCTTCTCCACCGACCACCGTGGGACTGTGTCGGCTGCAGCAGCAGAGCAAGAAGAGGACACTCCATTTTCTTCTGCCGGGTTTACAGCACCACCTATGTAGCCACTCCCCACCCACCACCGTGGGACTGTGCCAGCTGCAGCAGTAGAGCAAGAAGAGTACAAAGGTATCAAACAAGATGATGCCTTTGTCCGGGTGCTCCCAATGAGAGTAAGGAGAGACATGCTGTCCCCAGGGCCACCTGCCACAGCTCCAATCTGGCCTTACCCCTTCTCAACCCCTTAGCAACTATAGGTCCTTAACCATTTTCTTCCACAGATTCTATCTACCCTTACCCAACCCTTGTACTCAGAGCTGCTGGCCCCTAACCCCTGATATGCACCATTAGCTACAGTACCTACCCTTACACAAATAGATGCATTTATATTTAGGTAGATATTGGATAAATGGTTTATAAATAGCTAATTATATATATATATATATATATATATATATATATATATATATAAAAGGTAGATAGATAGATTGATTGATTTATAAAGTACATACTTGTATAGTGCCTTTTTTTTTGTCCATGTGTATTGAGAACATATTTTCAAACCTCAGAAACAGTAGACACAAGACAGGTAATTAATGATTATTTATTACTGATAATATATTCCTGGTATACATTGACACTAAAAAAAGCATGTCTAGCCAATGACCTCCCATAGTCTCCCAAGCCATCCACCTTCTGTGATAACAAATAGTAGCTAGCATTGTCTCCGTCTCTCTTTGCTAGTCCAGCGTGGCGCTCAATTTCCATCTGCCGTGTTAAAAGCACACCGCCTCTGCAGGTAGTAAGTAGCCTGCAGTGTCTCCCTCCCACTTTGCTAGTCCAGCATGGCACTCAATTTCCATCTGCCGAGTTGGCAGTACCGCCTCTGCAGACCTTCCCGCCGACCACCGTGGGACTGTGTCGGCTGCAGCAGCAGAGAAAGAAGAGGACACTCCATTTCCTTTTGCAGGGTTTACAGCACCACCTCAGCAGCCCTTCCCACCGACCACCGTGGGACTGTGCCAGCTGCAGCAGCAGAGCAAGAATAGTACAAATGTATCAAAAAAGATGATGCCTTTGTCCGGGTCCTCCCAATGAGAAAAAGGAGAGACATGCTGTCCCCAGGGCCACCTGTCACAGCTCCAATCTGGCCTTTCCCCTTCTCAACCCCTAGCAACTATAGGTCCTTAACCGTTTTCTTCCCCAGATTCTAGCTACTCTTACCCAACCCTTGTACTCAGAGCTGCTTGCCCCTAACCCCTGATATGACCCATTAGCTACAGTACCTACCTTTACACAAATAGATACATTAATATTTAGCTAGATATTGGATAGATGGTTCATAAATAGTTAGTTAAATAGATAAAAGATAGAAAGATTGATTGATTTATACAGTACATACATGTATAGTGCCTTTTTCTGTGTCAATGTGTATTGAGAACATATTATCACACTTTTTTTCTTATATTTTAGGTGACTGCAAACTTCAATTCAAGTCAACGATCAAAGACGAAGTACAGAAACAGTAGACACAAGACAGGTAATTAATGACTATTAATCTGATAATATATTCCTGGTATACATTCACACAAAAAATGCATGTCTAGCCAATCACCTCATATAGTCTCCCAAGCCATCCACCTTCTGTAATAACAAATAGTAGCAAGCAGTGTCTTCGTCCCTCTTTGCTAGTTCAGCATGGCGCTCAATTTCCATCTGGCGTGTTGACAGCACACCGCCTCTGCAGGTAGTAAGTAGCCTGCAGTGTCTTCCTCTCACTTTGCTAGTCCAGCATGGCGCTCAATTTCCATCTGCCGTGTTGGTAGCACCGCCTCTGCAGCCCTTCCCCACCAACCACCGAGGGACAGTGTCGGCTGCAGCAGCAGAGCAAAAAGAGGACACTCCATTTCCTTCTGCCGGGTTTACTGCACCGCCTCTGCACACCTTCTCCACCGACCACCGTGGGACTGTGTCGGCTGCAGCAGCAGAGCAAGAAGAGGACACTCCATTTTCTTCTGCCGGGTTTACAGCACCACCTATGTAGCCCTTCCCCACCCACCACCGTGGGACTGTGCCAGCTGCAGCAGTAGAGCAAGAAGAGTACAAAGGTATCAAACAAGATGATGCCTTTGTCCGGGTGCTCCCAATGAGAGTAAGGAGAGACATGCTGTCCCCAGGGCCACCTGCCATAGCTCCAATCTGGCCTTACCCCTTCTCAACCCCTTAGCAACTATAGGTCCTTAACCATTTTCTTCCACAGATTCTATCTACCCTTACCCAACCCTTGTACTCAGAGCTGCTTGCCCCTAACCCCTGATATGCACCATTAGCTACAGTACCTACCCTTACACAAATAGATGCATTTATATTTAGGTAGATATTGGATAAATGGTTTATAAATAGCTAATTATATATATAAAAGGTAAATAGATAGATAGATAGATTGATTGATTTATAAAGTACATACTTGTATAGTGCCTTTTCATGTGTCAATGTGTATTGAGAACATATTTTCAAACCTCAGAAACAGTAGACACAAGACAGGTAATTATTGCTTATTTATTACTGATAATATATTCCTGGTACACATTCACACCAAAAAAGCATGTCTAGCCAATGACCTCCCATAGTTTCCCAAGCCATCCACCTTCTGTAATAACAAATAGTAGCGAGCATTGTCTCCGTCTCTCTTTGCTAGTCCAGCGTGGCGCTCAATTTCCATCTGCCGTGTTAAAAGCACACCGCCTCTGCAGGTAGTAAGTAGCCTGCAGTGTCTCCCTCTCACTTTGCTAGTCCAGCATGGCGCTCAATTTCCATCTGCCGTGTTGGTAGCACCGCCTCTGCAGCCCTTCCCCACCAACCACAGAGGGACTGTGTCGGCTGCAGCAGCAGAGCAAAAAGAGGACACTCCATTTCCTTCTGCCGGGTTTACTGCACCGCCTCTGCACACCTTCTCCACCGACCACCGTGGGACTGTGTCGGCTGCAGCAGCAGAGCAAGAAGAGGACACTCCATTTTCTTCTGCCGGGTTTACAGCACCACCTATGTAGCCCTTCCCCACCCACCACCGTGGGACTGTGCCAGCTGCAGCAGTAGAGCAAGAAGAGTACAAAGGTATCAAACAAGATGATGCCTTTGTCCGGGTGCTCCCAATGAGACTAAGGAGAGACATGCTGTCCCCAGGGCCACCTGCCACAGCTCCAATCTGGCCTTACCCCTTCTCAACCCTTAGCAACTATAGGTCCTTAACCATTTTCTTCCACAGATTCTATCTACCCTTACCCAACCCTTGTACTCAGAGCTGCTGGCCCCTAACCCCTGATATGCACCATTAGCTATAGTACCTACCCTTACACAAATAGATGCATTTATATTTAGGTAGATATTGGATAAATGGTTTATAAATAGCTAATTATATATATAAAAGATAGATTGATTGATTGATTTATAAAGTACATACTTGTATAGTGCCTTTTCATGTGTCAATGTGTATTGAGAACATATTTTCAAACCTCAGAAACAGTAGACACAAGACAGGTAATTAATGATTATTTATTACTGATAATATATTCCTGGTATACATTCACACTAAAAAAAGCATGTCTAGCCAATGACCTCCCATAGTCTCCCATGCCATCCACCTTCTGTAATAACAAATAGTAGCGAGCATTGTCTCCGTCTCTCTTTGCTAGTCCAGCGTGGCGCTCAATTTCCATCTGCCGTGTTAAAAGCACACCGCCTCTGCAGGTAGTAAGTAGCCTGCAGTGTCTCCCTCTCACTTTGCTAGTCCAGCATGGCGCTCAATTTCCATCTGCCGTGTTGGTAGCACCGCCTCTGCAGCCCTTCCCCACCAACCACAGAGGGACTGTGTCGGCTGCAGCAGCAGAGCAAAAAGAGGACACTCCATTTCCTTCTGCCGGGTTTACTGCACCACCTCTGCACACCTTCTCCACCGACCACCGTGGGACTGTGTCGGCTGCAGCAGCAGAGCAAGAAGAGGACACTCCATTTTCTTCTGCCGGGTTTACAGCACCACCTATGTAGCCCTTCCCCACCCACCACCGTGGGACTGTGCCAGCTGCAGCAGTAGAGCAAGAAGAGTACAAAGGTATCAAACAAGATGATGCCTTTGTCCGGGTGCTCCCAATGAGAGTAAGGAGAGACATGCTGTCCCCAGGTCCACCTGCCACAGCTCCAATCTGGCCTTACCCCTTTTCAACCCCTTAGCAACTATAGGTCCTTAACCATTTTCTTCCACAGATTCTATCTACCCTTACCCAACCCTTGTACTCAGAGCTGCTGGCCCCTAACCCCTGATATGCACCATTAGCTACAGTACCTACCCTTACACAAATAGATGCATTTATATTTAGGTAGATATTGGATAAATGGTTTATAAATAGCTAATTATATATATATATATATATATATATATATATATATATATATATATATAAAAGGTAGATAGATAGATTGATTGATTTATAAAGTACATACTTGTATAGTGCCTTTTCATGTGTCAATGTGTATTGAGAACATATTTTCAAACCTCAGAAACAGTAGACACAAGACAGGTAATTAATGATTATTTATTACTGATAATATATTCCTGGTATACATTCACACTAAAAAAAGCATGTCTAGCCAATGACCTCCCATAGTCTCCCAAGCCATCCACCTTCTGTAATAACAAATAGTAGCGAGCATTGTCTCCGTCTCTCTTTGCTAGTCCAGCGTGGCGCTCAATTTCCATCTGCCGTGTTAAAAGCACACCGCCTCTGCAGGTAGTAAGTAGCCTGCAGTGTCTCTGCCTCACTTTGCTAGTCCAGCATGGCGCTCAATTTCCATCTGCCGTGTTGGTAGCACCGCCTCTGCAGCCCTTCCCCACCAACCACCGATGGACTGTGTCGGCTGCAGCAGCAGAGCAAAAAGAGGACACTCCATTTCCTTCTGCCGGGTTTACTGCACCGCCTCTGCACACCTTCTCCACCGACCACCGTGGGACTGTGTCGGCTGCAGCAGCAGAGCAAGAAGAGGACACTCCATTTTCTTCTGCCGGGTTTACAGCACCACCTATGTAGCCACTCCCCACCCACCACCGTGGGACTGTGCCAGCTGCAGCAGTAGAGCAAGAAGAGTACAAAGGTATCAAACAAGATGATGCCTTTGTCCGGGTGCTCCCAATGAGAGTAAGGAGAGACATGCTGTCCCCAGGGCCACCTGCCACAGCTCCAATCTGGCATTACCCCTTCTCAACCCCTTAGCAACTATAGGTCCTTAACCATTTTCTTCCACAGATTCTATCTACCCTTACCCAACCCTTGTACTCAGAGCTGCTGGCCCCTAACCCCTGATATGCACCATTAGCTACAGTACCTACCCTTACACAAATAGATGCATTTATATTTAGGTAGATATTGGATAAATGGTTTATAAATAGCTAATTATATATATAAAAGGTAAATAGATAGATAGATTGATTGATTGATTTATAAAGTACATACTTGTATAGTGCCTTTTCATGTGTCAATGTGTATTGAGAACATATTTTCAAACCTCAGAAACAGTAGACACAAGACAGGTAATTATTGCTTATTTATTACTGATAATATATTCCTGGTATACATTGACACAAAAAAAAAGCATGTCTAGCCAATGACCTCCCATAGTCTCCCAAGCCATCCACCTTCTGTAATAACAAACTGTAGCGAGCATTGTCTCCGTCTCTCTTTGCTAGTCCAGCGTGGCGCTCAATTTCCATCTGCCGTGTTAAAAGCACACCGCCTCTGCAGGTAGTAAGTAGCCTGCAGTGTCTCTGCCTCACTTTGCTAGTCCAGCATGGCGCTCAATTTCCATCTGCCGTGTTGGTAGCACCGCCTCTGCAGCCCTTCCCCACCAACCACCGAGGGACTGTGTCAGCTGCAGCAGCAGAGCAAAAAGAGGACACTCCATTTCCTTCTGCCGGGTTTACTGCACCGCCTCTGCACACCTTCTCCACCGACCACCGTGGGACTGTGTCGGCTGCAGCAGCAGAGCAAGAAGAGGACACTCCATTTTCTTCTGCCGGGTTTACAGCACCACCTATGTAGCCACTCCCCACCCACCACCGTGGGACTGTGCCAGCTGCAGCAGTAGAGCAAGAAGAGTACAAAGGTATCAAACAAGATGATGCCTTTGTCCGGGTGCTCCCAATGAGAGTAAGGAGAGACATGCTGTCCCCAGGGCCACCTGCCACAGCTCCAATCTGGCCTTACCCCTTCTCAACCCCTTAGCAACTATAGGTCCTTAACCATTTTCTTCCACAGATTCTATCTACCCTTACCCAACCCTTGTACTCAGAGCTGCTGGCCCCTAACCCCTGATATGCACCATTAGCTACAGTACCTAGCCTTACACAAATAGATGCATTTATATTTAGGTAGATATTGGATAAATGGTTTATAAATAGCTAATTATATATATAAAAGGTAAATAGATAGATAGATAGATTGATTGATTTATAAAGTACATACTTGTATAGTGCCTTTTTTTTTGTCCATGTGTATTGAGAACATATTTTCAAACCTCAGAAACAGTAGACACAAGACAGGTAATTAATGATTATTTATTACTGATAATATATTCCTGGTATACATTCACACTAAAAATGCATGTCTAGCCAATCACCTCATATAGTATCCCAAACCATCCACCTTCTGTAATAACAAATAGTAGCGAGCAGTGTCTTCGTCCCTCTTTGCTAGTTCAGCATGGCGCTCAATTTCCATCCGGCGTGTTGACAGCACGCCGCCTCTGCAGGTAGTAAGTAGCCTGCAGTGTCTCCCTCTCACATTGCTAGTCCAGCATGGCGCTCAATTTCCATCTGCCGTGTTGGTAGCACCGCCTCTGCAGCCCTTCCCCACGACCACCGAGGGACTGTGTCGGCTGCAGCAGCAGAGCAAAAAGAGGACACTCCATTTCCTTCTGCCGGGTTTACTGCACCGCCTCTGCACACCTTCTCCACCGACCACCGTGGGACTGTGTCGGCTGCAGCAGCAGAGCAAGAAGAGGACACTCCATTTTCTTCTGCCGGGTTTACAGTACCACCTATGTAGCCCTTCCCCACCCACCACCGTGGGACTGTGCCAGCTGCAGCAGTAGAGCAAGAAGAGTACAAAGGTATCAAACAAGATGATGCCTTTGTCCGGGTGCTCCCAATGAGAGTAAGGAGAGACATGCTGTCCCCAGGTCCACCTGCCACAGCTCCAATCTGGCCTTACCCCTTCTCAACCCCTTAGCAACTATAGGTCCTTAACCATTTTCTTCCACAGATTCTATCTACGCTTACCCAACCCTTGTACTCAGAGCTGCTGGCCCCTAACCCCTGATATGCACCATTAGCTACAGTACCTACCCTTACACAAATAGATGCATTTATATTTAGGTAGATATTGGATAAATGGTTTATAAATAGCTAATTATATATATATATATATATATATATATATATATATATATATATATATATATATATATATATATGGTAGATAGATAGATTGATTGATTTATAAAGTACATACTTGTATAGTGCCTTTTCATGTGTCAATGTGTATTGAGAACATATTTTCAAACCTCAGAAACAGTAGACACAAGACAGGTAATTAATGATTATTTATTACTGATAATATATTCCTGGTATACATTCACACTAAAAATGCATGTCTAGCCAATCACCTCATATAGTATCCCAAACCATCCACCTTCTGTAATAACAAATAGTAGCGAGCAGTGTCTTCGTCCCTCTTTGCTAGTTCAGCATGGCGCTCAATTTCCATCCGGCGTGTTGACAGCACACCGCCTCAGCAGGTAGTAAGTAGCCTGCAGTGTCTCCCTCTCACATTGCTAGTCCAGCATGGCGCTCAATTTCCATCTGCCGTGTTGGTAGCACCGCCTCTGCAGCCCTTCCCCACGACCACCGAGGGACTGTGTCGGCTGCAGCAGCAGAGCAAAAAGAGGACACTCCATTTCCTTCTGCCGGGTTTACTGCACCGCCTCTGCACACCTTCTCCACCGACCACCGTGGGACTGTGTCGGCTGCAGCAGCAGAGCAAGAAGAGGACACTCCATTTTCTTCTGCCGGGTTTACAGAACCACCTATGTAGCCCTTCCCCACCCACCACCGTGGGACTGTGCCAGCTGCAGCAGTAGAGCAAGAAGAGTACAAAGGTATCAAACAAGATGATGCCTTTGTCCGGGTGCTCCCAATGAGAGTAAGGAGAGACATGCTGTCCCCAGGTCCACCTGCCACAGCTCCAATCTGGCCTTACCCCTTCTCAACCCCTTAGCAACTATAGGTCCTTAACCATTTTCTTCCATAGATTCTATCTACCCTTACCCAACCCTTGTACTCAGAGCTGCTGGCCCCTAACCCCTGATATGCACCATTAGCTACAGTACCTTCCCTTACACAAATAGATGCATTTATATTTAGGTAGATATTGGATAAATGGTTTATAAATAGCTAATTATATATATATATATATATATATATATATATATATATATATATATGGTAGATAGATTGATTGATTGATTTATAAAGTACATACTTGTATAGTGCCTTTTCATGTGTCAATGTATATTGAGAACATATTTTCAAACCTCAGTAACAGTAGACACAAGACAGGTAATTAATGATTATTTATTACTGATAATATATTCCTGGTATACATTCACACTAAAAATGCATGTCTAGCCAATCACCTCATATAGTATCCCAAACCATCCACCTTCTGTAATAACAAATAGTAGCGAGCAGTGTCTTCGTCCCTCTTTGCTAGTTCAGCATGGCGCTCAATTTCCATCCGGCGTGTTGACAGCACACCGCCTCAGCAGGTAGTAAGTAGCCTGCAGTGTCTGCCTCTCACATTGCTAGTCCAGCATGGCGCTCAATTTCCATCTGCCGTGTTGGTAGCACCGCCTCTGCAGCCCTTCCCCACGACCACCGAGGGACTGTGTCGGCTGCAGCAGCAGAGCAAAAAGAGGACACTCCATTTCCTTCTGCCGGGTTTACTGCACCGCCTCTGCACACCTTCTCCACCGACCACCGTGGGACTGTGTCGGCTGCAGCAGCAGAGCAAGAAGAGGACACTCCATTTTCTTCTGCCGGGTTTACAGAACCACCTATGTAGCCCTTCCCCACCCACCACCGTGGGACTGTGCCAGCTGCAGCAGTAGAGCAAGAAGAGTACAAAGGTATCAAACAAGATGATGCCTTTGTCCGGGTGCTCCCAATGAGAGTAAGGAGAGACATGCTGTCCCCAGGTCCACCTGCCACAGCTCCAATCTGGCCTTACCCCTTCTCAACCCCTTAGCAACTATAGGTCCTTAACCATTTTCTTCCACAGATTCTATCTACCCTTACCCAACCCTTGTACTCAGAGCTGCTGGCCCCTAACCCCTGATATGCACCATTAGCTACAGTACCTTCCCTTACACAAATAGATGCATTTATATTTAGGTAGATATTGGATAAATGGTTTATAAATAGCTAATTATATATATATATATATATATATATATATATATATATATATATATATATATATATATATATGGTAGATAGATTGATTGATTGATTTATAAAGTACATACTTGTATAGTGCCTTTTCATGTGTCAATGTATATTGAGAACATATTTTCAAACCTCAGAAACAGTAGACACAAGACAGGTAATTAATGATTATTTATTACTGATAATATATTCCTGGTATACATTCACACTAAAAATGCATGTCTAGCCAATCACCTCATATAGTATCCCAAACCATCCACCTTCTGTAATAACAAATAGTAGCGAGCAGTGTCTTCGTCCCTCTTTGCTAGTTCAGCATGGCGCTCAATTTCCATCCGGCGTGTTGACAGCACACCGCCTCAGCAGGTAGTAAGTAGCCTGCAGTGTCTCCCTCTCACATTGCTAGTCCAGCATGGCGCTCAATTTCCATCTGCCGTGTTGGTAGCACCGCCTCTGCAGCCCTTCCCCACGACCACCGAGGGACTGTGTCGGCTGCAGCAGCAGAGCAAAAAGAGGACACTCCATTTCCTTCTGCCGGGTTTACTGCACCGCCTCTGCACACCTTCTCCACCGACCACCGTGGGACTGTGTCGGCTGCAGCAGCAGAGCAAGAAGAGGACACTCCATTTTCTTCTGCCGGGTTTACAGAACCACCTATGTAGCCCTTCCCCACCCACCACCGTGGGACTGTGCCAGCTGCAGCAGTAGAGCAAGAAGAGTACAAAGGTATCAAACAAGATGATGCCTTTGTCCGGGTGCTCCCAATGAGAGTAAGGAGAGACATGCTGTCCCCAGGTCCACCTGCCACAGCTCCAATCTGGCCTTACCCCTTCTCAACCCCTTAGCAACTATAGGTCCTTAACCATTTTCTTCCACAGATTCTATCTACCCTTACCCAACCCTTGTACTCAGAGCTGCTTGCCCCTAACCCCTGATATGACCCATTAGCTACAGTACCTACCTTTACACAAATAGATACATTAATATTTAGCTAGATATTGGACAGATGGTTCATAAATAGTTAGTTAAATAGATAAAAGATAGAAAGATTGATTGATTTATACAGTACATACATGTATAGTGCCTTTTTCTGTGTCAATGTGTATTAAGAACATATTATCACACTTTTTTTCTTATATTTTAGGTGACTGCAAACTTCAATTCAAGTCAACGATCAAAGACGAAGTACAGAAACAGTAGACACAAGACAGGTAATTAATGACTATTAATTACTGATAATATATTCCTGGTATACATTCACACTAAAAATGCATGTCTAGCCAATCACCTCATATAGTCTCCCAAGCCATCCACCTTCTGTAATAACAAATAGTAGCGAGCAGTGTCTTCGTCCCTCTTTGCTAGTTCAGCATGGCGCTCAATTTCCATCTGGCGTGTTGACAGCACACCGCCTCTGCAGGTAGTAAGTAGCCTGCAGTGTCTCCCTCTCACTTTGCTAGTCCAGCATGGCGCTCAATTTCCATCTGCCGTGTTGGTAGCACCGCCTCTGCAGCCCTTCCCCACCAACCACCGAGGGACAGTGTCGGCTGCAGCAGCAGAGCAAAAAGAGGACACTCCGTTTCCTTCTGCCGGGTTAACTGCACCGCCTCTGCACACCTTCTCCACCGACCACCGTGGGACTGTGTCGGCTGCAGCAGCAGAGCAAGAAGAGGACACTCCATTTTCTTCTGCCGGGTTTACAGCACCGCCTCTGCAGCCCTTCCCCACCAACCACCGAGGGACAATGTCGGCTGCAGCAGCAGAGCAAAAAGAGGACACTCCATTTCCTTCTGCCGGGTTAACTGCACCGCCTCTGCACACGTTCTCCACCGACCACCGTGGGACTGTGCCAGCTGCAGCAGTAGAGCAAGAAGAGTACAAAGGTATCAAACAAGATGATGCCTTTGTCCGGGTGCTCCCAATGAGAGTAAGGAGAGACATGCTGTCCCCAGGGCCACCTGCCATAGCTCCAATCTGGCCTTACCCCTTCTCAACCCCTTAGCAACTATAGGTCCTTAACCATTTTCTTCCACAGATTCTATCTACCCTTACCCAACCCTTGTACTCAGAGCTGCTGGCCCCTAACCCTTGATATGCACCATTAGCTACAGTACCTACCCTTACACAAATAGATGCATTTATATTTAGGTAGATATTGGATAAATGGTTTATAAATAGCTAATTATATATTTAAAAGGTAAATAGATAGATAGATTGATTGATTTATAAAGTACATACTTGTATAGTGCCTTTTCATGTGTCAATGTGTATTGAGAACATATTTTCAAACCTCAGAAACAGTAGACACAAGACAGGTAATTATTGCTTATTTATTACTGATAATATATTCCTGGTATACATTGACACTAAAAAAAGCATGTCTAGCCAATGACCTCCCATAGTCTCCCAAGCCATCCACCTTCTGTAATAACAAATAGTAGCGAGCATTGTCTCCGTCTCTCTTTGCTAGTCCAGCGTGGCGCTCAATTTCCATCTGCCGTGTTAAAAGCACACCGCCTCTGCAGGTAGTAAGTAGCCTGCAGTGTCTCACTCTCACTTTGCTAGTCCAGCATGGCGCTCAATTTCCATCTGCCGTGTTGGTAGCACCGCCTCTGCAGCCCTTCCCCACCAACCACAGAGGGACTGTGTCGGCTGCAGCAGCAGAGCAAAAAGAGGACACTCCATTTCCTTCTGCCGGGTTTACTGCACCACCTCTGCACACCTTCTCCACCGACCACCGTGGGACTGTGTCGGCTGCAGCAGCAGAGCAAGAAGAGGACACTCCATTTTCTTCTGCCGGGTTTACAGCACCACCTATGTAGCCCTTCCCCACCCACCACCGTGGGACTGTGCCAGCTGCAGCAGTAGAGCAAGAAGAGTACAAAGGTATCAAACAAGATGATGCCTTTGTCCGGGTGCTCCCAATGAGAGTAAGGAGAGACATGCTGTCCCCAGGGCCACCTGCCACAGCTCCAATCTGGCCTTACCCCTTCTCAACCCCTTAGCAACTATAGGTCCTTAACCATTTTCTTCCACAGATTCTATCTACCCTTACCCAACCCTTGTACTCAGAGCTGCTGGCCCCTAACCCCTGATATGCACCATTAGCTACAGTACCTACCCTTACACAAATAGATGCATTTATATTTAGGTAGATATTGGATAAATGGTTTATAAATAGCTAATTATATATATAAAAGGTAAATAGATAGATAGATTGATTGATTGATTTATAAAGTACATACTTGTATAGTGCCTTTTCATGTGTCAATGTGTATTGAGAACATATTTTCAAACCTCAGAAACAGTAGACACAAGACAGGTAATTATTGCTTATTTATTACTGATAATATATTCCTGGTATACATTGACACTAAAAAAAAGCATGTCTAGCCAATGACCTCCCATAGTCTCCCAAGCCATCCACCTTCTGTAATAACAAATAGTAGCGAGCATTGTCTCCGTCTCTCTTTGCTAGTCCAGCGTGGCGCTCAATTTCCATCTGCCGTGTTAAAAGCACACCGCCTCTGCAGGTAGTAAGTAGCCTGCAGTGTCTCTGCCTCACTTTGCTAGTCCAGCATGGCGCTCAATTTCCATCTGCCGTGTTGGTAGCACCGCCTCTGCAGCCCTTCCCCACCGACCACCGAGGGACTGTGTCGGCTGCAGCAGCAGAGCAAAAAGAGGACACTCCATTTCCTTCTGCCGGGTTTACTGCACCGCCTCTGCACACCTTCTCCACCGACCACCGTGGGACTGTGTCGGCTGCAGCAGCAGAGCAAGAAGAGGACACTCCATTTTCTTCTGCCGGGTTTACAGCACCACCTATGTAGCCACTCCCCACCCACCACCGTGGGACTGTGCCAGCTGCAGCAGTAGAGCAAGAAGAGTACAAAGGTATCAAACAAGATGATGCCTTTGTCCGGGTGCTCCCAATGAGAGTAAGGAGAGACATGCTGTCCCCAGGGCCACCTGCCACAGCTCCAATCTGGCCTTACCCCTTCTCAACCCCTTAGCAACTATAGGTCCTTAACCATTTTGTTCCACAGATTCTATCTACCCTTACCCAACCCTTGTACTCAGAGCTGCTGGCCCCTAACCCCTGATATGCACCATTAGCTACAGTACCTACCCTTACACAAATAGATGCATTTATATTTAGGTAGATATTGGATAAATGGTTTATAAATAGCTAAATATATATATATATATATATATATATATATATATATATATATATATATATATATATATATATATATATATATATAAGGTAGATAGATAGATTGATTGATTTATAAAGTACATACTTGTATAGTGCCTTTTTTTTTGTCCATGTGTATTGAGAACATATTTTCAAACCTCAGAAACAGTAGACACAAGACAGGTAATTAATGATTATTTATTACTGATAATATATTCCTGGTATACATTGACACTAAAAAAAGCATGTCTAGCCAATGACCTCCCATAGTCTCCCAAGCCATCCACCTTCTGTGATAACAAATAGTAGCTAGCATTGTCTCCGTCTCTCTTTGCTAGTCCAGCGTGGCGCTCAATTTCCATCTGCCGTGTTAAAAGCACACCGCCTCTGCAGGTAGTAAGTAGCCTGCAGTGTCTCCCTCCCACTTTGCTAGTCCAGCATGGCACTCAATTTCCATCTGCCGAGTTGGCAGTACCGCCTCTGCAGACCTTCCCGCCGACCACCGTGGGACTGTGTCGGCTGCAGCAGCAGAGAAAGAAGAGGACACTCCATTTCCTTTTGCAGGGTTTACAGCACCACCTCAGCAGCCCTTCCCACCGACCACCGTGGGACTGTGCCAGCTGCAGCAGCAGAGCAAGAATAGTACAAATGTATCAAAAAAGATGATGCCTTTGTCCGGGTCCTCCCAATGAGAAAAAGGAGAGACATGCTGTCCCCAGGGCCACCTGTCACAGCTCCAATCTGGCCTTTCCCCTTCTCAACCCCTAGCAACTATAGGTCCTTAACCGTTTTCTTCCCCAGATTCTAGCTACTCTTACCCAACCCTTGTACTCAGAGCTGCTTGCCCCTAACCCCTGATATGACCCATTAGCTACAGTACCTACCTTTACACAAATAGATACATTAATATTTAGCTAGATATTGGATAGATGGTTCATAAATAGTTAGTTAAATAGATAAAAGATAGAAAGATTGATTGATTTATACAGTACATACATGTATAGTGCCTTTTTCTGTGTCAATGTGTATTGAGAACATATTATCACACTTTTTTTCTTATATTTTAGGTGACTGCAAACTTCAATTCAAGTCAACGATCAAAGACGAAGTACAGAAACAGTAGACACAAGACAGGTAATTAATGACTATTAATCTGATAATATATTCCTGGTATACATTCACACAAAAAATGCATGTCTAGCCAATCACCTCATATAGTCTCCCAAGCCATCCACCTTCTGTAATAACAAATAGTAGCAAGCAGTGTCTTCGTCCCTCTTTGCTAGTTCAGCATGGCGCTCAATTTCCATCTGGCGTGTTGACAGCACACCGCCTCTGCAGGTAGTAAGTAGCCTGCAGTGTCTTCCTCTCACTTTGCTAGTCCAGCATGGCGCTCAATTTCCATCTGCCGTGTTGGTAGCACCGCCTCTGCAGCCCTTCCCCACCGACCACCGAGGGACTGTGTCGGCTGCAGCAGCAGAGCAAAAAGAGGACACTCCATTTCCTTCTGCCGGGTTTACTGCACCGCCTCTGCACACCTTCTCCACCGACCACCGTGGGACTGTGTCGGCTGCAGCAGCAGAGCAAGAAGAGGACACTCCATTTTCTTCTGCCGGGTTTACAGCACCACCTATGTAGCCACTCCCCACCCACCACCGTGGGACTGTGCCAGCTGCAGCAGTAGAGCAAGAAGAGTACAAAGGTATCAAACAAGATGATGCCTTTGTCCGGGTGCTCCCAATGAGAGTAAGGAGAGACATGCTGTCCCCAGGGCCACCTGCCACAGCTCCAATCTGGCCTTACCCCTTCTCAACCCCTTAGCAACTATAGGTCCTTAACCATTTTGTTCCACAGATTCTATCTACCCTTACCCAACCCTTGTACTCAGAGCTGCTGGCCCCTAACCCCTGATATGCACCATTAGCTACAGTACCTATCCTTACACAAATAGATGCATTTATATTTAGGTAGATATTGGATAAATGGTTTATAAATAGCTAAATATATATATATATATATATATATATATATATATATATATATATATATATATATAAAAGGTAGATAGATAGATTGATTGATTTATAAAGTACATACTTGTATAGTGCCTTTTTTTTTGTCCATGTGTATTGAGAACATATTTTCAAACCTCAGAAACAGTAGACACAAGACAGGTAATTAATGATTATTTATTACTGATAATATATTCCTGGTATACATTGACACTAAAAAAAGCATGTCTAGCCAATGACCTCCCATAGTCTCCCAAGCCATCCACCTTCTGTGATAACAAATAGTAGCTAGCATTGTCTCCGTCTCTCTTTGCTAGTCCAGCGTGGCGCTCAATTTCCATCTGCCGTGTTAAAAGCACACCGCCTCTGCAGGTAGTAAGTAGCCTGCAGTGTCTCCCTCCCACTTTGCTAGTCCAGCATGGCACTCAATTTCCATCTGCCGAGTTGGCAGTACCGCCTCTGCAGACCTTCCCGCCGACCACCGTGGGACTGTGTCGGCTGCAGCAGCAGAGAAAGAAGAGGACACTCCATTTCCTTTTGCAGGGTTTACAGCACCACCTCAGCAGCCCTTCCCACCGACCACCGTGGGACTGTGCCAGCTGCAGCAGCAGAGCAAGAATAGTACAAATGTATCAAAAAAGATGATGCCTTTGTCCGGGTCCTCCCAATGAGAAAAAGGAGAGACATGCTGTCCCCAGGGCCACCTGTCACAGCTCCAATCTGGCCTTTCCCCTTCTCAACCCCTAGCAACTATAGGTCCTTAACCGTTTTCTTCCCCAGATTCTAGCTACTCTTACCCAACCCTTGTACTCAGAGCTGCTTGCCCCTAACCCCTGATATGACCCATTAGCTACAGTACCTACCTTTACACAAATAGATACATTAATATTTAGCTAGATATTGGATAGATGGTTCATAAATAGTTAGTTAAATAGATAAAAGATAGAAAGATTGATTGATTTATACAGTACATACATGTATAGTGCCTTTTTCTGTGTCAATGTGTATTGAGAACATATTATCACACTTTTTTTCTTATATTTTAGGTGACTGCAAACTTCAATTCAAGTCAACGATCAAAGACGAAGTACAGAAACAGTAGACACAAGACAGGTAATTAATGACTATTAATCTGATAATATATTCCTGGTATACATTCACACAAAAAATGCATGTCTAGCCAATCACCTCATATAGTCTCCCAAGCCATCCACCTTCTGTAATAACAAATAGTAGCAAGCAGTGTCTTCGTCCCTCTTTGCTAGTTCAGCATGGCGCTCAATTTCCATCTGGCGTGTTGACAGCACACCGCCTCTGCAGGTAGTAAGTAGCCTGCAGTGTCTTCCTCTCACTTTGCTAGTCCAGCATGGCGCTCAATTTCCATCTGCCGTGTTGGTAGCACCGCCTCTGCAGCCCTTCCCCACCAACCACCGAGGGACAGTGTCGGCTGCAGCAGCAGAGCAAAAAGAGGACACTCCATTTCCTTCTGCCGGGTTTACTGCACCGCCTCTGCACACCTTCTCCACCGACCACCGTGGGACTGTGTCGGCTGCAGCAGCAGAGCAAGAAGAGGACACTCCATTTTCTTCTGCCGGGTTTACAGCACCACCTATGTAGCCCTTCCCCACCCACCACCGTGGGACTGTGCCAGCTGCAGCAGTAGAGCAAGAAGAGTACAAAGGTATCAAACAAGATGATGCCTTTGTCCGGGTGCTCCCAATGAGAGTAAGGAGAGACATGCTGTCCCCAGGGCCACCTGCCATAGCTCCAATCTGGCCTTACCCCTTCTCAACCCCTTAGCAACTATAGGTCCTTAACCATTTTCTTCCACAGATTCTATCTACCCTTACCCAACCCTTGTACTCAGAGCTGCTTGCCCCTAACCCCTGATATGCACCATTAGCTACAGTACCTACCCTTACACAAATAGATGCATTTATATTTAGGTAGATATTGGATAAATGGTTTATAAATAGCTAATTATATATATAAAAGGTAAATAGATAGATAGATAGATTGATTGATTTATAAAGTACATACTTGTATAGTGCCTTTTCATGTGTCAATGTGTATTGAGAACATATTTTCAAACCTCAGAAACAGTAGACACAAGACAGGTAATTATTGCTTATTTATTACTGATAATATATTCCTGGTACACATTCACACTAAAAAAGCATGTCTAGCCAATGACCTCCCATAGTTTCCCAAGCCATCCACCTTCTGTAATAACAAATAGTAGCGAGCATTGTCTCCGTCTCTCTTTGCTAGTCCAGCGTGGCGCTCAATTTCCATCTGCCGTGTTAAAAGCACACCGCCTCTGCAGGTAGTAAGTAGCCTGCAGTGTCTCCCTCTCACTTTGCTAGTCCAGCATGGCGCTCAATTTCCATCTGCCGTGTTGGTAGCACCGCCTCTGCAGCCCTTCCCCACCAACCACAGAGGGACTGTGTCGGCTGCAGCAGCAGAGCAAAAAGAGGACACTCCATTTCCTTCTGCCGGGTTTACTGCACCACCTATGTAGCCCTTCCCCACCCACCACCGTGGGACTGTGCCAGCTGCAGCAGTAGAGCAAGAAGAGTACAAAGGTATCAAACAAGATGATGCCTTTGTCCGGGTGCTCCCAATGAGACTAAGGAGAGACATGCTGTCCCCAGGGCCACCTGCCACAGCTCCAATCTGGCCTTACCCCTTCTCAACCCCTTAGCAACTATAGGTCCTTAACCATTTTCTTCCACAGATTCTATCTACCCTTACCCAACCCTTGTACTCAGAGCTGCTGGCCCCTAACCCCTGATATGCACCATTAGCTATAGTACCTACCCTTACACAAATAGATGCATTTATATTTAGGTAGATATTGGATAAATGGTTTATAAATAGCTAATTATATATATAAAAGATAGATTGATTGATTGATTGATTTATAAAGTACATACTTGTATAGTGCCTTTTCATGTGTCAATGTGTATTGAGAACATATTTTCAAACCTCAGAAACAGTAGACACAAGACAGGTAATTAATGATTATTTATTACTGATAATATATTCCTGGTATACATTCACACTAAAAAAAGCATGTCTAGCCAATGACCTCCCATAGTCTCCCATGCCATCCACCTTCTGTAATAACAAATAGTAGCGAGCATTGTCTCCGTCTCTCTTTGCTAGTCCAGCGTGGCGCTCAATTTCCATCTGCCGTGTTAAAAGCACACCGCCTCTGCAGGTAGTAAGTAGCCTGCAGTGTCTCCCTCTCACTTTGCTAGTCCAGCATGGCGCTCAATTTCCATCTGCCGTGTTGGTAGCACCGCCTCTGCAGCCCTTCCCCACCAACCACAGAGGGACTGTGTCGGCTGCAGCAGCAGAGCAAAAAGAGGACACTCCATTTCCTTCTGCCGGGTTTACTGCACCACCTCTGCACACCTTCTCCACCGACCACCGTGGGACTGTGTCGGCTGCAGCAGCAGAGCAAGAAGAGGACACTCCATTTTCTTCTGCCGGGTTTACAGCACCACCTATGTAGCCCTTCCCCACCCACCACCGTGGGACTGTGCCAGCTGCAGCAGTAGAGCAAGAAGAGTACAAAGGTATCAAACAAGATGATGCCTTTGTCCGGGTGCTCCCAATGAGAGTAAGGAGAGACATGCTGTCCCCAGGTCCACCTGCCACAGCTCCAATCTGGCCTTACCCCTTCTCAACCCCTTAGCAACTATAGGTCCTTAACCATTTTCTTCCACAGATTCTATCTACCCTTACCCAACCCTTGTACTCAGAGCTGCTGGCCCCTAACCCCTGATATGCACCATTAGCTACAGTACCTACCCTTACACAAATAGATGCATTTATATTTAGGTAGATATTGGATAAATGGTTTATAAATAGCTAATTATATATATATATATATATATATATATATATATATATATATATAAAAGGTAGATAGATAGATTGATTGATTTATAAAGTACATACTTGTATAGTGCCTTTTCATGTGTCAATGTGTATTGAGAACATATTTTCAAACCTCAGAAACAGTAGACACAAGACAGGTAATTAATGATTATTTATTACTGATAATATATTCCTGGTATACATTCACACTAAAAAAAGCATGTCTAGCCAATGACCTCCCATAGTCTCCGAAGCCATCCACCTTCTGTAATAACAAATAGTAGCGAGCATTGTCTCCGTCTCTCTTTGCTAGTCCAGCGTGGCGCTCAATTTCCATCTGCCGTGTTAAAAGCACACCGCCTCTGCAGGTAGTAAGTAGCCTGCAGTGTCTCTGCCTCACTTTGCTAGTCCAGCATGGCGCTCAATTTCCATCTGCCGTGTTGGTAGCACCGCCTCTGCAGCCCTTCCCCACCAACCACCGATGGACTGTGTCGGCTGCAGCAGCAGAGCAAAAAGAGGACACTCCATTTCCTTCTGCCGGGTTTACTGCACCGCCTCTGCACACCTTCTCCACCGACCACCGTGGGACTGTGTCGGCTGCAGCAGCAGAGCAAGAAGAGGACACTCCATTTTCTTCTGCCGGGTTTACAGCACCACCTATGTAGCCACTCCCCACCCACCACCGTGGGACTGTGCCAGCTGCAGCAGTAGAGCAAGAAGAGTACAAAGGTATCAAACAAGATGATGCCTTTGTCCGGGTGCTCCCAATGAGAGTAAGGAGAGACATGCTGTCCCCAGGGCCACCTGCCACAGCTCCAATCTGGCATTACCCCTTCTCAACCCCTTAGCAACTATAGGTCCTTAACCATTTTCTTCCACAGATTCTATCTACCCTTACCCAACCCTTGTACTCAGAGCTGCTGGCCCCTAACCCCTGATATGCACCATTAGCTACAGTACCTACCCTTACACAAATAGATGCATTTATATTTAGGTAGATATTGGATAAATGGTTTATAAATAGCTAATTATATATATAAAAGGTAAATAGATAGATAGATTGATTGATTGATTTATAAAGTACATACTTGTATAGTGCCTTTTCATGTGTCAATGTGTATTGAGAACATATTTTCAAACCTCAGAAACAGTAGACACAAGACAGGTAATTATTGCTTATTTATTACTGATAATATATTCCTGGTATACATTGACACTAAAAAAAAGCATGTCTAGCCAATGACCTCCCATAGTCTCCCAAGCCATCCACCTTCTGTAATAACAAACTGTAGCGAGCATTGTCTCCGTCTCTCTTTGCTAGTCCAGCGTGGCGCTCAATTTCCATCTGCCGTGTTAAAAGCACACCGCCTCTGCAGGTAGTAAGTAGCCTGCAGTGTCTCTGCCTCACTTTGCTAGTCCAGCATGGCGCTCAATTTCCATCTGCCGTGTTGGTAGCACCGCCTCTGCAGCCCTTCCCCACCAACCACCGAGGGACTGTGTCAGCTGCAGCAGCAGAGCAAAAAGAGGACACTCCATTTCCTTCTGCCGGGTTTACTGCACCGCCTCTGCACACCTTCTCCACTGACCACCGTGGGACTGTGTCGGCTGCAGCAGCAGAGCAAGAAGAGGACACTCCATTTTCTTCTGCCGGGTTTACAGCACCACCTATGTAGCCACTCCCCACCCACCACCGTGGGACTGTGCCAGCTGCAGCAGTAGAGCAAGAAGAGTACAAAGGTATCAAACAAGATGATGCCTTTGTCCGGGTGCTCCCAATGAGAGTAAGGAGAGACATGCTGTCCCCAGGGCCACCTGCCACAGCTCCAATCTGGCCTTACCCCTTCTCAACCCCTTAGCAACTATAGGTCCTTAACCATTTTCTTCCACAGATTCTATCTACCCTTACCCAACCCTTGTACTCAGAGCTGCTGGCCCCTAACCCCTGATATGCACCATTAGCTACAGTACCTAGCCTTACACAAATAGATGCATTTATATTTAGGTAGATATTGGATAAATGGTTTATAAATAGCTAATTATATATATAAAAGGTAAATAGATAGATAGATAGATTGATTGATTTATAAAGTACATACTTGTATAGTGCCTTTTTTTTTGTCCATGTGTATTGAGAACATATTTTCAAACCTCAGAAACAGTAGACACAAGACAGGTAATTAATGATTATTTATTACTGATAATATATTCCTGGTATACATTCACACTAAAAAAAGCATGTCTAGCCAATCACCTCATATAGTCTCCCATGCCATCCACCTTCTGTAATAACAAATAGTAGCGAGCATTGTCTCCGTCTCTCTTTGCTAGTCCAGCGTGGCGCTCAATTTCCATCTGCCGTGTTAAAAGCACACCGCCTCTGCAGGTAGTAAGTAGCCTGCAGTGTCTCCCTCTCACTTTGCTAGTCCAGCATGGCGCTCAATTTCCATCTGCCGTGTTGGTAGCACCGCCTCTGCAGCCCTTCCCCACCAACCACAGAGGGACTGTGTCGGCTGCAGCAGCAGAGCAAAAAGAGGACACTCCATTTCCTTCTGCCGGGTTTACTGCACCACCTCTGCACACCTTCTCCACCGACCACCGTGGGACTGTGTCGGCTGCAGCAGCAGAGCAAGAAGAGGACACTCCATTTTCTTCTGCCGGGTTTACAGCACCACCTATGTAGCCCTTCCCCACCCACCACCGTGGGACTGTGCCAGCTGCAGCAGTAGAGCAAGAAGAGTACAAAGGTATCAAACAAGATGATGCCTTTGTCCGGGTGCTCCCAATGAGAGTAAGGAGAGACATGCTGTCCCCAGGTCCACCTGCCACAGCTCCAATCTGGCCTTACCCCTTCTCAACCCCTTAGCAACTATAGGTCCTTAACCATTTTCTTCCACAGATTCTATCTACCCTTACCCAACCCTTGTACTCAGAGCTGCTGGCCCCTAACCCCTGATATGCACCATTAGCTACAGTACCTACCCTTACACAAATAGATGCATTTATATTTAGGTAGATATTGGATAAATGGTTTATAAATAGCTAATTATATATATATATATATATATATATATATATATATAAAAGGTAGATAGATAGATTGATTGATTTATAAAGTACATACTTGTATAGTGCCTTTTCATGTGTCAATGTGTATTGAGAACATATTTTCAAACCTCAGAAACAGTAGACACAAGACAGGTAATTAATGATTATTTATTACTGATAATATATTCCTGGTATACATTCACACTAAAAAAAGCATGTCTAGCCAATGACCTCCCATAGTCTCCGAAGCCATCCACCTTCTGTAATAACAAATAGTAGCGAGCATTGTCTCCGTCTCTCTTTGCTAGTCCAGCGTGGCGCTCAATTTCCATCTGCCGTGTTAAAAGCACACCGCCTCTGCAGGTAGTAAGTAGCCTGCAGTGTCTCTGCCTCACTTTGCTAGTCCAGCATGGCGCTCAATTTCCATCTGCCGTGTTGGTAGCACCGCCTCTGCAGCCCTTCCCCACCAACCACCGATGGACTGTGTCGGCTGCAGCAGCAGAGCAAAAAGAGGACACTCCATTTCCTTCTGCCGGGTTTACTGCACCGCCTCTGCACACCTTCTCCACCGACCACCGTGGGACTGTGTCGGCTGCAGCAGCAGAGCAAGAAGAGGACACTCCATTTTCTTCTGCCGGGTTTACAGCACCACCTATGTAGCCACTCCCCACCCACCACCGTGGGACTGTGCCAGCTGCAGCAGTAGAGCAAGAAGAGTACAAAGGTATCAAACAAGATGATGCCTTTGTCCGGGTGCTCCCAATGAGAGTAAGGAGAGACATGCTGTCCCCAGGGCCACCTGCCACAGCTCCAATCTGGCATTACCCCTTCTCAACCCCTTAGCAACTATAGGTCCTTAACCATTTTCTTCCACAGATTCTATCTACCCTTACCCAACCCTTGTACTCAGAGCTGCTGGCCCCTAACCCCTGATATGCACCATTAGCTACAGTACCTACCCTTACACAAATAGATGCATTTATATTTAGGTAGATATTGGATAAATGGTTTATAAATAGCTAATTATATATATAAAAGGTAAATAGATAGATAGATTGATTGATTGATTTATAAAGTACATACTTGTATAGTGCCTTTTCATGTGTCAATGTGTATTGAGAACATATTTTCAAACCTCAGAAACAGTAGACACAAGACAGGTAATTATTGCTTATTTATTACTGATAATATATTCCTGGTATACATTGACACTAAAAAAAAGCATGTCTAGCCAATGACCTCCCATAGTCTCCCAAGCCATCCACCTTCTGTAATAACAAACTGTAGCGAGCATTGTCTCCGTCTCTCTTTGCTAGTCCAGCGTGGCGCTCAATTTCCATCTGCCGTGTTAAAAGCACACCGCCTCTGCAGGTAGTAAGTAGCCTGCAGTGTCTCTGCCTCACTTTGCTAGTCCAGCATGGCGCTCAATTTCCATCTGCCGTGTTGGTAGCACCGCCTCTGCAGCCCTTCCCCACCAACCACCGAGGGACTGTGTCAGCTGCAGCAGCAGAGCAAAAAGAGGACACTCCATTTCCTTCTGCCGGGTTTACTGCACCGCCTCTGCACACCTTCTCCACTGACCACCGTGGGACTGTGTCGGCTGCAGCAGCAGAGCAAGAAGAGGACACTCCATTTTCTTCTGCCGGGTTTACAGCACCACCTATGTAGCCACTCCCCACCCACCACCGTGGGACTGTGCCAGCTGCAGCAGTAGAGCAAGAAGAGTACAAAGGTATCAAACAAGATGATGCCTTTGTCCGGGTGCTCCCAATGAGAGTAAGGAGAGACATGCTGTCCCCAGGGCCACCTGCCACAGCTCCAATCTGGCCTTACCCCTTCTCAACCCCTTAGCAACTATAGGTCCTTAACCATTTTCTTCCACAGATTCTATCTACCCTTACCCAACCCTTGTACTCAGAGCTGCTGGCCCCTAACCCCTGATATGCACCATTAGCTACAGTACCTAGCCTTACACAAATAGATGCATTTATATTTAGGTAGATATTGGATAAATGGTTTATAAATAGCTAATTATATATATAAAAGGTAAATAGATAGATAGATAGATTGATTGATTTATAAAGTACATACTTGTATAGTGCCTTTTTTTTTGTCCATGTGTATTGAGAACATATTTTCAAACCTCAGAAACAGTAGACACAAGACAGGTAATTAATGATTATTTATTACTGATAATATATTCCTGGTATACATTCACACTAAAAAAAGCATGTCTAGCCAATGACCTCCCATAGTCTCCCAAGCCATCCACCTTCTGTAATAACAAATAGTAGCTAGCATTGTCTCCGTCTCTCTTTGCTAGTCCAGCGTGGCGCTCAATTTCCATCTGCCGTGTTAAAAACACACCGCCTCTGCAGGTAGTAAGTAGCCTGCAGTGTCTCCCTCCCACTTTGCTAGTCCAGCATGGCACTCAATTTCCATCTGCCGAGTTGGCAGTACCGCCTCTGCAGACCTTCCCGCCGACCACCGTGGGACTGTGTCGGCTGCAGCAGCAGAGAAAGAAGAGGACACTCCATTTCCTTTTGCAGGGTTTACAGCACCACCTCAGCAGCCCTTCCCACCGACCACCGTGGGACTGTGCCAGCTGCAGCAGCAGAGCAAGAATAGTACAAATGTATCAAAAAAGATGATGCCTTTGTCCGGGTCCTCCCAATGAGAAAAAGGAGAGACATGCTGTCCCCAGGGCCACCTGTCACAGCTCCAATCTGGCCTTTCCCCTTCTCAACCCCTAGCAACTATAGGTCCTTAACCGTTTTCTTCCCCAGATTCTAGCTACTCTTACCCAACCCTTGTACTCAGAGCTGCTTGCCCCTAACCCCTGATATGACCCATTAGCTACAGTACCTACCTTTACACAAATAGATACATTAGTATTTAGCTAGATATTGGATAGATGGTTCATAAATAGTTAGTTAAATAGATAAAAGATAGAAAGATTGATTGATTTATACAGTACATACATGTATAGTGCCTTTTTCTGTGTCAATGTGTATTGAGAACATATTATCACACTTTTTTTCTTATATTTTAGGTGACTGCAAACTTCAATTCAAGTCAACGATCAAAGACGAAGTACAGAAACAGTAGACACAAGACAGGTAATTAATGACTATTAATTACTGATAATATATTCCTGGTATACATTCACACTAAAAATGCATGTCTAGCCAATCACCTCATATAGTCTCCCAAGCCATCCACCTTCTGTAATAACAAATAGTAGCGAGCAGTGTCTTCGTCCCTCTTTGCTAGTTCAGCATGGCGCTCAATTTCCATCTGGCGTGTTGACAGCACACCGCCTCTGCAGGTAGTAAGTAGCCTGCAGTGTCTCCCTCTCACTTTGCTAGTCCAGCATGGCGCTCAATTTCCATCTGCCGTGTTGGTAGCACCGCCTCTGCAGCCCTTCCCCACCAACCACCGAGGGACAGTGTCGGCTGCAGCAGCAGAGCAAAAAGAGGACACTCCGTTTCCTTCTGCCGGGTAACTGCACCGCCTCTGCACACCTTCTCCACCGACCACCGTGGGACTGTGTCGGCTGCAGCAGCAGAGCAAGAAGAGGACACTCCATTTTCTTCTGCCGGGTTTACAGCACCGCCTCTGCAGCCCTTCCCCACCAACCACCGAGGGACAGTGTCGGCTGCAGCAGCAGAGCAAAAAGAGGACACTCCATTTCCTTCTGCCGGGTTAACTGCACCGCCTCTGCACACGTTCTCCACCGACCACCGTGGCACTGTGCCAGCTGCAGCAGTAGAGCAAGAAGAGTACAAAGGTATCAAACAAGATGATGCCTTTGTCCGGGTGCTCCCAATGAGAGTAAGGAGAGACATGCTGTCCCCAGGGCCACCTGCCATAGCTCCAATCTGGCCTTACCCCTTCTCAACCCCTTAGCAACTATAGGTCCTTAACCATTTTCTTCCACAGATTCTATCTACCCTTACCCAACCATTGTACTCAGAGCTGCTGGCCCCTAACCCTTGATATGCACCATTAGCTACAGTACCTACCCTTACACAAATAGATGCATTTATATTTAGGTAGATATTGGATAAATGGTTTATAAATAGCTAATTATATATATAAAAGGTAAATAGATAGATAGATTGATTGATTTATAAAGTACATACTTGTATAGTGCCTTTTCATGTGTCAATGTGTATTGAGAACATATTTTCAAACCTCAGAAACAGTAGACACAAGACAGGTAATTATTGCTTATTTATTACTGATAATATATTCCTGGTATACATTGACACTAAAAAAAGCATGTCTAGCCAATGACCTCCCATAGTCTCCGAAGCCATCCACCTTCTGTAATAACAAATAGTAGCGAGCATTGTCTCCGTCTCTCTTTGCTAGTCCAGCGTGGCGCTCAATTTCCATCTGCCGTGTTAAAAGCACACCGCCTCTGCAGGTAGTAAGTAGCCTGCAGTGTCTCACTCTCACTTTGCTAGTCCAGCATGGCGCTCAATTTCCATCTGCCGTGTTGGTAGCACCGCCTCTGCTGCCCTTCCCCACCGACCACCGAGGGACTGTGTCGGCTGCAGCAGCAGAGCAAAAAGAGGACACTCCATTTCCTTCTGCCGGTTTTACTGCACCGCCTCTGCACACCTTCTCCACCGACCACCGTGGGACTGTGTCGGCTGCAGCAGCAGAGCAAGAAGAGGACACTCCATTTTCTTCTGCCGGGTTTACAGCACCACCTATGTAACCCTTCCCCACCCACCACCGTGGGACTGTGCCAGCTGCAGCAGTAGAGCAAGAAGAGTACAAAGGTATCAAACAAGATGATGCCTTTGTCCGGGTGCTCCCAATGAGAGTAAGGAGAGACATGCTGTCCCCAGGGCCACCTGCCACAGCTCCAATCTGGCCTTACCCCTTCTCAACCCCTTAGCAACTATAGGTCCTTAACCATTTTGTTCCACAGATTCTATCTACCCTTACCCAACCCTTGTACTCAGAGCTGCTGGCCCCTAACCCCTGATATGCACCATTAGCTACAGTACCTACCCTTACACAAATAGATGCATTTATATTTAGGTAGATATTGGATAAATGGTTTATAAATAGCTAATTATATATATATATATATATATAAGGTAGATAGATAGATAGATTGATTGATTGATTTATAAAGTACATACTTGTATAGTGCCTTTTCATGTGTCAATGTGTATTGAGAACATATTTTCAAACCTCAGAAACAGTAGACACAAGACAGGTAATTAATGATTATTTATTACTGATAATATATTCCTGGTATACATTCACACTAAAAATGCATGTCTAGCCAATCACCTCATATAGTATCCCAAACCATCCACCTTCTGTAATAACAAATAGTAGCGAGCAGTGTCTTCGTCCCTCTTTGCTAGTTCAGCATGGCGCTCAATTTCCATCCGGCGTGTTGACAGCACGCCGCCTCTGCAGGTAGTAAGTAGCCTGCAGTGTCTCCCTCTCACATTGCTAGTCCAGCATGGCGCTCAATTTCCATCTGCCGTGTTGGTAGCACCGCCTCTGCAGCCCTTCCCCACGACCACCGAGGGACTGTGTCGGCTGCAGCAGCAGAGCAAAAAGAGGACACTCCATTTCCTTCTGCCGGGTTTACTGCACCGCCTCTGCACACCTTCTCCACCGACCACCGTGGGACTGTGTCGGCTGCAGCAGCAGAGCAAGAAGAGGACACTCCATTTTCTTCTGCCGGGTTTACAGTACCACCTATGTAGCCCTTCCCCACCCACCACCGTGGGACTGTGCCAGCTGCAGCAGTAGAGCAAGAAGAGTACAAAGGTATCAAACAAGATGATGCCTTTGTCCGGGTGCTCCCAATGAGAGTAAGGAGAGACATGCTGTCCCCAGGTCCACCTGCCACAGCTCCAATCTGGCCTTACCCCTTCTCAACCCCTTAGCAACTATAGGTCCTTAACCATTTTCTTCCACAGATTCTATCTACGCTTACCCAACCCTTGTACTCAGAGCTGCTGGCCCCTAACCCCTGATATGCACCATTAGCTACAGTACCTACCCTTACACAAATAGATGCATTTATATTTAGGTAGATATTGGATAAATGGTTTATAAATAGCTAATTATATATATATATATATATATATATATATATATATATATATATATATATATATATATATATATATATATATATATATATATATATATATATATATATGGTAGATAGATAGATTGATTGATTTATAAAGTACATACTTGTATAGTGCCTTTTCATGTGTCAATGTGTATTGAGAACATATTTTCAAACCTCAGAAACAGTAGACACAAGACAGGTAATTAATGATTATTTATTACTGATAATATATTCCTGGTATACATTCACACTAAAAAAAGCATGTCTAGCCAATGACCTCCCATAGTCTCCCAAGCCATCCACCTTCTGTAATAACAAATAGTAGCGAGAATTGTCTCCGTCTCTCTTTGCTAGTCCAGCGTGGCGCTCAATTTCCATCTGCCGTGTTAAAAGCACACCGCCTCTGCAGGTAGTAAGTAGCCTGCAGTGTCTCCCTCCCACTTTGCTAGTCCAGCATGGCACTCAATTTCCATCTGCCGAGTTGGCAGTACCGCCTCTGCAGACCTTCCCGCCGACCACCGTGGGACTGTGTCGGCTGCAGCAGCAGAGCAAGAAGAGGACACTCCATTTCCTTTTGCAGGGTTTACAGCACCACCTCAGCAGCCCTTCCCCACCGACCACCGTGGGACTGTGCCAGCTGCAGCAGCAGAGCAAGATTAGTACAGATGTATCAAAAAAGATGATGCCTTTGTCCGGGTCCTCCCAATGAAAAAAAGGAGAGACATGCTGTCCCCAGGGCCACCTGTCACAGCTCCAATCTGGCCTTTCACCTTCTCAACCCCTAGCAACTATAGGTCCTTAACCGTTTTCTTCCCCAGATTCTAGCTACTCTTACCCAACCCTTGTACTCAGAGCTGCTTGCCTCTAACCCCTGATATGCCCCATTAGCTACAGTACCTACCTTTACACAAATAGATACATTAATATTTAGCTAGATATTGGATAGATGGTTCATAAATAGTTAGTTAAATAGATAAAAGATAGAAAGATTGATTGATTTATACAGTACATACATGTATAGTGCCTTTTTCTGTGTCAATGTGTATTGAGAACAAACACTTTTTTTCTTATATTTTAGGTGACTGCAAACTTCAATTCAAGTCAACGATCAAAGACGAAGTACAGAAACAGTAGATACAAGACAGGTAATTAATGACTATTAATTTCTGATAATATATTCCTGGTATACATTCACACTAAAAATGCATGTCTAGCCAATCACCTCATATAGTCTCCCAAGCCATCCACCTTCTGTAATAACAAATAGTAGCGAGCAGTGTCTTTGTCCCTCTTTGCTAGTTCAGCATGGCGCTCAATTTCCATCTGGCGTGTTGACAGCACACCGCCTCTGCAGGTAGTAAGTAGCCTGCAGTGTCTCCCTCTCACATTGCTAGTCCAGCATGGCGCTCAATTTCCATCTGCCGTGTTGGTAGCACCGCCTCTGCAGCCCTTCCCCACCAACCACCGAGGGACTGTGTCGGCTGCAGCAGCAGAGCAAAAAAAGGACACTCCATTTCCTTCTGCCGGGTTTACTGCACCACCTCTGCACACCTTCTCCACCGACCACCGTGGGACTGTGTCGGCTGCAGCAGCAGAGCAAGAAGAGGACACTCCATTTTTTTCTGCCGGGTTTACAGCACCACCTATGTAGCCCTTCCCCACCCACCACCGTGGGACTGTGCCAGCTGCAGCAGTAGAGCAAGAAGAGTACAAAGGTATCAAACAAGATGATGCCTTTGTCCGGGTGCTCCCAATGAGAGTAAGGAGAGACATGCTGTCCCCAGGGCCACCTGCCACAGCTCCAATCTGGCCTTACCCCTTCTCAACCCCTTAGCAACTATAGGTCCTTAACCATTTTCTTCCACAGATTCTATCTACCCTTACCCAACCCTTGTACTCAGAGCTGCTGGCCCCTAACCCCTGATATGCACCATTAGCTACAGTACCTACCCTTACACAAATAGATGCATTTATATTTAGGTAGATATTGGATAAATGGTTTATAAATAGCTAATTATATATATAAAAGGTAAATAGATAGATAGATTGATTGATTGATTTATAAAGTACATACTTGTATAGTGCCTTTTCATGTGTCAATGTGTATTGAGAACATATTTTCAAACCTCAGAAACAGTAGACACAAGACAGGTAATTATTGCTTATTTATTACTGATAATATATTCCTGGTATACATTGACACTAAAAAAAAGCATGTCTAGCCAATGACCTCCCATAGTCTCCCAAGCCATCCACCTTCTGTAATAACAAATAGTAGCGAGCATTGTCTCCGTCTCTCTTTGCTAGTCCAGCGTGGCGCTCAATTTCCATCTGCCGTGTTAAAAGCACACCGCCTCTGCAGGTAGTAAGTAGCCTGCAGTGTCTCTGCCTCACTTTGCTAGTCCAGCATGGCGCTCAATTTCCATCTGCCGTGTTGGTAGCACCGCCTCTGCAGCCCTTCCCCACCGACCACCGAGGGACTGTGTCGGCTGCAGCAGCAGAGCAAAAAGAGGACACTCCATTTCCTTCTGCCGGGTTTACTGCACCGCCTCTGCACACCTTCTCCACCGACCACCGTGGGACTGTGTCAGCTGCAGCAGCAGAGCAAGAAGAGGACACTCCATTTTCTTCTGCCGGGTTTACAGCACCACCTATGTAGCCACTCCCCACCCACCACCGTGGGACTGTGCCAGCTGCAGCAGTAGAGCAAGAAGAGTACAAAGGTATCAAACAAGATGATGCCTTTGTCCGGGTGCTCCCAATGAGAGTAAGGAGAGACATGCTGTCCCCAGGGCCACCTGCCACAGCTCCAATCTGGCCTTACCCCTTCTCAACCCCTTAGCAACTATAGGTCCTTAACCATTTTCTTCCACAGATTCTATCTACCCTTACCCAACCCTTGTACTCAGAGCTGCTGGCCCCTAACCCCTGATATGCACCATTAGCTACAGTACCTACCCTTACACAAATAGATGCATTTATATTTAGGTAGATATTGGATAAATGGTTTATAAATAGCTAATTATATATATATATATATATATATATATATATATATATATATAAAAGGTAGATAGATAGATTGATTGATTTATAAAGTACATACTTGTATAGTGCCTTTTTTTTTGTCCATGTGTATTGAGAACATATTTTCAAACCTCAGAAACAGTAGACACAAGACAGGTAATTAATGATTATTTATTACTGATAATATATTCCTGGTATACATTCACACTAAAAAAAGCATGTCTAGCCAATGACCTCCCATAGTCTCCCAAGCCATCCACCTTCTGTAATAACAAATAGTAGCTAGCATTGTCTCCGTCTCTCTTTGCTAGTCCAGCGTGGCGCTCAATTTCCATCTGCCGTGTTAAAAGCACACCGCCTCTGCAGGTAGTAAGTAGCCTGCAGTGTCTCCCTCCCACTTTGCTAGTCCAGCATGGCACTCAATTTCCATCTGCCGAGTTGGCAGTACCGCCTCTGCAGACCTTCCCGCCGACCACCGTGGGACTGTGTCGGCTGCAGCAGCAGAGAAAGAAGAGGACACTCCATTTCCTTTTGCAGGGTTTACAGCACCACCTCAGCAGCCCTTCCCACCGACCACCGTGGGACTGTGCCAGCTGCAGCAGCAGAGCAAGAATAGTACAAATGTATCAAAAAAGATGATGCCTTTGTCCGGGTCCTCCCAATGAGAAAAAGGAGAGACATGCTGTCCCCAGGGCCACCTGTCACAGCTCCAATCTGGCCTTTCCCCTTCTCAACCCCTAGCAACTATAGGTCCTTAACCGTTTTCTTCCCCAGATTCTAGCTACTCTTACCCAACCCTTGTACTCAGAGCTGCTTGCCCCTAACCCCTGATATGACCCATTAGCTACAGTACCTACCTTTACACAAATAGATACATTAATATTTAGCTAGATATTGGATAGATGGTTCATAAATAGTTAGTTAAATAGATAAAAGATAGAAAGATTGATTGATTTATACAGTACATACATGTATAGTGCCTTTTTCTGTGTCAATGTGTATTGAGAACATATTATCACACTTTTTTTCTTATATTTTAGGTGACTGCAAACTTCAATTCAAGTCAACGATCAAAGACGAAGTACAGAAACAGTAGACACAAGACAGGTAATTAATGACTATTAATTACTGATAATATATTCCTGGTATACATTCACACTAAAAATGCATGTCTAGCCAATCACCTCATATAGTCTCCCAAGCCATCCACCTTCTGTAATAACAAATAGTAGCGAGCAGTGTCTTCGTCCCTCTTTGCTAGTTCAGCATGGCGCTCAATTTCCATCTGGCGTGTTGACAGCACACCGCCTCTGCAGGTAGTAAGTAGCCTGCAGTGTCTCCCTCTCACTTTGCTAGTCCAGCATGGCGCTCAATTTCCATCTGCCGTGTTGGTAGCACCGCCTCTGCAGCCCTTCCCCACCAACCACCGAGGGACAGTGTCGGCTGCAGCAGCAGAGCAAAAAGAGGACACTCCATTTCCTTCTGCCGGGTTAACTGCACCGCCTCTGCACACCTTCTCCACCGACCACCGTGGGACTGTGTCGGCTGCAGCAGCAGAGCAAGAAGAGGACACTCCATTTTCTTCTGCCGGGTTTACAGCACCACCTATGTAGCCCTTCCCCACCCACCACCATGGGACTGTGCCAGCTGCAGCAGTAGAGCAAGAAGAGTACAAAGGTATCAAACAAGACAGGTAATTAATGATTATTTATTACTGATAATATATTCCTGGTATACATTCACACTAAAAAAAGCATGTCTAGCCAATGACCTCCCATAGTCTCCCAAGCCATCCACCTTCTGTAATAACAAATAGTAGCGAGCATTGTCTCCATCTCTCTTTGCTAGTCCAGCGTGGCGCTCAATTTCCATCTGCCCTGTTAAAAGCACACCGCCTCTGCAGGTAGTAAGTAGCCTGCAGTGTCTCCCTCCCACTTTGCTAGTCCAGCATGGCACTCAATTTCCATCTGCCGAGTTGGCAGTACCGCCTCTGCACACCTTCTCCACCGACCACCGTGGGACTGTGTCGGCTGCAGCAGCAGAGCAAGAAGAGGACACTCCATTTTCTTCTGCCGGGTTTACAGCACCGCCTCTGCAGCCCTTCCCCACCAACCACCGAGGGACAGTGTCGGCTGCAGCAGCAGAGCAAAAAGAGGACACTCCATTTCCTTCTGCCGGGTTAACTGCACCGCCTCTGCACACGTTCTCCACCGACCACCGTGGGACTGTGCCAGCTGCAGCAGTAGAGCAAGAAGAGTACAAAGGTATCAAACAAGATGATGCCTTTGTCCGGGTGCTCCCAATGAGAGTAAGGAGAGACATGCTGTCCCCAGGGCCACCTGCCATAGCTCCAATCTGGCCTTACCCCTTCTCAACCCCTTAGCAACTATAGGTCCTTAACCATTTTCTTCCACAGATTCTATCTACCCTTACCCAACCCTTGTACTCAGAGCTGCTGGCCCCTAACCCTTTATATGCACCATTAGCTACAGTACCTACCCTTACACAAATAGATGCATTTATATTTAGGTAGATATTGGATAAATGGTTTATAAATAGCTAATTATATATATAAAAGGTAAATAGATAGATAGATTGATTGATTTATAAAGTACATACTTGTATAGTGCCTTTTCATGTGTCAATGTGTATTGAGAACATATTTTCAAACCTCAGAAACAGTAGACACAAGACAGGTAATTATTGCTTATTTATTACTGATAATATATTCCTGGTATACATTGACACTAAAAAAAGCATGTCTAGCCAATGATCTCCCATAGTCTCCCAAGCCATCCACCTTCTGTAATAACAAATAGTAGCGAGCATTGTCTCCGTCTCTCTTTGCTAGTCCAGCGTGGCGCTCAATTTCCATCTGCCGTGTTAAAAGCACACCGCCTCTGCAGGTAGTAAGTAGCCTGCAGTGTCTCACTCTCACTTTGCTAGTCCAGCATGGCGCTCAATTTCCATCTGCCGTGTTGGTAGCACCGCCTCTGCTGCCCTTCCCCACCGACCACCGAGAGACTGTGTCGGCTGCAGCAGCAGAGCAAAAAGAGGACACTCCATTTCCTTCTGCCGGTTTTACTGCACCGCCTCTGCACACCTTCTCCACCGACCACCGTGGGACTGTGTCGGCTGCAGCAGCAGAGCAAGAAGAGGACACTCCATTTTCTTCTGCCGGGTTTACAGCACCACCTATGTAGCCCTTCCCCACCCACCACCGTGGGACTGTGCCAGCTGCAGCAGTAGAGCAAGAAGAGTACAAAGGTATCAAACAAGATGATGCCTTTGTCCGGGTGCTCCCAATGAGAGTAAGGAGAGACATGCTGTCCCCAGGGCCACCTGCCACAGCTCCAATCTGGCCTTACCCCTTCTCAACCCCTTAGCAACTATAGGTCCTTAACCATTTTGTTCCACAGATTCTATCTACCCTTACCCAACCCTTTTACTCAGAGCTGCTGGCCCCTAACCCCTGATATGCACCATTAGCTACAGTACCTACCCTTACACAAATAGATGCATTTATATTTAGGTAGATATTGGATAAATGGTTTATAAATAGCTAATTATATATATATATAAGGTAGATAGATAGATTGATTGATTGATTTATAAAGTACATACTTGTATAGTGCCTTTTCATGTGTCAATGTGTATTGAGAACATATTTTCAAACCTCAGAAACAGTAGACACAAGACAGGTAATTAATGATTATTTATTACTGATAATATATTCCTGGTATACATTCACACTAAAAATGCATGTCTAGCCAATCACCTCATATAGTATCCCAAACCATCCACCTTCTGTAATAACAAATAGTAGCGAGCAGTGTCTTCGTCCCTCTTTGCTAGTTCAGCATGGCGCTCAATTTCCATCCGGCGTGTTGACAGCACGCCGCCTCTGCAGGTAGTAAGTAGCCTGCAGTGTCTCCCTCTCACATTGCTAGTCCAGCATGGCGCTCAATTTCCATCTGCCGTGTTGGTAGCACCGCCTCTGCAGCCCTTCCCCACGACCACCGAGGGACTGTGTCGGCTGCAGCAGCAGAGCAAAAAGAGGACACTCCATTTCCTTCTGCCGGGTTTACTGCACCGCCTCTGCACACCTTCTCCACCGACCACCGTGGGACTGTGTCGGCTGCAGCAGCAGAGCAAGAAGAGGACACTCCATTTTCTTCTGCCGGGTTTACAGTACCACCTATGTAGCCCTTCCCCACCCACCACCGTGGGACTGTGCCAGCTGCAGCAGTAGAGCAAGAAGAGTACAAAGGTATCAAACAAGATGATGCCTTTGTCCGGGTGCTCCCAATGAGAGTAAGGAGAGACATGCTGTCCCCAGGTCCACCTGCCACAGCTCCAATTTGGCCTTACCCCTTCTCAACCCCTTAGCAACTACAGGTCCTTAACCATTTTCTTCCACAGATTCTATCTACGCTTACCCAACCCTTGTACTCAGAGCTGCTGGCCCCTAACCCCTGATATGCACCATTAGCTACAGTACCTACCCTTACACAAATAGATGCATTTATATTTAGGTAGATATTGGATAAATGGTTTATAAATAGCTAATTATATATATATATATATATATATATATATATATATATATATAAAAGGTAGATAGATAGATTGATTGATTTATAAAGTACATACTTGTATAGTGCCTTTTCATGTGTCAATGTGTATTGAGAACATATTTTCAAACCTCAGAAACAGTAGACACAAGACAGGTAATTAATGATTATTTATTACTGATAATATATTCCTGGTATACATTCACACTAAAAAAAGCATGTCTAGCCAATGACCTCCCATAGTCTCCCAAGCCATCCACCTTCTGTAATAACAAATAGAAGCGAGCATTGTCTCCGTCTCTCTTTGCTAGTCCAGCGTGGCGCTCAATTTCCATCTGCCCTGTTAAAAGCACACCGCCTCTGCAGGTAGTAAGTAGCCTGCAGTGTCTCCCTCCCACTTTGCTAGTCCAGCATGGCACTCAATTTCCATCTGCCGAGTTGGCAGTACCGCCTCTGCAGACCTTCCCGCCGACCACCGTGGGACTGTGTCGGCTGCAGCAGCAGAGCAAGAAGAGGACACTCCATTTCCTTTTGCAGGGTTTACAGCACCACCTCAGCAGCCCTTCCCACCGACCACCGTGGGACTGTGCCAGCTGCAGCAGCAGAGCAAGAATAGTACAAATGTATCAAAAAAGATGATGCCTTTGTCCGGGTCCTCCCAATGAGAAAAAGGAGAGACATGCTGTCCCCAGGGCCACCTGTCACAGCTCCAATCTGGCCTTTCCCCTTCTCAACCCCTAGCAACTATAGGTCCTTAACCGTTTTCTTCCCCAGATTCTAGCTACTCTTACCCAACCCTTGTACTCAGAGCTGCTTGCCCCTAACCCCTGATATGACCCATTAGCTACAGTACCTACCTTTACACAAATAGATACATTAATATTTAGCTAGATATTGGATAGATGGTTCATAAATAGTTAGTTAAATAGATAAAAGATAGAAAGATTGATTGATTTATACAGTACATACATGTATAGTGCCTTTTTCTGTGTCAATGTGTATTGAGAACATATTATCACACTTTTTTTCTTATATTTTAGGTGACTGCAAACTTCAATTCAAGTCAACGATCAAAGACGAAGTACAGAAACAGTAGACACAAGACAGGTAATTAATGACTATTAATTACTGATAATATATTCCTGGTATACATTCACACTAAAAATGCATGTCTAGCCAATCACCTCATATAGTCTCCCAAGCCATCCACCTTCTGTAATAACAAATAGTAGCGAGCAGTGTCTTCGTCCCTCTTTGCTAGTTCAGCATGGCGCTCAATTTCCATCTGGCGTGTTGACAGCACACCGCCTCTGCAGGTAGTAAGTAGCCTGCAGTGTCTCCCTCTCACTTTGCTAGTCCAGCATGGCGCTCAATTTCCATCTGCCGTGTTGGTAGCACCGCCTCTGCAGCCCTTCCCCACCAACCACCGAGGGACAGTGTCGGCTGCAGCAGCAGAGCAAAAAGAGGACACTCCGTTTCCTTCTGCCGGGTTAACTGCACCGCCTCTGCACACCTTCTCCACCGTCCACCGTGGGACTGTGTCGGCTGCAGCAGCAGAGCAAGAAGAGGACACTCCATTTTCTTCTGCCGGGTTTACAGCACCGCCTCTGCAGCCCTTCCCCACCAACCACCGAGGGACAGTGTCGGCTGCAGCAGCAGAGCAAAAAGAGGACACTCCATTTCCTTCTGCCGGGTTAACTGCACCGCCTCTGCACACGTTCTCCACCGACCACCGTGGGACTGTGCCAGCTGCAGCAGTAGAGCAAGAAGAGTACAAAGGTATCAAACAAGATGATGCCTTTGTCCGGGTGCTCCCAATGAGAGTAAGGAGAGACATGCTGTCCCCAGGGCCACCTGCCATAGCTCCAATCTGGCCTTACCCCTTCTCAACCCCTTAGCAACTATAGGTCCTTAACCATTTTCTTCCACAGATTCTATCTACCCTTACCCAACCCTTGTACTCAGAGCTGCTGGCCCCTAACCCCTGACATGCACCATTAGCTACAGTACCTACCCTTACACAAATAGATGCATTTATATTTAGGTAGATATTGGATAAATGGTTTATAAATAGCTAATTATATATATAAAAGGTAAATAGATAGATAGATTGATTGATTTATAAAGTACATACTTGTATAGTGCCTTTTCATGTGTCAATGTGTATTGAGAACATATTTTCAAACCTCAGAAACAGTAGACACAAGACAGGTAATTATTGCTTATTTATTACTGATAATATATTCCTGGTATACATTGACACTAAAAAAAGCATGTCTAGCCAATGACCTCCCATAGTCTCCCAAGCCATCCACCTTCTGTAATAACAAATAGTAGCGAGCATTGTCTCCGTCTCTCTTTGCTAGTCCAGCGTGGCGCTCAATTTCCATCTGCCGTGTTAAAAGCACACCGCCTCTGCAGGTAGTAAGTAGCCTGCAGTGTCTCACTCTCACTTTGCTAGTCCAGCATGGCGCTCAATTTCCATCTGCCGTGTTGGTAGCACCGCCTCTGCTGCCCTTCCCCACCGACCACCGAGGGACTGTGTCGGCTGCAGCAGCAGAGCAAAAAGAGGACACTCCATTTCCTTCTGCCGGTTTTACTGCACCGCCTCTGCACACCTTCTCCACCGACCACCGTGGGACTGTGTCGGCTGCAGCAGCAGAGCAAGAAGAGGACACTCCATTTTCTTCTGCCGGGTTTACAGCACCACCTATGTAGCCCTTCCCCACCCACCACCGTGGGACTGTGCCAGCTGCAGCAGTAGAGCAAGAAGAGTACAAAGGTATCAAACAAGATGATGCCTTTGTCCGGGTGCTCCCAATGAGAGTAAGGAGAGACATGCTGTCCCCAGGGCCACCTGCCACAGCTCCAATCTGGCCTTACCCCTTCTCAACCCCTTAGCAACTATAGGTCCTTAACCATTTTGTTCCACAGATTCTATCTACCCTTACCCAACCCTTGTACTCAGAGCTGCTGGCCCCTAACCCCTGATATGCACCATTAGCTACAGTACCTACCCTTACACAAATAGATGCATTTATATTTAGGTAGATATTGGATAAATGGTTTATAAATAGCTAATTATATATATATATATATATATATATATATATATATATATATATATATATATATATGGTAGATAGATAGATTGATTGATTTATAAAGTACATACTTGTATAGTGCCTTTTTTTTTGTCCATGTGTATTGAGAACATATTTTCAAACCTCAGAAACAGTAGACACAAGACAGGTAATTAATGATTATTTATTACTGATAATATATTCCTGGTATACATTCACACTAAAAAAAGCATGTCTAGCCAATGACCTCCCATAGTCTCCCAAGCCATCCACCTTCTGTAATAACAAATAGTAGCTAGCATTGTCTCCGTCTCTCTTTGCTAGTCCAGCGTGGCGCTCAATTTCCATCTGCCGTGTTAAAAACACACCGCCTCTGCAGGTAGTAAGTAGCCTGCAGTGTCTCCCTCCCACTTTGCTAGTCCAGCATGGCACTCAATTTCCATCTGCCGAGTTGGCAGTACCGCCTCTGCAGACCTTCCCGCCGACCACCGTGGGACTGTGTTGGCTGCAGCAGCAGAGCAAGAAGAGGACACTCCATTTCCTTTTGCAGGGTTTACAGCACCACCTCAGCAGCCCTTCCCACCGACCACCGTGGGACTGTGCCAGCTGCAGCAGCAGAGCAAGAATAGTACAAATGTATCAAAAAAGATGATGCCTTTGTCCGGGTCCTCCCAATGAGAAAAAGGAGAGACATGCTGTCCCCAGGGCCACCTATCACAGCTCCAATCTGGCCTTTCCCCTTCTCAACCCCTAGCAACTATAGGTCCTTAACCGTTTTCTTCCCCAGATTCTAGCTACTCTTACCCAACCCTTGTACTCAGAGCTGCTTGCCCCTAACCCCTGATATGACCCATTAGCTACAGTACCTACCTTTACACAAATAGATACATTAATATTTAGCTAGATATTGGATAGATGGTTCATAAATAGTTAGTTAAATAGATAAAAGATAGAAAGATTGATTGATTTATACAGTACATACATGTATAGTGCCTTTTTCTGTGTCAATGTGTATTGAGAACATATTATCACACTTTTTTTCTTATATTTTAGGTGACTGCAAACTTCAATTCAAGTCAACGATCAAAGACAAAGTACAGAAACAGTAGACACAAGACAGGTAATTAATGACTATTAATTACTGATAATATATTCCTGGTATACATTCACACTAAAAATGCATGTCTAGCCAATCACCTCATATAGTCTCCCAAGCCATCCAACTTCTGTAATAACAAATAGTAGCGAGCAGTGTCTTCGTCCCTCTTTGCTAGTTCAGCATGGCGCTCAATTTCCATCTGGCGTGTTGACAGCACACCGCCTCTGCAGGTAGTAAGTAGCCTGCAGTGTCTCCCTCTCACTTTGCTAGTCCAGCATGGCGCTCAATTTCCATCTGCCGTGTTGGTAGCACCGCCTCTGCAGCCCTTCCCCACCAACCACCGAGGGACAGTGTCGGCTGCAGCAGCAGAGCAAAAAGAGGACACTCCATTTCCTTCTGCCGGGTTTACTGCACCGCCTCTGCACACCTTCTCCACCGACCACCGTGGGACTGTGTCGGCTGCAGCAGCAGAGCAAGAAGAGGACACTCCATTTTCTTCTGCCGGGTTTACAGCACCACCTATGTAGCCCTTCCCCACCCACCACCGTGGGACTGTGCCAGCTGCAGCAGTAGAGCAAGAAGAGTACAAAGGTATCAAACAAGATGATGCCTTTGTCCGGGTGCTCCCAATGAGAGTAAGGAGAGACATGCTGTCCCCAGGGCCACCTGCCATAGCTCCAATCTGGCCTTACCCCTTCTCAACCCCTTAGCAACTATAGGTCCTTAACCATTTTCTTTCACAGATTCTATCTACCCTTACCCATCCCTTGTACTCAAAGCTGCTGGCCCCTAACCCCTGATATGCACCATTAGCTACAGTACCTACCCTTACACAAATAGATGCATTTATATTTAGGTAGATATTGGATAAATGGTTTATAAATAGCTAATTATATATATATAAAAGGTAAATAGATAGATAGATAGATTGATTGATTTATAAAGTACATACTTGTATAGTGCCTTTTCATGTGTCAATGTGTATTGAGAACATATTTTCAAACCTCAGAAACAGTAGACACAAGACAGGTAATTATTGCTTATTTATTACTGATAATATATTCCTGGTATACATTGACACTAAAAAAAGCATGTCTAGCCAATGACCTCCCATAGTCTCCCAAGCCATCCACCTTCTGTAATAACAAATAGTAGCGAGCATTGTCTCCGTCTCTCTTTGCTAGTCCAGCGTGGCGCTCAATTTCCATCTGCCGTGTTAAAAGCACACCGCCTCTGCAGGTAGTAAGTAGCCTGCAGTGTCTCTGTCTCACTTTGCTAGCCCAGCATGGCGCTCAATTTCCATCTGCCGTGTTGGTAGCACCGCCTCTGCAGCCCTTCCCCACCAACCACCGAGGGACTGTCGGCTGCAGCAGCAGAGCAAAAAGAGGACACTCCATTTCCTTCTGCCGGGTTTACTGCACCGCCTCTTCACACCTTCTCCACCGACCACCGTGGGACTGTGTCGGCTGCAGCAGCAGAGCAAGAAGAGGACACTCCATTTTCTTCTGCCGGGTTTACAGCACCACCTGTGTAGCCCTTCCCCACCCACCACCGTGGGACTGTGCCAGCTGCAGCAGTAGAGCAAGAAGAGTACAAAGGTATCAAACAATGCCTTTGTCCGGGTGCTCCCAATGAGAGTAAGGAGAGACATGCTGTCCCCAGGGCCACCTGCCACAGCTCCAATCTGTCCTTACCCCTTCTCAACCCCTTAGCAACTATAGGTCCTTAACCATTTTCTTCCACAGATTCTATCTACCCTTACCCAACCCTTGTACTCAGAGCTGCTGGCCCCTAACCCCTGATATGCACCATTAGCTACAGTACCTACCCTTACACAAATAGATGCATTTATATTTAGGTAGATATTGGATAAATGGTTTATAAATAGTTAAATATATATATATATATATATATATATATATATATATATATATATATATATATATATATATATATAAGGTAGATAGATAGATTGATTGATTTATAAAGTACATACTTGTATAGTGCCTTTTCATGTGTCAATGTGTATTGAGAACATATTTTCAAACCTCAGAAACAGTAGACACAAGACAGGTAATTAATGATTATTTATTACTGATAATATATTCCTGGTATACATTGACACTAAAAAAAAGCATGTCTAGCCAATGACCTCCCATAGTCTCCCAAGCCATCCACCTTCTGTAATAACAAATAGTAGCGAGCATTGTCTCCGTCTCTCTTTGCTAGTCCAGCGTGGCGCTCAATTTCCATCTGCCGTGTTAACCCCTTCCCGACATTTGACGTATATATACGTCATGGTCGGGAAGTACTTCCCGACACATGACGTATATATACGTCATGGCTGAAAACTGTCACTGCGTCTAGAGACGCAGTGACAGAGGGACAATGTCTGCTGTCCCTGACAGCAGACATGTCCCTGCGTGCCCGGGGGGGGGCTGCGATGCCGCCCCCCCGTCGCCGATCACTGTGATTGGCTGTTCAGTGTGAACAGCCAATTACAGCGTTTTCTGTGTCACCGGCGAATAACGTTCGCCGGTGACACGGGATCGGAGGTGATTGGTGCTGTAAAGTACAGCACCAATCACCGTGGGGTGTAAGGGTGACACTGGTGTCACCCCACCTCACCCCGCCCGCCCCCAAAGGCCGTGATTGGTTCGTCGGACCGACGGACCAATCACAGCCATGGAGGGGGGTTTAAACTAACGGTGACTGCACTTCAGACGCCATTCCGGTCTGGAATTGCGTGCAGTGTGGTCACCGTGCCTGGCTGCCGCAGTATACTGACCTGATCCGTGCAAACCGTGCAAAATACTTACCTGATCACTGCCTGGATCTTGCTACTTGTGTTGTGCTGTGTTGTGCTGTGTTGTGCTGCTGCAGTTAGCTAGAGAGAGAGAGATAGAGAGAGATAGAGAGAGATAGAGAGGCCTAGTGACAGAGAGTGCTATATTTTGCTGCAGTGTAATAGAGTTATAGATAGAGAGAGAGATAGAGAGAGAGAGATAGAGAGATAGTGACAGATTGTGATATATATTTTTTATATAACTGACTGCTGCCCCCCCTTTTGTGCTGATCACTATATCTGAGGTGATCAGCAACTTTTTTGGGGGTGCAGGGGTTTGCTGCAGTGTCATAGAGTGATAGATAGTGAGAGATAGAGAGATAGAGAGAGAGAGTGATAGAGAGTGCTAAATTTTGTGTCTGCTGCCCCCGCCTTTTGTGCTGATCACTATATCTGAGGTGATCAGCAACTTTTTTGGGGGTGCAGGGGTTTGTAAATTCCTGTCAGTGCTGCAGTGTCATAGAGTGATAGATAGTGAGAGATAGAGAGAGAGAGTGATAGAGAGTGCTAAATTTTGTGTCTGCTGCCCCCGCCTTTTGTGCTGATCACTATATCTGAGGTGATCAGCAACTTTTTTGGGGGTGCAGGGGTTTGTTTTTTAAATTCCTGTCAGTGCTGCAGTGTCATAGAGTGATAGATAGTGAGAGATAGAGAGAGAGAGTGACAGAGAGTGATAGAGTGCTATATTTTGTGTCTGCAGGAAATATATACCTGCCAGTTGCACCAAAGGTTGTGCACCTGCTGCCCCTCACCTTTTTTTTTTTTTTTTGAGGGTGCTGTGGGTATTTTTACACACACTGTGATTTTGTGGGTGTCCTGTGGCCACTGTGCGCTGATCAGTGACGTACATCACTGATCAGCTTTTTCGGCACAGGGTTGATTTTTTTTTTTTTTTTTTTTAATAAATTCCTGTTGCCTTTGAGCGCTGTTCAGTGACGGTCGTTACTGACTAACATCTGTGCTCAATTTTTGGTGCAGGACCTTTTTTTTTTTTTTAATAAATTCCTGTTGCCTTTGAGCGCTGTTCAGTGACGGTCGTTACTGACTAACATCTGTGCTCAATTTTTGGTGCAGGACCTTTTTTTTTTTTCTGCACTACATACACACTACCTGGTTGAAATAAAGTTTGTACCCCCCCTACACTATACACGTGTTGAAACATTTCACAACCACAAACACAAAAATAAAAATGGCATCCCAAAGGTCATCCCAAATGTCATCCCAGTCATCCAGAAGAATGTACTCAGCGGAGGAGGCATATGCCATGCTTGCCTCTGACAGTGACACAGACAGTGATGCAAGCGGGGAATTTGAAGGATTTGTGTTAACCTCATCTTCCTCCTCTAGTGATGAGGGACCCCCTCAAAGACGCCCCCGTAGAGCAGCTGAGACCCCCCCCCAATGATTGATCCCGTATGGATCCCACCACCAGCCAATTTTGAGCCCCAGGTTCCTGAGTTTTTGGCCATCCCAGGAATCCAATTTGATTCCACAGGTCTCAGAGAAATTGACTTCTTCAAATTATTTTTCTCTGATGATTTTATAAATTTAATGGTGGACCAAACTAATTTATATGCCCAGCAGTTTATTGCTCAAAACCCCACGTCATCATTTGCTAGGTGGACCCCTGTAGATGCAGTAGAGATGATGGCGTTTTGGGGTCTGGTGTTTCATATGGGCATAGTAAAAAAGCCAGAAATTAGGCAATATTGGAGTACAGATGTTCTGTACAGCACCCCATTTTACCGTATGGCCATGACCCGGACTCGTTTTGAGATGATCCTTAAATTTCTGCATTACAGCGATAATGCACAGTGCCCACCCAGAGATGATCCCACCTTTGACCGGCTATTCAAAGTCAGGCCGGTCATTGATCATTTCAGCGCCAAATTTGAGGAGATGTACATCCCCCAACAATTCATTTGTGTGGACGAGTCCCTTTTACATTTTAAAGGAAGGGTTAAATTCCGCCAGTACCTTCCCAATAAGAGGGCAAGGTATGGCATAAAATTGTATAAACTGTGTGAAAGCACCTCAGGGTACACCCACAGGTTTAGGGTATATGAAGGGAAGGATTCAAGTATTGAACCGCCAGAATGCCCCCCCTCCCTCGTAGGTGTTAGTGGAAAAATTGTCTGGGATTTAGTGCACCCCTTTCTGGATAAAGGTTATCACCTCTATGTGGATAACTTTTACACTAGCATCCCCCTGTTTAAGGCCCTTGGTTCAAGAGGTACAGCAGCTTGCGGTACTGTGCGCAAGAACCAAAGAGGCCTCCCAAAAACGCACATTGCCCAAGTAATGAGAAGGGGTGAAAGCAGGGGAATATGCACTGAAAATATGTTGTTGGTCAAATATAAGGACAAGAGGGATGTCCTTATACTGACAACAATTCACGGAGACAGTACCACCTCCGTCCCTGTACGAGGTACCAGTACCCACACCTCAAAACCTAATTGTATCCTGGATTACAATAGGTACATGGGCGGAGTGGATCTTTCAGATCAGGTACTGAAGCCGTACAGTGCCCTGCGGAAAACAAAAATCTGGTACAAGAAGCTGGCCGTGTATATCATCCAGATGGCACTGTATAACGCTTACGTGCTATTCCGTTCTACCGGCCAGAGGGGGACATTTATGCACTTTCAAGAGGAAGTCATAAAGGGCCTGATATTTGGGAACCAGCAGGCAGAGGGCCCCAGTACTTCTAGTACTGGCCCCCGTATTGTACCAGGGCAGCATTTTCCCAACGAAATCCCCTCCACTGCAAAAAAGGGCAGGACACAAAAAAGGTGCAAAGTTTGTTATAAAAGGGGAATAAGAAAGGAAACTATTTTCCACTGTGAAACTTGCCCTGACAAACCCGGCCTTTGCATAAAGGAGTGTTTTAAAATATACCACACATCTATGGATTATTAGGTCCATCAATTCACCGTGCATCGGGGGTCTTGCTAATGCCACATAGCACCCACCATTCATTCCACCTGAATCTGAGCCGCAAAATCCAAAAATCACTCCTTCCCTTCTGAGTCCTGCCATGCACCCAACTGGTATTTTTTGGTCACATATGAGGCATTGCCATACTCGGGAGAAATTGGGGCATATATTTTGGGGTGCTTTTTCTCCTTCAAACCTTGTGAAAATGAAAAATTTTGAGCCAGAACTGCATTTTTGTGTAAAAAAATGTAATTTTGCCCAGTTGTATCAAAATTGGTGAAACCCCTGGGGGTTTGAAATGTACATTATACCCCTAGATGAATTCCCTGAGGGGTGTAGTTTGCAAAATGGGGTCACTTGTGGGGGGTTCCACTGTATTGGTGCTTGGGGGGTCTTGCTAATGCGACATAGCACCCACCATCATTCCACCAGAATTTGTGCTGCAAAATCCAAATATCACTCCTTCCCTTCTGAGTCCTGCCACTTTTTGGTCACACATGAGGCATTGCCGTACTCGGGAGAAATTGGGGCACAGATTTTGGGGTGCTTTGTCTCCTTCATTCCTTGTGAAAATGAAAAATTTTGAGCCAGAACTGCATTTTTGTGTAAAAAAATGTAATTTTTCATTTTCACTGCCCACTTGTATCAAAATTGGTGAAACCCCTGGGGGTTTGAAATGTACACTATACCCCTAGATGAATTCCCTGAGGGGTGTAGTTTGCAAAATGAGGTGACTTGTGGGGGGGTTCCACTGTATTGGTGCAACATAGCACCCACCATTCATTCCACCAGAATCTGTGCTGCAAAATCCAAAAATCACTCCTTCCCTTCTGAGTCCTGCCATGCACCCAACTGGTATTTTTTGGTCACATGTGAGGCATTGCCGTACTCGGGAGAAATTGGGGCACAGATTTTGGGGTGCTTTTTCTCCTTCATACCTTCTGAAAATGAAAAATTTTGAGCCAGAACTGCATTTTTGTGTAAAAAATGTAATTTTTCATGTTCACTGCCCACTTGTATCAAAATTGGTGAAACCCCTGGGGGTTTGAAATGTACACTATACCCCTAGATGAATTCCCTGAGGGGTGTAGTTTGCAAAATGGGGTGACTTGTGGGGGGGTTCCACTGTATTGGTGCTTGGGGGGTCTTGCTAATGCGACATAGCACCCACCAAAATTCCACCAGAATCTGAGCTGCAAAATCCAAAAATCACTCCTTCCCTTCTGAGTCCTGCCATGCACCCAACTGGTATTTTTTGGTCACATGTGAGGCATTGCCGTACTCGGGAGAAATTGGGGCACAGATTTTGGGGTGCTTTGTCTCCTTCATACCTTCTGAAAATGACAAATTTGGAGCCAGAACTGCATTTTTGTGTAAAAAATGTAATTTTTCATGTTCACTGCCCACTTGTATCAAAATTGGTGAAACCCCTGGGGGTTTGAAATGTACACTATACCCCTAGATGAATTCCCTGAGGGGTGTAGTTTGCAAAATGGGGTGACTTGTGGGGGGGTTCCACTGTATTGGTGCTTGGGGGGTCTTGCTAATGCGACATAGCACCCACCAAAATTCCACCAGAATCTGAGCTGCAAAATCCAAAAATCACTCCTTCCCTTCTGAGTCCTGCCATGCACCCAACTGGTATTTTTTGGTCACATGTGAGGCATTGCCGTACTCGGGAGAAATTGGGGCACAGATTTTGGGGTGCTTTGTCTCCTTCATACCTTCTGAAAATGACAAATTTGGAGCCAGAACTGCATTTTTGTGTAAAAAAATGTAATTTTTCATTTTCACTGCCCACTTGTATCAAAATTGGTGAAACCCCTGGGGGTTTGAAATGTACACTATACCCCTAGATGAATTCCCTGAGGGGTGTAGTTTTCAAAATGGGGTGACTTGTGGGGGGGTTCCACTGTATTGGTGCTTGGGGGGTCTTGCTAATGCGCCATAGCACCCACCAAAATTCCACCAGAATCTGAGCTGCAAAATCCAAAAATCACTCCTTCCCTTCTGAGTCCTGCCATGCACCCAACTGGTATTTTTTGGTCACATGTGAGGCATTGCCGTACTCGGGAGAAATTGGGGCACAGATTTTGGGGTGCTTTTTCTCCTTCATACCTTCTGAAAATGAAAAATTGTGAGCCAGAACTGCATTTTTGTGTAAAAAAATGTAATTTTTCATTTTCACTGCCCACTTGTATCAAAATTGGTGAAACCCCTGGGGGTTTGAAATGTACACTATACCCCTAGATGAATTCCCTGAGGGGTGTACTTTGCAAAATGGGGTGACTTGTGGGGGGGTTCCACTGTATTGGTGCAACATAGCACCCACCATTCATTCCACCAGAATCTGTGCTGCAAAATCCAAAAATCACTCCTTCCCTTCTGAGTCCTGCCATGCACCCAACTGGTATTTTTTGGTCACATGTGAGGCATTGCCGTACTGGGGAGAAATTGGGGCACAGATTTTGGGGTGCTTTGTCTCCTTCATACCTTCTGAAAATGACAAATTTGGAGCCAGAACTGCATTTTTGTGTAAAAAATGTAATTTTTCATTTTCACTGCCCACTTGTATCAAAATTGGTGAAACCCCTGGGGGTTTGAAATGTACACTATACCCCTAGATGAATTCCCTGAGGGGTGTAGTTTTCAAAATGGGGTGACTTGTGGGGGGGTTCCACTGTATTGGTGCTTGGGGGGTCTTGCTAATGCGACATAGCACCCACCAAAATTCCACCAGAATCTGAGCCGCAAAATCCAAAAATCACTCCTTCCGTTCTGAGTCCTGCCATGCACCCAACTGGTATTTTTTGGTCACATGTGAGGCATTGCCGTACTCGGGAGAAATTGGGGCACATATTTTGGGGTGCTTTTTCTCCTTCATACCTTCTGAAAATGAAAAATTGTGAGCCAGAACTGCATTTTTGTGTAAAAAAATGTAATTTTTCATTTTCACTGCCCACTTGTATCAAAATTGGTGAAACCCCTGGGGGTTTGAAATGTACACTATACCCCTAGATGAATTCCCTGAGGGGTGTACTTTGCAAAATGGGGTGACTTGTGGGGGGGTTCCACTGTATTGGTGCAACATAGCACCCACCATTCATTCCACCAGAATCTGTGCTGCAAAATCCAAAAATCACTCCTTCCCTTCTGAGTCCTGCCATGCACCCAACTGGTATTTTTTGGTCACATGTGAGGCATTGCCGTACTCGGGAGAAATTGGGGCACAGATTTTGGGGTGCTTTTTCTCCTTCATACCTTCTGAAAATGAAAAATTTTGAGCCAGAACTGCATTTTTGTGTAAAAAAATGTAATTTTTCATTTTCACTGCCCACTTGTATCAAAATTGGTGAAACCCCTGGGGGTTTGAAATGTACACTATACCCCTAGATGAATTCCCTGAGGGGTGTAGTTTTCAAAATGGGGTGACTTGTGGGGGGGTTCCACTGTATTGGTGCTTGGGGGGTCTTGCTAATGCGACATAGCACCCACCAAAATTCCACCAGAATCTGAGCTGCAAAATCCAAAAATCACTCCTTCCCTTCTGAGTCCTGCCATGCACCCAACTGGTATTTTTTGGTCACATGTGAGGCATTGCCGTACTCGGGAGAAATTGGGGCACAGATTTTGGGGTGCTTTGTCTCCTTCATACCTTCTGAAAATGACAAATTTGGAGCCAGAACTGCATTTTTGTGTAAAAAAAATAATTTTTCATTTTCACTGCCCAGTTGTACCACAATTGGTGAAACCCCTGGGGGTTTGAAATGTACACTATACCCCTAGATAAATTCCCTGAGGGGTGTAGTTTGCAAAATGGGGTCACTTGTGGGGGGGTTCCTAACTTTTAGCATCTTATGGTGCCTAGAAACCTACATGGTGCCTAAAAAATAATCTCATAAAAAGGAGGCTCCAAAATCAAGTAGGTGCTCCTTCTATTATGAAGCCTGTGGTTTGGTCACCGTGCACACTAGGGCCACATATAGGATATTTATGAAAACAAAAGAATTGGGGGAATCAATTTTTAGTCACATTTCTCTAGTAAAATGTACTGTGTTCCTTAGAAAAATGTATTAAAATTGCAAATCTGCAAAAAAAAAGAAATTTTGAAATTTCACCTACACTTTGTTTTAATTCCTGTGAAACACCTAAAGGGTTAACAAACTTCCAAAATGCTGTTTTGAATACTGTGAGGGGTGCAGTTTTTTGAAATGGCATCATTTATGGGGGTGTCTCACATACAAGTCCCTCAAAGTCACATCAGAACTGAACTGGTCCCTAAAAAAATCAGTGTTTGAAATTTTCTTGAAAATTTGAGAATTTGCTATTCATATTGTAAGCCTCCTAGTGTCCCAAAAAATTAAAAGGAAGTTGAAATAATGATGTCAACATAAAGTAGACATATGGTCTATGTTAGTTATTCACTATTTTGAGTGGTAAGATTATTTGTCTCACAAGCAGAAAATTTAACATTTTGCAAATCGCTAAATTTTCCATTTTTTCACGATATTTTGGTATTTTTCACAAAAAAACACAGACTGTATTGACGAAAATTTACCACTAACTTGAAGTACAATGTGTCATGAGAAAACAATCTCAAAATCACTGGGATAAGTAAAAGCAAAAAAAAGTTATCCCCACTTAAGTGAGACATGTCAGATTTGAAAAAAATGGCTCTGTCAGGAACGCAAAAACTAGCTCTGTCAGGAAGGGGTTAAAAGCACACCGCCTCTGCAGGTAGTAAGTAGCCTGCAGTGTCTCTGCTTCACTTTGCTAGTCCAGCATGGCGCTCAATTTCCATCTGCCGTGTTGGTAGCACCGCCTCTGCAGCCCTTCCCCACCAACCACCGAGGGACTGTGTCGGCTGCAGCAGCAGAGCAAAAAGAGGACACTCCATTTCCTTCTGCCGGGTTTACTGCACCGCCTCTTCACACCTTCTCCACCGACCACCGTGGGACTGTGTCGGCTGCAGCAGCAGAGCAAGAAGAGGACACTCCATTTTCTTCTGCCGGGTTTACAGCACCACCTATGTAGCCACTCCCCACCCACCACCGTGGGACTGTGCCAGCTGCAGCAGTAGAGCAAGAAGAGTACAAAGGTATCAAACAAGATGATGCCTTTGTCCGGGTGCTCCCAATGAGAGTAAGGAGAGACATGCTGTCCCCAGGGCCACCTGCCACAGCTCCAATCTGGCCTTACCCCTTCTCAACCCCTTAGCAACTATAGGTCCTTAACCATTTTCTTCCACAGATTCTATCTACCCTTACCCAACCCTTGTACTCAGAGCTGCTGGCCCCTAACCCCTGATATGCACCATTAGCTACAGTACCTACCCTTACACAAATAGATGCATTTATATTTAGGTAGATATTGGATAAATGGTTATAAATAGCTAATTATATATATATATATATATATATATATATATATATATATATATATATATATATATAAAAGGTAGATAGATAGATTGATTGATTTATAAAGTACATACTTGTATAGTGCCTTTTCATGTGTCAATGTGTATTGAGAACATATTTTCAAACCTCAGAAACAGTAGACACAAGACAGGTAATTAATGATTATTTATTACTGATAATATATTCCTGGTATACATTCACACTAAAAAAAGCATGTCTAGCCAATGACCTCCCATAGTCTCCCAAGCCATCCACCTTCTGTAATAACAAATAGTAGAGAGCATTGTCTCCGTCTCTCTTTGCTAGTCCAGCGTGGCGCTCAATTTCCATCTGCCGTGTTAAAAGCACACCGCCTCTGCAGGTAGTAAGTAGCCTGCAGTGTCTCCCTCCCACTTTGCTAGTCCAGCATGGCACTCAATTTCCATCTGCCGAGTTGGCAGTTCCGCCTCTGCAGACCTTCCCGCCGACCACCGTGGGACTGTGTCGGCTGCAGCAGTAGAGCAAGAAGAGGACACTCCATTTCCTTTTGCAGGGTTTACAGCACCACCTCAGCAGCCCTTCCCACCGACCACCGTGGGACTGTGCCAGCTGCAGCAGCAGAGCAAGAATAGTACAAATGTATCAAAAAAGATGATGCCTTTGTCCGGGTCCTCCCAATGAGAAAAAGGAGAGACATGCTGTCCCCAGGGCCACCTGTCACAGCTCCAATCTGGCCTTTCCCCTTCTCAACCCCTAGCAACTATAGGTCCTTAACCGTTTTCTTCCCCAGATTCTAGCTACTCTTACCCAACCCTTGTACTCAGAGCTGCTTGCCCCTAACCCCTGATATGACCCATTAGCTACAGTACCTACCTTTACACAAATAGATACATTAATATTTAGCTAGATATTAGATAGATGGTTCATAAATAGTTAGTTAAATAGATAAAAGATAGAAAGATTGATTGATTTATACAGTACATACATGCATAGTGCCTTTTTCTGTGTCAATGTGTATTGAGAACATATTATCACACTTTTTTTCTTATGTTTTAGGTGTCTGCAAACTTCAATTCAAGTCAACGATCAAAGACGAAGTACAGAAACAGTAGACACAAGACAGGTAATTAATGACTATTAATTACTGATAATATATTCCTGGTATACATTCACACTAAAAATGCATGTCTAGCCAATCACCTCATATAGTCTCCCAAGCCATCCACCTTCTGTAATAACAAATAGTAGCAAGCAGTGTCTTCGTCCCTCTTTGCTAGTTCACCATGGCGCTCAATTTCCATCTGGCGTGTTGACAGCACAACGCCTCTGCAGGTAGTAAGTAGCCTGCAGTGTCTCCCTCTCACTTTGCTAGTCCAGCATGGCACTCAATTTCCATCTGCCGTGTTGGTAGCACCGCCTCTGCAGCCATTCCCCACCAACCACCGAGGGACAGTGTCGGCTGCAGCAGCAGAGCAAAAAGAGGACACTCCATTTCCTTCTGCCGGGTTAACTGCACCGCCTCTGCACACCTTCTCCACCGACCACCGTGGGACTGTGTCGGCTGCAGCAGCAGAGCAAGAAGAGGACACTCCATTTTCTTCTGCCGGGTTTACAGCACCACCTATGTAGCCCTTCCCCAGCCACCACCGTGGGACTGTTCCAGCTGCAGCAGTAGAGCAAGAAGAGTACAAAGGTATCAAACAAGATGATGCCTTTGTCCGGGTGCTCCCAATGAGAGTAAGTAGAGACATGCTGTCCCCAGGGCCACCTGCCATAGCTCCAATCTGGCCTTACCCCTTCTCAACCCCTTAGCAACTATAGGTCCTTAACCATTTTCTTCCACAGATTCTATCTACCCTTACCCAACCCTTGTACTCAGAGCTGCTGGCCCCTAACCCCTGATATGCACCATTAGCTACAGTACCTACCCTTACACAAATAGATGCATTTATATTTAGGTAGATATTGGATAAATGGTTTATAAATAGCTAATTATATATATAAAAGGTAAATAGATAGATAGATTGATTGATTTATAAAGTACATACTTGTATAGTGCCTTTTCATGTGTCAATGTGTATTGAGAACATATTTTCAAACCTCAGAAACAGTAGACACAAGACAGGTAATTAATGATTATTTATTACTGATAATATATTCCTGGTATACATTGACACTAAAAAAAGCATGTCTAGCCAATGACCTCCCATAGTCTCCCAAGCCATCCACCTTCTGTAATAACAAATAGTAGCGAGCATTGTCTCCGTCTCTCTTTGCTAGTCCAGCGTGGCGCTCAATTTCCATCTGCCGTGTTAAAAGCACACCGCCTCTGCAGGTAGTAAGTAGCCTGCAGTGTCTCACTCTCACTTTGCTAGTCCAGCATGGCGCTCAATTTCCATCTGCCGTGTTGGTAGCACCGCCTCTGCTGCCCTTCCCCACCGACCACCGAGGGTCTGTGTCGGCTGCTGCAGCAGAGCAAAAAGAGGACACTCCATTTCCTTCTGCCGGTTTTACTGCACCGCCTCTGCACACCTTCTCCACCGACCACCGTGGGACTGTGTCGGCTGCAGCAGCAGAGCAAGAAGAGGACACTCCATTTTCTTCTGCCGGGTTTACAGCACCACCTATGTAGCCCTTCCCCACCCACCACCGTGGGACTGTGCCAGCTGCAGCAGTAGAGCAAGAAGAGTACAAAGGTATCAAACAAGATGATGCCTTTGTCCGGGTGCTCCCAATGAGAGTAAGGAGAGACATGCTGTCCCCAGGGCCACCTGCCACAGCTCCAATCTGGCCTTACCCCTTCTCAACCCCTTAGCAACTATAGGTCCTTAACCATTTTCTTCCACAGATTCTATCTACCCTTACCCAACCCTTGAACTCAGAGCTGCTGGCCCCTAACCCCTGATATGCACCATTAGCTACAGTACCTACCCTTACACAAATAGATGCATTTATATTTAGGTAGATATTGGATAAATGGTTTATAAATAGCTAATTATATATATATAAAAGGTAAATAGATAGATAGATAGATTGATTGATTTATAAAGTACATACTTGTATAGTGCCTTTTCATGTGTCAATGTGTATTGAGAACATATTTTCAAACCTCAGAAACAGTAGACACAAGACAGGTAATTATTGCTTATTTATTACTGATAATATATTCCTGGTATACATTGACACTAAAAAAAGCATGTCTAGCCAATGACCTCCTATAGTCTCCCAAGCCATCCACCTTCTGTAATAACAAATAGTAGCGAGCATTGTCTCCGTCTCTCTTTGCTAGTCCAGCGTGGCGCTCAATTTCCATCTGCCGTGTTAAAAGCACACCGCCTCTGCAGGTAGTAAGTAGCCTGCAGTGTCTCACTCTCACTTTGCTAGTCCAGCATGGCGCTCAATTTCCATCTGCCGTGTTGGTAGCACCGCCTCTGCAGCCCTTCCCCACCAACCACCGAGGGACTGTGTCGGCTGCAGCAGCAGAGCAAAAAGAGGACACTCCATTTCCTTCTGCCGGGTTTACTGCACCGCCTCTTCACACCTTCTCCACCGACCACCGTGGGACTGTGTCGGCTGCAGCAGCAGAGCAAGAAGAGGACACTCCATTTTCTTCTGCCGGGTTTACAGCACCACCTATGTAGCCACTCCCCACCCACCACCGTGGGACTGTGCCAGCTGCAGCAGTAGAGCAAGAAGAGTACAAAGGTATCAAACAAGATGATGCCTTTGTCCGGGTGCTCCCAATGAGAGTAAGGAGAGACATGCTGTCCCCAGGGCCACCTGCTACAGCTCCAATCTGGCCTTACCCCTTCTCAACCCCTTAGCAACTATAGGTCCTTAACCATTTTCTTCCACAGATTCTATCTACCCTTACCCAACCCTTGTACTCAGAGCTGCTGGCCCCTAACCCCTGATATGCACCATTAGCTACAGTACCTACCCTTACACAAATAGATGCATTTATATTTAGATAGATATTGGATAAATGGTTTATAAATAGCTAATTATATATATATATATATATATATATAAGGTAGATAGATAGATTGATTGATTTATAAAGTACATACTTGTATAGTGCCTTTTCATGTGTCAATGTGTATTGAGAACATATTTTCAAACCTCAGAAACAGTGGACACAAGACAGGTAATTAATGATTATTTATTACTGATAATATATTCCTGGTATACATTCACACTAAAAAAAGCATGTCTAGCCAATCACCTCCCATAGTCTCCCAAGCCATCCACCTTCTGTAATAACAAATAGTAGCGAGCATTGTCTCCGTCTCTCTTTGCTAGTCCAGCGTGGCGCTCAATTTCCATCTGCCGTGTTAAAAGCACACCGCCTCTGCAGGTAGTAAGTAGCCTGCAGTGTCTCCCTCCCACTTTGCTAGTCCAGCATGGCACTCAATTTCCATCTGCCGAGTTGGCAGTACCGCCTCTGCAGACCTTCCCGCCGACCACCGTGGGACTGTGTCGGCTGCAGCAGCAAAGCAAGAAGAGGACACTCCATTTCCTTTTGCAGGGTTTACAGCACCACCTCAGCAGCCCTTCCCACCGACCACCGTGGGACTGTGCCAGCTGCAGCAGCAGAGCAAGAATAGTACAAATGTATCAAAAAAGATGATGCCTTTGTCCGGGTCCTCCCAATGAGAAAAAGAAGAGACATGCTGTCCCCAGGGCCACCTGTCACAGCTCCAATCTGGCCTTTCCCCTTCTCAACCCCTAGCAACTATAGGTCCTTAACCGTTTTCTTCCCCAGATTCTAGCTACTCTTACCCAACCCTTGTACTCAGAGCTGCTTGCCCCTAACCCCTGATATGACCCATTAGCTACAGTACCTACCTTTACACAAATAGATACATTAATATTTAGCTAGATATTGGATAGATGGTTCATAAATAGTTAGCTAAATAGATAAAAGATAGAAAGATTGATTGATTTATACAGTACATACATGTATAGTGCCTTTTTCTGTGTCAATGTGTATTGAGAACATATTATCACACTTTTTTTTCTTATATTTTAGGTGACTGCAAACTTCAATTCAAGTCAACGATCAAAGACGAAGTACAGAAACAGTAGACACAAGACAGGTAATTAATGACTATTAATTACTGATAATATATTCCTGGTATACATTCACACTAAAAATGCATGTCTAGCCAATCACCTCATATAGTCTCCCAAGCCATCCACCTTCTGTAATAACAAATAGTAGCGAGCAGTGTCTTCGTCCCTCTTTGCTAGTTCAGCATGGCGCTCAATTTCCATCTGGCGTGTTGACAGCACACCGCCTCTGCAGGTAGTAAGTAGCCTGCAGTGTCTCCCTCTCACTTTGCTAGTCCAGCATGGCGCTCAATTTCCATCTGCCGTGTTGGTAGCACCGCCTCTGCAGCCCTTCCCCACCAACCACCGAGGGACAGTGTCGGCTGCAGCAGCAGAGCAAAAAGAGGACACTCCATTTCCTTCTGCCGGGTTAACTGCACCGCCTCTGCACACCTTCTCCACCGACCACCGTGGGACTGTGTCGGCTGCAGCAGCAGAGCAAGAAGAGGACACTCCATTTTCTTCTGCCGGGTTTACAGCACCACCTATGTAGCCCTTCCCCACCCACCACCGTGGGACTGTGCCAGCTGCAGCAGTAGAGCAAGAAGAGTACAAAGGTATCAAACAAGATGATGCCTTTGTCCGGGTGCTCCCAATGAGAGTAAGGAGAGACATGCTGTCCCCAGGGCCACCTGCCATAGCTCCAATCTGGCCTTACCCCTTCTCAACCCCTTAGCAACTATAGGTCCTTAACCATTTTCTTCCACAGATTCTATCTACCCTTACCCAACCCTTGTACTCAGAGCTGCTGGCCCCTAACCCCTGATATGCACCATTAGCTACAGTACCTACCCTTACACAAATAGATGCATTTATATTTAGGTAGATATTGGATAAATGGTTTATAAATAGCTAATTATATATATATAAAAGGTAAATAGATAGATAGATTGATTGATTTATAAAGTACATACTTGTATAGTGCCTTTTCATGTGTCAATGTGTATTGAGAACATATTTTCAAACCTCAGAAACAGTAGACACAAGACAGGTAATTATTGCTTATTTATTACTGATAATATATTCCTGGTATACATTGACACTAAAAAAAGCATGTCTAGCCAATGACCTCCCATAGTCTCCCAAGCCATCCACCTTCTGTAATAACAAATAGTAGCGAGCATTGTCTCCGTCTCTCTTTGCTAGTCCAGCGTGGCGCTCAATTTCCATCTGCCGTGTTAAAAGCACACCGCCTCTGCAGGTAGTAAGTAGCCTGCAGTGTCTCACTCTCACTTTGCTAGTCCAGCATGGCGCTCAATTTCCATCTGCCGTGTTGGTAGCACCGCCTCTGCTGCCCTTCCCCACCGACCACCGAGGGACTGTGTCGGCTGCAGCAGCAGAGCAAAAAGAGGACACTCCATTTCCTTCTGCCGGTTTTACTGCACCGCCTCTGCACACCTTCTCCACCGACCACCGTGGGACTGTGTCGGCTGCAGCAGCAGAGCAAGAAGAGGACACTCCATTTTCTTCTGCCGGGTTTACAGCACCTCCTATGTAGCCCTTCCCCACCCACCACCGTGGGACTGTGCCAGCTGCAGCAGTAGAGCAAGAAGAGTACAAAGGTATCAAACAAGATGATGCCTTTGTCCGGGTGCTCCCAATGAGAGTAAGGAGAGATATGCTGTCCCCAGGGCCACCTGCCACAGCTCCAATCTGGCCTTACCCCTTCTCAACCCCTTAGCAACTATAGGTCCTTAACCATTTTGTTCCACAGATTCTATCTACCCTTACCCAACCCTTGTACTCAGAGCTGCTGGCCCCTAACCCCTGATATGCACCATTAGCTACAGTACCTACCCTTACACAAATAGATGCATTTATATTTAGGTAGATATTGGATAAATGGTTTATAAATAGCTAATTATATATATATATATATATATATATATATATATATATATATATATATATATGGTAGATAGATAGATTGATTGATTTATAAAGTACATACTTGTATAGTGCCTTTTCATGTGTCAATGTGTATTGAGAACATATTTTCAAACCTCAGAAACAGTAGACACAAGACAGGTAATTAATGATTATTTATTACTGATAATATACTCCTGGTATACATTCACACTAAAAAAAGCATGTCTAGCCAATGACCTCCCATAGTCTCCCAAGCCATCCACCTTCTGTAATAACAAATAGTAGCGAGCATTGTCTCCGTCTCTCTTTGCTAGTCCAGCGTGGCGCTCAATTTCCATCTGCCGTGTTAAAAGCACACCGCCTCTGCAGGTAGTAAGTAGCCCACAGTGTCTCCCTCCCACTTTGCTAGTCCAGCATGGCACTCAATTTCCATCTGCCGAGTTGGCAGTACCGCCTCTGCAGACCTTCCCGCCGACCACCGTGGGACTGTGTCGGCTGCAGCAGCAGAGCAAGAAGAGGACACTCCATTTCCTTTTGCAGGGTTTACAGCACCACCTCAGCAGCCCTTCCCACCGACCACCGTGGGACTGTGCCAGCTGCAGCAGCAGAGCAAGAATAGTACAAATGTATCAAAAAAGATGATGCCTTTGTCCGGGTCCTCCCAATGAGAAAAAGGAGAGACATGCTGTCCCCAGGGCCACCTGTCACAGCTCCAATCTGGCCTTTCCCCTTCTCAACCCCTAGCAACTATAGGTCCTTAACCGTTTTCTTCCCCAGATTCTAGCTACTCTTACCCAACCCTTGTACTCAGAGCTGCTTGCCCCTAACCCCTGATATGACCCATTAGCTAAAGTACCTACCTTTACACAAATAGATACATTAATATTTAGCTAGATATTGGATAGATGGTTCATAAATAGTTAGTTAAATAGATAAAAGATAGAAAGATTGATTGATTTATACAGTACATACATGTATAGTGCCTTTTTCTGTGTCAATGTGTATTGAGAACATATTATCACACTTTTTTTCTTATATTTTAGGTGACTGCAAACTTCAATTCAAGTCAACGATCAAAGACGAAGTACAGAAACAGTAGACACAAGACAGGTAATTAATGACTATTAATTACTGATAATATATTCCTGGTATACATTTACACTAAAAATGCATGTCTAGCCAATCACCTCATATAGTCTCCCAAGCCATCCACCTTCTGTAATAACAAATAGTAGCGAGCAGTGTCTTCGTCCCTCTTTGCTAGTTCAGCATGGCGCTCAATTTCCATCTGGCGTGTTGACAGCACACCGCCTCTGCAGGTAGTAAGTAGCCTGCAGTGTCTCCCTCTCACTTTGCTAGTCCAGCATGGCGCTCAATTTCCATCTGCCGTGTTGGTAGCACCGCCTCTGCAGCCCTTCCCCACCAACCACCGAGGGACAGTGTCGGCTGCAGCAGCAGAGCAAAAAGAGGACACTCCATTTCCTTCTGCCGGGTTAACTGCACCGCCTCTGCACACCTTCTCCACCGACCACCGTGGGACTGTGTCGGCTGCAGCAGCAGAGCAAGAAGAGGACACTCCATTTTCTTCTGCCGGGTTTACAGCACCACCTATGTAGCCCTTCCCCACCCACCACCGTGGGACTGTGCCAGCTGCAGCAGTAGAGCAAGAAGAGTACAAAGGTATCAAACAAGATGATGCCTTTGTCCGGGTGCTCCCAATGAGAGTAAGGAGAGACATGCTGTCCCCAGGGCCACCTGCCATAGCTCCAATCTGGCCTTACCCCTTCTCAACCCCTTAGCAACTATAGGTCCTTAACCATTTTCTTCCACAGATTCTATCTACCCTTACCCAACCCTTGTACTCAGACCTGCTGGCCCCTAACCCCTGATATGCACCATTAGCTACAGTACCTACCCTTACACAAATAGATGCATTTATATTTAGGTAGATATTGGATAAATGGTTTATAAATAGCTAATTATATATATATATAAGGTAAATAGATAGATAGATAGATTGATTGATTTATAAAGTACATACTTGTATAGTGCCTTTTCATGTGTCAATGTGTATTGAGAACATATTTTCAAACCTCAGAAACAGTAGACACAAGACAGGTAATTATTGCTTATTTATTACTGATAATATATTCCTGGTATACATTGACACTAAAAAAAGCATGTCTAGCCAATGACCTCCCATAGTCTCCCAAGCCATCCACCTTCTGTAATAACAAATAGTAGCGAGCAGTGTCTTCGTCCCTCTTTGCTAGTTCAGCATGGCGCTCAATTTCCATCTGGCGTGTTGACAGCACACCGCCTCTGCAGGTAGTAAGTAGCCTGCAGTGTCTCCCTCTCACTTTGCTAGTCCAGCATGGCGCTCAATTTCCATCTGCCGTGTTGGTAGCACCGCCTCTGCAGCCCTTCCCCACCAACCACCGAGGGACAGTGTCGGCTGCAGCAGCAGAGCAAAAAGAGGACACTCCATTTCCTTCTGCCGGGTTTACTGCACCGCCTCTGCACACCTTCTCCACCGACCACCGTGGGACTGTGTCGGCTGCAGCAGCGGAGCAAGAAGAGGACACTCCATTTTCTTCTGCCGGGTTTACAGCACCACCTATGTAGCCCTTCCCCACCCACCACCGTGGGACTGTGCCAGCTGCAGCAGTAGAGCAAGAAGAGTACAAAGGTATCAAACAAGATGATGCCTTTGTCCGGGTGCTCCCAATGAGAGTAAGGAGAGACATGCTGTCCCCAGGGCCACCTGCCATAGCTTCAATCTGGCCTTAGCCCTTCTCAACCCCTTAGCAACTATAGGTCCTTAACCATTTTCTTCCACAGATTCTATCTACCCTTACCCAACCCTTGTACTCAGAGCTGCTGGCCCCTAACCCCTGATATGCACCATTAGCTACAGTACCTACCCTTACACAAATAGATGCATTTATATTTAGGTAGATATTGGCTAAATGGTTTATAAATAGCTAATTATATATATAAAAGGTAAATAGATAGATAGATTAATTGATTTATAAAGTACATACTTGTATAGTGCCTTTTCATGTGTCAATGTGTATTGAGAACATATTTTCAAACCTCAGAAACAGTAGACACAAGACAGGTAATTATTGCTTATTTATTACTGATAATATATTCCTGGTATACATTGACACTAAAAAAAGCATGTCTAGCCAATGACCTCCCATAGTCTCCCAAGCCATCCACCTTCTGTAATAACAAATAGTAGCGAGCATTGTCTCCGTCTCTCTTTGCTAGTCCAGCGTGGCGCTCAATTTCCATCTGCCGTGTTAAAAGCACACCGCCTCTGCAGGTAGTAAGTAGCCTGCAGTGTCTCTGTCTCACTTTGCTAGTCCAGCATGGCGCTCAATTTCCATCTGCCGTGTTGGTAGCACCGCCTCTGCAGCCCTTCCCCACCAACCACCGAGGGACTGTGTCGGCTGCAGCAGCAGAGCAAAAAGAGGACACTCCATTTCCTTCTGCCGGGTTTACTGCACCGCCTCTGCACACCTTCTCCACCGACCACCGTGGGACTGTGTCGGCTGCAGCAGCAGAGCAAGAAGAGGACACTCCATTTTCTTCTGCCGGGTTTACAGCACCACCTATGTAGCCACTCCCCACCCACCACCATGGGACTGTGCCAGCTGCAGCAGTAGAGCAAGAAGAGTACAAAGGTATCAAACAAGATGATGCCTTTGTCCGGGTGCTCCCAATGAGAGTAAGGAGAGACATGCTGTCCCCAGGGCCACCTGCCACAGCTCCAATTTGGCCTTACCCCTTCTCAACCCCTTAGCAACTATAGGTCCTTAACCATTTTCTTCCACAGATTCTATCTACCCTTACCCAACCCTTGTACTCAGAGCTGCTGGCCCCTAACCCCTGATATGCACCATTAGCTACAGTACCTACCCTTACACAAATAGATGCATTTATATTTAGGTAGATATTGGATAAATGGTTTATAAATAGCTAAATATATATATATATATATATATATATATATATATATATATATATATAAAAGGTAGATAGATAGATTGATTGATTTATAAAGTACATACTTGTATAGTGCCTTTTCATGTGTCAATGTGTATTGAGAACATATTTTCAAACCTCAGAAACAGTAGACACAAGACAGGTAATTAATGATTATTTATTACTGATAATATATTCCTGGTATACATTCACACTAAAAAAAGCATGTCTAGCCAATGACCTCCCATAGTCTCCCAAGCCATCCACCTTCTGTAATAACAAATAGTAGCGAGCATTGTCTCCGTCTCTCTTTGCTAGTCCAGCGTGGCGCTCAATTTCCATCTGCCGTGTTAAAAGCATACCGCCTCTGCAGGTAGTAAGTAGCCTGCAGTGTCTCCCTCCCACTTTGCTAGTCCAGCATGGCACTCAATTTCCATCTGCCGAGTTGGCAGTACCGCCTCTGCAGACCTTCCCGCCGACCACCGTGGGACTGTGTCGGCTGCAGCAGCAGAGCAAGAAGAGGACACTCCATTTCCTTTTGCAGGGTTTACAGCACCACCTCAGCAGCCCTTCCCACCGACCACCGTGGGACTGTGCCAGCTGCAGCAGCAGAGCAAGAATAGTACAAATGTATCAAAAAAGATGATGCCTTTGTCCGGGTCCTCCCAATGAGAAAAAGGAGAGACATGCTGTCCCCAGGGCCACCTGTCACAGCTCCAATCTGGCCTTTCCCCTTCTCAACCCCTAGCAACTATAGGTCCTTAACCGTTTTCTTCCCCAGATTCTAGCTACTCTTACCCAACCCTTGTACTCAGAGCTGCTTGCCCCTAACCCCTCATATGACCCATTAGCTACAGTACCTACCTTTACACAAATAGATACATTAATATTTAGCTAGATATTGGATAGATGGTTCATAAATAGTTAGTAAAATAGATAAAAGATAGAAAGATTGATTGATTTATACAGTACATACATGTATAGTGCCTTTTTCTGTGTCAATGTGTATTGAGAACATATTATCACACTTTTTTTCTTATATTTTAGGTGACTGCAAACTTCAATTCAAGTCAACGATCAAAGACGAAGTACAGAAACAGTAGACACAAGACAGGTAATTAATGACTATTAATTACTGATAATATATTCCTGGTATACATTCACACTAAAAATGCATGTCTAGCCAATCACCTCATATAGTCTCCCAAGCCATCCACCTTCTGTAATAACAAATAGTAGCGAGCAGTGTCTTCGTCCCTCTTTGCTAGTTCAGCATGGCGCTCAATTTCCATCTGGCGTGTTGACAGCACACCGCCTCTGCAGGTAGTAAGTAGCCTGCAGTGTCTCCCTCTCACTTTGCTAGTCCTGCATGGCGCTCAATTTCCATCTGCCGTGTTGGTAGCACCGCCTCTGCAGCCCTTCCCCACCAACCACCGAGGGACAGTGTCGGCTGCAGCAGCAGAGCAAAAAGAGGACACTCCATTTCCTTCTGCCGGGTTTACTGCACCGCCTCTGCACACCTTCTCCACCGACCACCGTGGGACTGTGTCGGCTGCAGCAGCAGAGCAAGAAGAGGACACTCCATTTTCTTCTGCCGGGTTTACAGCACCACCTATGTAGCCCTTCCCCACCCACCACCGTGGGACTGTGCCAGCTGCAGCAGTAGAGCAAGAAGAGTACAAAGGTATCAAACAAGATGATGCCTTTGTCCGGGTGCTCCCAATGAGAGTAAGGAGAGACATGCTTCTGGCCTTACCCCTTCTCAACCCCTTAGCAACTATAGGTCCTTAACCATTTTCTTCCACAGATTCTATCTACCCTTACCCAACCCTTGTACTCAGAGCTGCTGGCCCCTAACCCCTGATATGCACCATTAGCTACAGTACCTACCCTTACACAAATAGATGCATTTATATTTAGGTAGATATTGGATAAATGGTTTATAAATAGCTAATTATATATATAAAAGGTAAATAGATAGATAGATTGATTGATTTATAAAGTACATACTTGTATAGTGCCTTTTCATGTGTCAATGTGTATTGAGAACATATTTTCAAACCTCAGAAACAGTAGACACAAGACAGGTAATTATTGCTTATTTATTACTGATAATATATTCCTGGTATACATTGACACTAAAAAAAGCATGTCTAGCCAATGACCTCCCATAGTCTCCCAAGCCATCCACCTTCTGTAATAACAAATAGTAGCGAGCATTGTCTCCGTCTCTCTTTGCTAGTCCAGTGTGGCGCTCAATTTCCATCTGCCGTGTTAAAAGCACACCGCCTCTGCAGGTAGTAAGTAGCCTGCAGTGTCTCTGTCTCACTTTGCTAGTCCAGCATGGCGCTCAATTTCCATCTGCCGTGTTGGTAGCACCGCCTCTGCAGCCCTTCCCCACCAACCACCGAGGGACTGTGTCGGCTGCAGCAGCAGAGCAAAAAGAGGACACTCCATTTCCTTCTGCCGGGTTTACTGCACCGCCTCTGCACACCTTCTCCACCGACCACCGTGGGACTGTGTCGGCTGCAGCAGCAGAGCAAGAAGAGGACACTCCATTTTCTTCTGCCGGGTTTACAGCACCACCTATGTAGCCAGTCCCCACCCACCACCGTGGGACTGTGCCAGCTGCAGCAGTAGAGCAAGAAGAGTACAAAGGTATCAAACAAGATGATGCCTTTGTCCGGGTGCTCCCAATGAGAGTAAGGAGAGACATGCTGTCCCCAGGGCCACCTGCCACAGCTCCAATCTGGCCTTACCCCTTCTCAACCCCTTAGCAACTATAGGTCCTTAACCATTTTCTTCCACAGATTCTATCTACCCTTACGCAACCCTTGTACTCAGAGCTGCTGGCCCCTAACCCCTGATATGCACCATTAGCTACAGTACCTACCCTTACACAAATAGATGCATTTATATTTAGGTAGATATTGGATAAATGGTTTATAAATAGCTAATTATATATATATATATATATATATATATATATATATATATATTTATATATATATATATATATATAAAAGGTAGATAGATAGATTGATTGATTTATAAAGTACATACTTGTATAGTGCCTTTTCATGTGTCAATGTGTATTGAGAACATATTTTCAAACCTCAGAAACAGTAGACACAAGACAGGTAATTAATTATTATTTATTACTGATAATATATTCCTGGTATACATTCACACTAAAAAAAGCATGTCTAGCCAATGACCTCCCATAGTCTCCCAAGCTATCCACCTTCTGTAAAAACAAATAGTAGCGAGCATTGTCTCCGTCTCTCTTTGCTAGTCCAGCGTGGCGCTCAATTTCCATCTGCCGTGTTAAAAGCATACCGCCTCTGCAGGTAGTAAGTAGCCTGCAGTGTCTCCCTTCCACTTTGCTAGTCCAGCATGGCACTCAATTTCCATCTGCCGAGTTGGCAGTACCGCCTCTGCAGACCTTCCCGCCGACCACCGTGGGACTGTGTCGGCTGCAGCAGCAGAGCAAGATGAGGACACTCCATTTCCTTTTGCAGGGTTTACAGCACCACCTCAGCAGCCCTTCCCACCGACCACCGTGGGACTGTGCCAGCTGCAGCAGCAGAGCAAGAATAGTACAAATGTATCAAAAAAGATGATGCCTTTGTCCGGGTCCTCCCAATGAGAAAAAGGAGAGACATGCTGTCCCCAGGGCCACCTGTCACAGCTCCAATCTGGCCTCTCCCCTTCTCAACCCCTAGCAACTATAGGTCCTTAACCGTTTTCTTCCCCAGATTCTAGCTACTCTTAGGCAACGGGCGGGCGGTATACAGCAGGGCAGGGTTGCCGTTCGCGGTGTGTGGCTCCGGCGCCATGTCAACTGTCTGCGCCCGGAGCACACGCTCCGCCGGCACCGCCCTAGCTACGCCTCTGCCCTTACCCAACCCTTGTACTCAGAGCTGCTTGCCCCTAACCCCTGATATGACCCATTAGCTACAGTACCTACCTTTACACAAATAGATACATTAATATTTAGCTAGATATTGGATAGATGGTTCATAAATAGTTAGTAAATTAGATAAAAGATAGAAAGATTGATTGATTTATACAGTACATACATGTATAGTGCCTTTTTCTGTGTCAATGTGTATTGAGAACATATTATCACACTTTTTTTCTTATATTTTAGGTGACTGCAAACTTCAATTCAAGTCAACGATCAAAGACGAAGTACAGAAACAGTAGACACAAAACAGGTAATTAATGACTATTAATTACTGATAATATATTCCTGGTATACATTCACACTAAAAATGCATGTCTAGCCAATCACCTCATATAGGCCCTTATTCTGCATCGTGCGGTACGGCCCGCGTGCGGCCGTACCGCCGATGTTTTTAGTCTGCACATGCGCAGAGGTCAATCTGCGCATGTGCAGCCCCATTCGCCGCAGACGTATTTCGTCCGCCGCAAAGGGGGCGTATAGGGGCGTGAGGGGCTTCATACCCTCATTTCCCTATGTATACGCCCCGCGTTTCATGGGCGTTCCCATGCAAACGCGGGGCGTATGCATGGTAATGAGGGTATGACGCCACTGATGGGGGCGGAAAGCTGACGTCGCCGGATGTCAGCTCTCAGCCCCCATACAAGCTATCACACGGACGATTGTCCGTGTGGTCTCAGCTTGCGGGAGCTGCTGTGGCGTGCGGCCCTGCCTTCGATGGTCGACGACCATCGAATGCAGGGGGCAGCTCCCACCATGGTGGAGGCGTACGCCCCACCATTTTTATGCGGATCGCCAGCCGTCCGTGTACGGACGGCCGTGGCGATCCGTCTCGTGGGCGGGGATTGGTTTGTGCGGCCGGAGCACCGTGTGCGGCTCTGGCCGCACCAACCAGAATAAGGGCCATAGTCTCCCAAGCCATCCACCTTCTGTAATAACAAATAGTAGCGAGCAGTGTCTTCGTCCCTCTTTGCTAGTTCAGCATGGCGCTCAATTTCCATCTGGCGTGTTGACAGCACACCGCCTCTGCAGGTAGTAAGTAGCCTGCAGTGTCTCCCTCTCACTTTGCTAGTCCTGCATGGCGCTCAATTTCCATCTGCCGTGTTGGTAGCACCGCCTCTGCAGCCCTTCCCCACCAACCACCGAGGGACAGTGTCGGCTGAAGCAGCAGAGCAAAAAGAGGACACTCCATTTCCTTCTGCCGGGTTTACTGCACCGCCTCTGCACACCTTCTCCACCGACCACCGTGGGACTGTGTCGGCTGCAGCAGCAGAGCAAGAAGAGGACACTCCATTTTCTTCTGCCGGGTTTACAGCACCACCTATGTAGCCCTTCCCCACCCACCACCGTGGGACTGTGCCAGCTGCAGCAGTAGAGCAAGAAGAGTACAAAGGTATCAAACAAGATGATGCCTTTGTCCGGGTGCTCCCAATGAGAGTAAGGAGAGACATGCTGTCCCCAGGGCCACCTGCCATAGCTCCAATCTGGCCTTACCCCTTCTCAACCCCTTAGCAACTATAGGTCCTTAACCATTTTCTTCCACAGATTCTATCTACCCTTACCCATCCCTTGTACTCAGAGCTGCTGGCCCCTAACCCCTGATATGCACCATTAGCTACAGTACCTACCCTTACACAAATAGATGCATTTATATTTAGGTAGATATTGGATAAATGGTTTATAAATAGCTAATTATATATATAAAAGGTAAATAGATAGATAGATTGATTGATTTATAAAGTACATACTTGTATAGTGCCTTTTCATGTGTCAATGTGTATTGAGAACATATTTTCAAACCTCAGAAACAGTAGACACAAGACAGGTAATTATTGCTTATTTATTACTGATAATATATTCCTGGTATACATTGACACTAAAAAAAGCATGTCTAGCCAATGACCTCCCATAGTCTCCCAAGCCATCCACCTTCTGTAATAACAAATAGTAGCGAGCATTGTCTCCGTCTCTCTTTGCTAGTCCAGCGTGGCGCTCAATTTCCATCTGCCGTGTTAAAAGCACATCGCCTCTGCAGGTAGTAAGTAGCCTGCAGTGTCTCTGTCTCACTTTGCTAGTCCAGCATGGCGCTCAATTTCCATCTGCCGTGTTGGTAGCACCACCTCTGCAGCCCTTCCCCACCAACCACCGAGGGACTGTGTCGGCTGCAGCAGCAGAGCAAAAAGAGGACACTCCATTTCCTTCTGCCGGGTTTACTGCACCGCCTCTGCACACCTTCTCCACCGACCACCGTGGGACTGTGTCGGCTGCAGCAGCAGAGCAAGAAGAGGACACTCCATTTTCTTCTGCCGGGTTTACAGCACCACCTATGTAGCCACTCCCCACCCACCACCGTGGGACTGTGCCAGCTGCAGCAGTAGAGCAAGAAGAGTACAAAGGTATCAAACAAGATGATGCCTTTGTCCGGGTGCTCCCAATGAGAGTAAGGAGAGACATGCTGTCCCCAGGGCCACCTGCCACAGCTCCAATCTGGCCTTACCCTTTCTCAACCCCTTAGCAACTATAGGTCCTTAACCATTTTCTTCCACAGATTCTATCTACCCTTACCCAACCCTTGTACTCAGAGCTGCTGGCCCCTAACCCCTGATATGCACCATTAGCTACAGTACCTACCCTTACACAAATAGATGCATTTATATTTAGGTAGATATTGGATAAATGGTTTATAAATAGCTAATTATATATATATATATATATATATATATATATATATATATATATATATATATATATATATATATATATATATAAAAGGTAGATAGATAGATTGATTGATTTATAAAGTACATACTTGTATAGTGCCTTTTCATGTGTCAATGTGTATTGAGAACATATTTTCAAACCTCAGAAACAGTAGACACAAGACAGGTAATTAATGATTATTTATTACTGATAATATATTCCTGGTATACATTCACACTAAAAAAAGCATGTCTAGCCAATGACCTCCCATAGTCTCCCAAGCCATCCACCTTCTGTAATAACAAATAGTAGCGAGCATTGTCTCCGTCTCTCTTTGCTAGTCCAGCGTGGCGCTCAATTTCCATCTGCCGTGTTAAAAGCATACCGCATCTGCAGGTAGTAAGTAGCCTGCAGTGTCTCCCTTCCACTTTGCTAGTCCAGCATGGCACTCAATTTCCATCTGCCGAGTTGGCAGTACCGCCTCTGCAGACCTTCCCGCCGACCACCGTGGGACTGTGTCGGCTGCAGCAGCAGAGCAAGATGAGGACACTCCATTTCCTTTTGCAGGGTTTACAGCACCACCTCAGCAGCCCTTCCCACCGACCACCGTGGGACTGTGCCAGCTGCAGCAGCAGAGCAAGAATAGTACAAATGTATCAAAAAAGATGATGCCTTTGTCCGGGTCCTCCCAATGAGAAAAAGGAGAGACATGCTGTCCCCAGGGCCACCTGTCACAGCTCCAATCTGGCCTTTCCCCTTCTCAACCCCTAGCAACTATAGGTCCTTAACCGTTTTCTTCCCCAGATTCTAGCTACTCTTAGGCAACGGGCGGGCGGTATACAGCAGGGCAGGGTTGCCGTTCGCGGTGTGTGGCTCCGGCGCCATGTCAACTGTCTGCGCCCGGAGCACACGCTCCGCCGGCACCGCCCTAGCTACGCCTCTGCCCTAACCCAACCCTTGTACTCAGAGCTGCTTGCCCCTAACCCCTGATATGACCCATTAGCTACAGTACCTACCTTTACACAAATAGATACATTAATATTTAGCTAGATATTGGATAGATGGTTCATAAATAGTTAGTAAAATAGATAAAAGATAGAAAGATTGATTGATTTATACAGTACATACATGTATAGTGCCTTTTTCTGTGTCAATGTGTATTGAGAACATATTATCACACTTTTTTTCTTATATTTTAGGTGACTGCAAACTTCAATTCAAGTCAACGATCAAAGACGAAGTACAGAAACAGTAGACACAAGACAGGTAATTAATGACTATTAATTACTGATAATATATTCCTGGTATACATTCACACTAAAAATGCATGTCTAGCCAATCACCTCATATAGTCTCCCAAGCCATCCAACTTCTGTAATAACAAATAGTAGCGAGCAGTGTCTTCGTCCCTCTTTGCTAGTTCAGCATGGCGCTCAATTTCCATCTGGCGTGTTGACAGCACACCGCCTCTGCAGGTAGTAAGTAGCCTGCAGTGTCTCCCTCTCACTTTGCTAGTCCAGCATGGCGCTCAATTTCCATCTGCCGTGTTGGTAGCACCGCCTCTGCAGCCCTTCCCCACCAACCACCGAGGGACAGTGTCGGCTGCAGCAGCAGAGCAAAAAGAGGACACTCCATTTCCTTCTGCCGGGTTTACTGCACCGCCTCTGCACACCTTCTCCACCGACCACCGTGGGACTGTGTCGGCTGCAGCAGCAGAGCAAGAAGAGGACACTCCATTTTCTTCTGCCGGGTTTACAGCACCACCTATGTAGCCCTTCCCCACCCACCACCGTGGGACTGTGCCAGCTGCAGCAGTAGAGCAAGAAGAGTACAAAGGTATCAAACAAGATGATGCCTTTGTCCGGGTGCTCCCAATGAGAGTAAGGAGAGACATGCTGTCCCCAGGGCCACCTGCCATAGCTCCAATCTGGCCTTACCTCTTCTCAACCCCTTAGCAACTATAGGTCCTTAACCATTTTCTTCCACAGATTCTATCTACCCTTACCCAACCCTTGTACTCAAAGCTGCTGGCTCCTAACCCCTGATATGCACCATTAGCTACAGTACCTACCCTTACACAAATAGATGCATTTATATCTAGGTAGATATTGGATAAATGGTTTATAAATAGCTAATTATATATATAAAAGGTAAATAGATAGATAGATTGATTGATTTATAAAGTACATACTTGTATAGTGCCTTTTCATGTGTCAATGTGTATTGAGAACATATTTTCAAACCTCAGAAACAGTAGACACAAGACAGGTAATTATTGCTTATTTATTACTGATAATATATTCCTGGTATACATTGACACTAAAAAAAGCATGTCTAGCCAATGACCTCCCATAGTCTCCCAAGCCATCCACCTTCTGTAATAACAAATAGTAGCGAGCATTGTCTCCGTCTCTCTTTGCTAGTCCAGCGTGGCGCTCAATTTCCATCTGCCGTGTTAAAAGCACACCGCCTCTGCAGGTAGTAAGTAGCCTGCAGTGTCTCTGTCTCACTTTGCTAGTCCAGCATGGCGCTCAATTTCCATCTGCCGTGTTGGTAGCACCGCCTCTGCAGCCCTTCCCCACCAACCACCGAGGGACTGTGTCGGCTGCAGCAGCAGAGCAAAAAGAGGACACTCCATTTCCTTCTGCCGGGTTTACTGCACCGCCTCTGCACACCTTCTCCACCGACCACCGTGGGACTGTGTCGTCTGCAGCAGCAGAGCAAGAAGAGGACACTCCATTTTCTTCTGCCGGGTTTACAGCACCACCTATGTAGCCCTTCCCCACCCACCACCGTGGGACTGTGCCAGCTGCAGCAGTAGAGCAAGAAGAGTACAAAGGTATCAAACAAGATGATGCCTTTGTCCGGGTGCTCCCAATGAGAGTAAGGAGAGACATGCTGTCCCCAGGGCCACCTGCCACAGCTCCAATCTGGCCTTACCCCTTCTCAACCCCTTAGCAACTATAGGTCCTTAACCATTTTCTTCCACAGATTCTATCTACCCTTACCCAACCCTTGTACTCAGAGCTGCTGGCCCCTAACCCCTGATATGCACCATTAGCTACAGTACCTACCCTTACACAAATAGATGCATTTATATTTAGGTAGATATTGGATAAATGGTCTATAAATAGCTAATTATATATATATATATATATATATATATATATATATATATATATATATATAAGGTAGATAGATAGATTGATTGATTTATAAAGTACATACTTGTATAGTGCCTTTTCATGTGTCAATGTGTATTGAGAACATATTTTCAAACCTCAGAAACAGTAGACACAAGACAGGTAATTAATGATTATTTATTACTGATAATATATTCCTGGTATACATTGACACTAAAAAAAGCATGTCTAGCCAATGACCTCCCATAGTCTCCCAAGCCATCCACCTTCTGTAATAACAAATAGTAGCGAGCATTGTCTCCGTCTCTCTTTGCTAGTCCAGCGTGGCGCTCAATTTCCATCTGCCGTGTTAAAAGCACACCGCCTCTGCAGGTAGTAAGTAGCCTGCAGTGTCTCCCTCCCACTTTGCTAGTCCAGCATGGCACTCAATTTCCATCTGCCGAGTTTTCAGTACCGCCTCTGCAGACCTTCCCGCCGACCACCGAGGGACTGTGTCGGCTGCAGCAGCAGAGCAAGAAGAAGACACTCCATTTCCTTTTGCAGGGTTTACAGCACCACCTCAGCAGCCCTTCCCACCGACCACCGTGGGACTGTGCCAGCTGCAGCAGCAGAGCAAGAATAGTACAAATGTATCAAAAAAGATGATGCCTTTGTCCGGGTCCTCCCAATGAGAAAAAGGAGAGACATGCTGTCCCCAGGGCCACCTGCCACAGCTCCAATCTGGCCTTTCCCCTTCTCAACCCCTAGCAACTATAGGTCCTTAACCGTTTTCTTCCCCAGATTCTAGCTACTCTTACCCAACCCTTGTACTCAGAGCTGCTTGCCCCTAACCCCTGATATGACCCATTAGCTACAGTACCTACCTTTACACAAATAGATACATTAATATTTAGCTAGATATTGGATAGATGGTTCATAAATAGTTAGTAAAATAGATAAAAGATAGAAAGATTGATTGATTTATACAGTACATACATGTATAGTGCCTTTTTCTGTGTCAATGTGTATTGAGAACATATTATCACACTTTTTTTCTTATATTTTAGGTGACTGCAAACTTCAATTCAAGTCAACGATCAAAGACGAAGTACAGATACAGTAGACACAAGACAGGTAATTAATGACTATTAATTACTGATAATATATTCCTGGTATACATTCACACTAAAAATGCATGTCTAGCCAATCACCTCATATAGTCTCCCAAGCCATCCACCTTCTGTAATAACAAATAGTAGCGAGCAGTGTCTTCGTCCCTCTTTGCTAGTTCAGCATGGCGCTCAATTTCCATCTGGCGTATTGACAGCACACCGCCTCTGCAGGTAGTAAGTAGCCTGCAGTGTCTCCCTCTCACTTTGCTAGTCCAGCATGGCGCTCAATTTCCATCTGCCGTGTTGGTAGCACCGCCTCTGCAGCCCTTCCCCACCAACCACCGAGGGACAGTGTCGGCTGCAGCAGCAGAGCAAAAAGAGGACACTCCATTTCCTTCTGCCGGGTTTACTGCACCGCCTCTGCACACCTTCTCCACCGACCACCGTGGGACTGTGTCGGCTGCAGCAGCAGAGCAAGAAGAGGACACTCCATTTTCTTCTGCCGGGTTTACAGCACCACCTATGTAGCCCTTCCCCACCCACCACCGTGGGACTGTGCCAGCTGCAGCAGTAGAGCAAGAAGAGTACAAAGGTATCAAACAAGATGATGCCTTTGTCCGGGTGCTCCCAATGAGAGTAAGGAGAGACATGCTGTCCCCAGGGCCACCTGCCATAGCTCCAATCTGGCCTTACCCCTTCTCAACCCCTTAGCAACTATAGGTCCTTAACCATTTTCTTCCACAGATTCTATCTACCCTTACCCAACCCTTGTACTCAGACCTGCTGGCCCCTAACCCCTGATATGCACCATTAGCTACAGTACCTACCCTTACACAAATAGATGCATTTATATTTAGGTAGATATTGGATAAATGGTTTATAAATAGCTAATTATATATATATATAAGGTAAATAGATAGATAGATTGATTGATTTATAAAGTACATACTTGTATAGTGCCTTTTCATGTGTCAATGTGTATTGAGAACATATTTTCAAACCTCAGAAACAGTAGACACAAGACAGGTAATTATTGCTTATTTATTACTGATATATTCCTGGTATACATTGACACTAAAAAAAGCATGTCTAGCCAATGACCTCCCATAGTCTCCCAAGCCATCCACCTTCTGTAATAACAAATAGTAGCGAGCATTGTCTCCGTCTCTCTTTGCTAGTCCAGCGTGGCGCTCAATTTCCATCTGCCGTGTTAAAAGCACACCGCCTCTGCAGGTAGTAAGTAGCCTGCAGTGTCTCACTCTCACTTTGCTAGTCCAGCATGGCACTCAATTTCCATCTGCCGTGTTGGTAGCACCGCCTCTGCTGCCCTTCCCCACCGACCACCGAGGGACTGTGTCGGCTGCAGCAGCAGAGCAAAAAGAGGACACTCCATTTCCTTCTGCCGGTTTTACTGCACCGCCTCTGCACACCTTCTCCACCGACCACCGTGGGACTGTGTAGGCTGCAGCAGCAGAGCAAGAACAGGACACTCCATTTTCTTCTGCCGGGTTTACAGCACCACCTATGTAGCCCTTCCCCACCCACCACCGTGGGACTGTGCCAGCTGCAGCAGTAGAGCAAGAAGAGTACAAAGGTGTCAAACAAGATGATGCCTTTGTCCGGGTGCTCCCAATGAGAGTAAGGAGAGACATGCTGTCCCCAGGGCCACCTGCCACAGCTCCAATCTGGCCTTACCCCTTCTCAACCCCTTAGCAACTATAGGTCCTTAACCATTTTGTTCCACAGATTCTATCTACCCTTACCCAACCCTTGTACTCAGAGCTGCTGGCCCCTAACCCCTGATATGCACCATTAGCTATAGTACCTACCCTTACACAAATAGATGCATTTATATTTAGGTAGATATTGGATAAATGGTTTATAAATAGCTAATTATATATATATATATATATATAAGGTAGATAGATAGATAGATAGATAGATAGATAGATAGATTGATTGATTGATTTATAAAGTACATACTTGTATAGTGCCTTTTCATGTGTCAATGTGTATTGAGAACATATTTTCAAACCTCAGAAACAGTAGACACAAGACAGGTAATTAATGATTATTTATTACTGATAATATATTCCTGGTATACATTCACACTAAAAATGCATGTCTAGCCAATCACCTCATATAGTATCCCAAACCATCCACCTTCTGTAATAACAAATAGTAGCGAGCAGTGTCTTCGTCCCTCTTTGCTAGTTCAGCATGGCGCTCAATTTCCATCCGGCGTGTTGACAGCACACCGCCTCTGCAGGTAGTAAGTAGCCTGCAGTGTCTCCCTCTCACATTGCTAGTCCAGCATGGCGCTCAATTTCCATCTGCCGTGTTGGTAGCACCGCCTCTGCAGCCCTTCCCCACGACCACCGAGGGACTGTGTCGGCTGCAGCAGCAGAGCAAAAAGAGGACACTCCATTTCCTTCTGCCGGGTTTACTGCACCGCCTCTGCACACCTTCTCCACCGACCACCGTGGGACTGTGTCGGCTGCAGCAGCAGAGCAAGAAGAGGACACTCCATTTTCTTCTGCCGGGTTTACAGCACCACCTATGTAGCCCTTCCCCACCCACCACCGTGGGACTGTGCCAGCTGCAGCAGTAGAGCAAGAAGAGTACAAAGGTATCAAACAAGATGATGCCTTTGTCCGGGTGCTCCCAATGAGAGTAAGGAGAGACATGCTGTCCCCAGGTCCAACTGCCACAGCTCCAATCTGGCCTTACCCCTTCTCAACCCCTTAGCAACTATAGGTCCTTAACCATTTTCTTCCACAGATTCTATCTACCCTTACCCAACCTTTGTACTCAGAACTGCTGGCCCCTAACCCCTGATATGCACCATTAGCTACAGTACCTACCCTTACACAAATAGATGCATTTATATTTAGGTAGATATTGGATAAATGGTTTATAAATAGCTAATTATATATATATATATATATATATATATATATATATATATATATATATATATATATATATATATATAAGGTAGATAGATAGATTGATTGATTTATAAAGTACATACTTGTATAGTGCCTTTTCATGTGTCAATGTGTATTGAGAACATATTTTCAAACCTCAGAAACAGTAGACACAAGACAGGTAATTAATGATTATTTATTACTGATAATATATTCCTGGTATACATTCACACTAAAAAAAGCATGTCTAGCCAATGACCTCCCATAGTCTCCCAAGCCATCCACCTTCTGTAATAACAAATAGTAGCGAGCATTGTCTCCGTCTCTCTTTGCTAGTTCAGCGTTGTGCTCAATTTCCATCTGCCGTGTTCAAAGCACACCGCCTCTGCAGGTAGTAAGTAGCCTGCAGTGTCTCCCTCCCACTTTGCTAGTCCAGCATGGCACTCAATTTCCATCTGCCGTGTTGGCAGTACCGCCTCTGCAGACCTTCCCGCCGACCACCGTGGGACTGTGTCAGCTGCAGCAGCAGAGCAAGAAGAGGACACTCCATTTCCTTTTGCAGGGTTTACAGCACCACCTCAGCAGCCCTTCCCACCGACCACCGTGGGACTGTGCCAGCTGCAGCAGCAGAGCAAGAATAGTACAAATGTATCAAAAAAGATGATGCCTTTGTCCGGGTCCTCCCAATGAGAAAAAGGAGAGACATGCTGTCCCCAGGGCCACCTGTCACAGCTCCAATCTGGCCTTTCCCCTTCTCAACCCCTAGCAACTATAGGTCCTTAACCGTTTTCTTCCCCAGATTCTAGCTACTCTTACCCAACCCTTGTACTCAGAGCTGCTTGCCCCTAACCCCTGATATGACCCATTAGCTACAGTACCTACCTTTACACAAATAGATACATTAATATTTAGCTAGATATTGGATAGATGGTTCATAAATAGTTAGTTAAATAGATAAAAGATAGAAAGATTGATTTATACAGTACATACATGTATAGTGCCTTTTTCTGTGTCAATGTGTATTGAGAACATATTATCACACTTTTTTTCTTATATTTTAGGTGACTGCAAACTTCAATTCAAGTCAACGATCAAAGACGAAGTACAGAAACAGTAGACACAAGACAGGTAATTAATGACTATTAATTACTGATAATATATTCCTGGTATACATTCACACTAAAAATGCATGTCTAGCCAATCACCTCATATAGTCTCCCAAGCCATCCAACTTCTGTAATAACAAATAGTAGCGAGCAGTGTCTTCGTCCCTCTTTGCTAGTTCAGCATGGCGCTCAATTTCCATCTGGCGTGTTGACAGCACACCGCCTCTGCAGGTAGTAAGTAGCCTGCAGTGTCTCCCTCTCACTTTGCTAGTCCAGCATGGCGCTCAATTTCCATCTGCCGTGTTGGTAGCACCGCCTCTGCAGCCCTTCCCCACCAACCACCGAGGGACAGTGTCGGCTGCAGCAGCAGAGCAAAAAGAGGACACTCCATTTCCTTCTGCCGGGTTTACTGCACCGCCTCTGCACACCTTCTCCACCGACCACCGTGGGACTGTGTCGGCTGCAGCAGCAGAGCAAGAAGAGGACACTCCATTTTCTTCTGCCGGGTTTACAGCACCACCTAAGTAGCCCTTCCCCACCCACCACCGTGGGACTGTGCCAGCTGCAGCAGTAGAGCAAGAAGAGTACAAAGGTATCAAACAAGATGATGCCTTTGTCCGGGTGCTCCCAATGAGAGTAAGGAGAGACATGCTGTCCCCAGGGCCACCTGCCATAGCTCCAATCTGGCCTTACCCCTTCTCAACCCCTTAGCAACTATAGGTCCTTAACCATTTTCTTCCACAGATTCTATCTACCCTTACCCAACCCTTGTACTCAGAGCTGCTGGCCCCTAACCCCTGATATGCACCATTAGCTACAGTACCTACCCTTACACAAATAGATGCATTTATATTTAGGTAGATATTGGATAAATGGTTTATAAATAGCTAATTATATATATATATATAAAAGGTAGATAGATAGATTGATTGATTTATAAAGTACATACTTGTATAGTGCCTTTTCATGTGTCAATGTGTATTGAGAACATATTTTCAAACCTCAGAAACAGTAGACACAAGACAGGTAATTAATGATTATTTATTACTGATAATATATTCCTGGTATACATTCACACTAAAAAAAGCATGTCTAGCCAATGACCTCCCATAGTCTCCCAAGCCATCCACCTTCTGTAATAACAAATAGTAGCGAGCATTGTCTCCGTCTCTCTTTGCTAGTCCAGCGTGGCGCTCAATTTCCATCTGCCGTGTTAAAAGCACACCGCCTCTGCAGGTAGTAAGTAGCCTGCAGTGTCTCCCTCCCACTTTGCTAGTCCAGCATGGCACTCAATTTCCATCTGCCGAGTTGGCAGTACCGCCTCTGCAGACCTTCCCGCCGACCACCGTGGGACTGTGTCGGCTGCAGCAGCAGAGCAAGAAGAGGACACTCCATTTCCTTTTGCAGGGTTTACAGCACCACCTCAGCAGCCCTTCCCACCGACCACCGTGGGACTGTGCCAGCTGCAGCAGCAGAGCAAGAATAGTACAAATGTATCAAAAAAGATGATGCCTTTGTCCGGGTCCTCCCAATGAGAAAAAGGAGAGACATGCTGTCCCCAGGGCCACCTGTCACAGCTCCAATCTGGCCTTTCCCCTTCTCAACCCCTAGCAACTATAGGTCCTTAACCGTTTTCTTCCCCAGATTCTAGCTACTCTTACCCAACCCTTGTACTCAGAGCTGCTTGCCCCTAACCCCTGATATGACCCATTAGCTACAGTACCTACCTTTACACAAATAGATACATTAATATTTAGCTAGATATTGGATAGATGGTTCATAAATAGTTAGTTAAATAGATAAAAGATAGAAAGATTGATTGATTTATACAGTACATACATGTATAGTGCCTTTTTCTGTGTCAATGTGTATTGAGAACATATTATCACACTTTTTTTCTTATATTTTAGGTGACTGCAAACTTCAATTCAAGTCAACGATCAAAGACGAAGTACTGAAACAGTAGACACAAGACAGGTAATTAATGACTATTAATTACTGATAATATATTCCTGGTATACATTCACACTAAAAATGCATGTCTAGCCAATCACCTCATATAGTCTCCCAAGCCATCCACCTTCTGTAATAACAAATAGTGGCGAGCAGTGTCTTCGTCCCTCTTTGCTAGTTCAGCATGGCGCTCAATTTCCATCTGGCGTGTTGACAGCACACCGCCTCTGCAGGTAGTAAGTAGCCTGCAGTGTCTCCCTCTCACTTTGATAGTCCAGCATGGCGCTCAATTTCCATCTGCCGTGTTGGTAGCACAGCCTCTGCAGCCCTTCCCCACCAACCACCGAGGGACAGTGTCGGCTGCAGCAGCAGAGCAAAAAGAGGACACTCCATTTCCTTCTGCCGGGTTTACTGCACCGCCTCTGCACACCTTCTCCACCGACCACCGTGGGACTGTGTCGGCTGCAGCAGCAGAGCAAGAAGAGGACACTCCATTTTCTTCTGCCGGGTTTACAGCACCACCTATGTAGCCCTTCCCCACCCACCACCGTGGGACTGTGCCAGCTGCAGCAGTAGAGCAAGAAGAGTACAAAGGTATCAAACAAGATGATGCCTTTGTCCGGGTGCTCCCAATGAGAGTAAGGAGAGACATGCGGTCCCCAGGGCCACCTGCCATAGCTCCAATCTGGCCTTACCCCTTCTCAACCCCTTAGCAACTATAGGTCCTTAACCATTTTCTTCCACAGATTCTATCTACCCTTACCCAACCCTTGTACTCAGAGCTGCTGGCCCCTAACCCCTGATATGCACCATTAGCTACAGTACCTACCCTTACACAAATAGATAGATTTATATTTAGGTAGATATTGGATACATGGTTTATAAATAGCTAATTATATATATAACAGGTAAATAGATAGATAGATAGATTGATTGATTTATAAAGTACATACTTGTATAGTGCCTTTTCATGTGTCAATGTGTATTGAGAACATATTTACAAACCTCAGAAACAGTAGACACAAGACAGGTAATTATTGCTTATTTATTACTGATAATATATTCCTGATATACATTGACACAAAAAAAAGCATGTCTAGCCAATGACCTCCCATAGTCTCCCAAGCCATCCACCTTCTGTAATAACAAATAGTAGCGAGCATTGTCTCCGTCTCTCTTTGCTAGTCCAGCGTGGCGCTCAATTTCCATCTGCCGTGTTAAAAGCACACCGCCTCTGCAGGTAGTAAGTAGCCTGCAGTGTCTCACTCTCACTTTGCTAGTCCAGCATGGCGCTCAATTTCCGTCTGCCGAGTTGGTAGCACCGCCTCTGCTGCCCTTCCCCACCAACCACCGAGGGACTGTGTCGGCTGCAGCAGCAGAGCAAAAAGAGGACACTCAATTTCCATCTGCCGTGTTGGTAGCACCGCCTCTGCTGCCCTTCCCCACCGACCACCGAGGGACTGTGTCGGCTGCAGCAGCAGAGCAAAAAGAGGACACTCCATTTCCTTCTGCCGGTTTTACTGCACCGCCTCTGCACACCTTCTCCACCGACCACCGTGGGACTGTGTAGGCTGCAGCAGCAGAGCAAGAACAGGACACTCCATTTTCTTCTGCCGGGTTTACAGCACCACCTATGTAGCCCTTCCCCACCCACCACCGTGGGACTGTGCCAGCTGCAGCAGTAGAGCAAGAAGAGTACAAAGGTGTCAAACAAGATGATGCCTTTGTCCGGGTGCTCCCAATGAGAGTAAGGAGAGACATGCTGTCCCCAGGGCCACCTGCCACAGCTCCAATCTGGCCTTACCCCTTCTCAACCCCTTAGCAACTATAGGTCCTTAACCATTTTGTTCCACAGATTCTATCTACCCTTACCCAACCCTTGTACTCAGAGCTGCTGGCCCCTAACCCCTGATATGCACCATTAGCTATAGTACCTACCCTTACACAAATAGATGCATTTATATTTAGGTAGATATTGGATAAATGGTTTATAAATAGCTAATTATATATATATATATATAAGGTAGGTAGATAGATAGATAGATAGATAGATAGATAGATAGATAGATAGATAGATAGATAGATAGATAGATTGATTGATTGATTTATAAAGTACATACTTGTATAGTGCCTTTTCATGTGTCAATGTGTATTGAGAACATATTTTCAAACCTCAGAAACAGTAGACACAAGACAGGTAATTAATGATTATTTATTACTGATAATATATTCCTGGTATACATTCACACTAAAAATGCATGTCTAGCCAATCACCTCATATAGTATCCCAAACCATCCACCTTCTGTAATAACAAATAGTAGCGAGCAGTGTCTTCGTCCCTCTTTGCTAGTTCAGCATGGCGCTCAATTTCCATCCGGCGTGTTGACAGCACACCGCCTCTGCAGGTAGTAAGTAGCCTGCAGTGTCTCCCTCTCACATTGCTAGTCCAGCATGGCGCTCAATTTCCATCTGCCGTGTTGGTAGCACCGCCTCTGCAGCCCTTCCCCACGACCACCGAGGGACTGTGTCGGCTGCAGCAGCAGAGCAAAAAGAGGACACTCCATTTCCTTCTGCCGGGTTTACTGCACCGCCTCTGCACACCTTCTCCACCGACCACCGTGGGACTGTGTCGGCTGCAGCAGCAGAGCAAGAAGAGGACACTCCATTTTCTTCTGCCGGGTTTACAGCACCACCTATGTAGCCCTTCCCCACCCACCACCGTGGGACTGTGCCAGCTGCAGCAGTAGAGCAAGAAGAGTACAAAGGTATCAAACAAGATGATGCCTTTGTCCGGGTGCTCCCAATGAGAGTAAGGAGAGACATGCTGTCCCCAGGTCCAACTGCCACAGCTCCAATCTGGCCTTACCCCTTCTCAACCCCTTAGCAACTATAGGTCCTTAACCATTTTCTTCCACAGATTCTATCTACCCTTACCCAACCTTTGTACTCAGAACTGCTGGCCCCTAACCCCTGATATGCACCATTAGCTACAGTACCTACCCTTACACAAATAGATGCATTTATATTTAGGTAGATATTGGATAAATGGTTTATAAATAGCTAATTATATATATATATATATATATATATATATATATATATATATATATATATATATATATATAAAAGGTAGATAGATAGATTGATTGATTTATAAAGTACATACTTGTATAGTGCCTTTTCATGTGTCAATGTGTATTGAGAACATATTTTCAAACCTCAGAAACAGTAGACACAAGACAGGTAATTAATGATTATTTATTACTGATAATATATTCCTGGTATACATTCACACTAAAAAAAGCATGTCTAGCCAATGACCTCCCATAGTCTCCCAAGCCATCCACCTTCTGTAATAACAAATAGTAGCGAGCATTGTCTCCGTCTCTCTTTGCTAGTTCAGCGTTGTGCTCAATTTCCATCTGCCGTGTTCAAAGCACACCGCCTCTGCAGGTAGTAAGTAGCCTGCAGTGTCTCCCTCCCACTTTGCTAGTCCAGCATGGCACTCAATTTCCATCTGCCGTGTTGGCAGTACCGCCTCTGCAGACCTTCCCGCCGACCACCGTGGGACTGTGTCAGCTGCAGCAGCAGAGCAAGAAGAGGACACTCCATTTCCTTTTGCAGGGTTTACAGCACCACCTCAGCAGCCCTTCCCACCGACCACCGTGGGACTGTGCCAGCTGCAGCAGCAGAGCAAGAATAGTACAAATGTATCAAAAAAGATGATGCCTTTGTCCGGGTCCTCCCAATGAGAAAAAGGAGAGACATGCTGTCCCCAGGGCCACCTGTCACAGCTCCAATCTGGCCTTTCCCCTTCTCAACCCCTAGCAACTATAGGTCCTTAACCGTTTTCTTCCCCAGATTCTAGCTACTCTTACCCAACCCTTGTACTCAGAGCTGCTTGCCCCTAACCCCTGATATGACCCATTAGCTACAGTACCTACCTTTACACAAATAGATACATTAATATTTAGCTAGATATTGGATAGATGGTTCATAAATAGTTAGTTAAATAGATAAAAGATAGAAAGATTGATTTATACAGTACATACATGTATAGTGCCTTTTTCTGTGTCAATGTGTATTGAGAACATATTATCACACTTTTTTTCTTATATTTTAGGTGACTGCAAACTTCAATTCAAGTCAACGATCAAAGACGAAGTACAGAAACAGTAGACACAAGACAGGTAATTAATGACTATTAATTACTGATAATATATTCCTGGTATACATTCACACTAAAAATGCATGTCTAGCCAATCACCTCATATAGTCTCCCAAGCCATCCAACTTCTGTAATAACAAATAGTAGCGAGCAGTGTCTTCGTCCCTCTTTGCTAGTTCAGCATGGCGCTCAATTTCCATCTGGCGTGTTGACAGCACACCGCCTCTGCAGGTAGTAAGTAGCCTGCAGTGTCTCCCTCTCACTTTGCTAGTCCAGCATGGCGCTCAATTTCCATCTGCCGTGTTGGTAGCACCGCCTCTGCAGCCCTTCCCCACCAACCACCGAGGGACAGTGTCGGCTGCAGCAGCAGAGCAAAAAGAGGACACTCCATTTCCTTCTGCCGGGTTTACTGCACCGCCTCTGCACACCTTCTCCACCGACCACCGTGGGACTGTGTCGGCTGCAGCAGCAGAGCAAGAAGAGGACACTCCATTTTCTTCTGCCGGGTTTACAGCACCACCTAAGTAGCCCTTCCCCACCCACCACCGTGGGACTGTGCCAGCTGCAGCAGTAGAGCAAGAAGAGTACAAAGGTATCAAACAAGATGATGCCTTTGTCCGGGTGCTCCCAATGAGAGTAAGGAGAGACATGCTGTCCCCAGGGCCACCTGCCATAGCTCCAATCTGGCCTTACCCCTTCTCAACCCCTTAGCAACTATAGGTCCTTAACCATTTTCTTCCACAGATTCTATCTACCCTTACCCAACCCTTGTACTCAGAGCTGCTGGCCCCTAACCCCTGATATGCACCATTAGCTACAGTACCTACCCTTACACAAATAGATGCATTTATATTTAGGTAGATATTGGATAAATGGTTTATAAATAGCTAATTATATATATATATATATATATAAAAGGTAGATAGATAGATTGATTGATTTATAAAGTACATACTTGTATAGTGCCTTTTCATGTGTCAATGTGTATTGAGAACATATTTTCAAACCTCAGAAACAGTAGACACAAGACAGGTAATTAATGATTATTTATTACTGATAATATATTCCTGGTATACATTCACACTAAAAAAAGCATGTCTAGCCAATGACCTCCCATAGTCTCCCAAGCCATCCACCTTCTGTAATAACAAATAGTAGCGAGCATTGTCTCCGTCTCTCTTTGCTAGTCCAGCGTGGCGCTCAATTTCCATCTGCCGTGTTAAAAGCACACCGCCTCTGCAGGTAGTAAGTAGCCTGCAGTGTCTCCCTCCCACTTTGCTAGTCCAGCATGGCACTCAATTTCCATCTGCCGAGTTGGCAGTACCGCCTCTGCAGACCTTCCCGCCGACCACCGTGGGACTGTGTCGGCTGCAGCAGCAGAGCAAGAAGAGGACACTCCATTTCCTTTTGCAGGGTTTACAGCACCACCTCAGCAGCCCTTCCCACCGACCACCGTGGGACTGTGCCAGCTGCAGCAGCAGAGCAAGAATAGTACAAATGTATCAAAAAAGATGATGCCTTTGTCCGGGTCCTCCCAATGAGAAAAAGGAGAGACATGCTGTCCCCAGGGCCACCTGTCACAGCTCCAATCTGGCCTTTCCCCTTCTCAACCCCTAGCAACTATAGGTCCTTAACCGTTTTCTTCCCCAGATTCTAGCTACTCTTACCCAACCCTTGTACTCAGAGCTGCTTGCCCCTAACCCCTGATATGACCCATTAGCTACAGTACCTACCTTTACACAAATAGATACATTAATATTTAGCTAGATATTGGATAGATGGTTCATAAATAGTTAGTTAAATAGATAAAAGATAGAAAGATTGATTGATTTATACAGTACATACATGTATAGTGCCTTTTTCTGTGTCAATGTGTATTGAGAACATATTATCACACTTTTTTTCTTATATTTTAGGTGACTGCAAACTTCAATTCAAGTCAACGATCAAAGACGAAGTACAGAAACAGTAGACACAAGACAGGTAATTAATGACTATTAATTACTGATAATATATTCCTGGTATACATTCACACTAAAAATGCATGTCTAGCCAATCACCTCATATAGTCTCCCAAGCCATCCACCTTCTGTAATAACAAATAGTAGCGAGCAGTGTCTTCGTCCCTCTTTGCTAGTTCAGCATGGCGCTCAATTTCCATCTGGCGTGTTGACAGCACACCGCCTCTGCAGGTAGTAAGTAGCCTGCAGTGTCTCCCTCTCACTTTGCTAGTCCAGCATGGCGCTCAATTTCCATCTGCCGTGTTGTGTCAATGTGTATTGAGAACATATTTACAAACCTCAGAAACAGTAGACACAAGACAGGTAATTATTGCTTATTTATTACTGATAATATATTCCTGGTATACATTGACACTAAAAAAAGCATGTCTAGCCAATGACCTCCCATAGTCTCCCAAGCCATCTACCTTCTGTAATAACAAATACAGTAGTAGCGAGCATTGTCTCCGTCTCTCTTTGCTAGTCCAGCGTGGCGCTCAATTTCCATCTGCCGTGTTAAAAGCACACCGCCTCTGCAGGTTTTAAGTATCCTGCAGTGTCTCACTCTCACTTTGCTAGTACAGCATGGCGCTCAATTTCCATCTGCCGTGTTGGTACCACCGCCTCTGCTGCCCTTCCCCACCGACCACCGAGGGACTGTGTCGGCTGCAGCAGCAGAGCAAAAAGAGGACACTCCATTTCCTTCTGCCGGTTTTACTGCACCGCCTCTGCACACCTTCTCCACCGACCACCGTGGGACTGTGTCGGCTGCAGCAGCAGAGCAAGAAGAGGACACTCCATTTTCTTCTGCCGGGTTTACAGCACCACCTATGTAGCCCTTCCCCACCCACCACCGTGGGACTGTGCCAGCTGCAGCAGTAGAGCAAGAAGAGTACAAAGGTATCAAACAAGATGATGCCTTTGTCCGGGTGCTCCCAATGAGAGTAAGGAGAGACATGCTGTCCCCAGGGCCACCTGCCACAGCTCCAATCTGGCCTTACCCCTTCTCAACCCCTTAGCAACTATAGGTCCTTAACCATTTTGTTCCACAGATTCTATCTACCCTTACCCAACCCTTGTACTCAGAGCTGCTGGCCCCTAACCCCTGATATGCACCATTAGCTACAGTACCTACCCTTACACAAATAGATGCATTTATATTTAGGTAGATATTGGATAAATGGTTTATAAATAGCTAATTATATATATATATATATATATATATATATATATATATATATATATATATATATATATATATATATGGTAGATAGATAGATTGATTGATTGATTTATAAAGTACATACTTGTATAGTGCCTTTTCATGTGTCAATGTGTATTGAGAACATATTTTCAAACCTCAGAAACAGTAGACACAAGACAGGTAATTAATGATTATTTATTACTGATAATATATTCCTGGTATACATTCACACTAAAAATGCATGTCTAGCCAATCACCTCATATAGTATCCCAAACCATCCACCTTCTGTAATAACAAATAGTAGCGAGCAGTGTCTTCGTCCCTCTTTGCTAGTTCAGCATGGCGCTCAATTTCCATCCGGCGTGTTGACAGCACACCGCCTCTGCAGGTAGTAAGTAGCCTGCAGTGTCTCCCTCTCACATTGCTAGTCCAGCATGGCACTCAATTTCCATCTGCCGTGTTGGTAGCACCGCCTCTGCAGCCCTTCCCCACGACCACCGAGGGACTGTGTCGGCTGCAGCAGCAGAGCAAAAAGAGGACACTCCATTTCCTTCTGCCGGGTTTACTGCACCGCCTCTGCACACCTTCTCCACCGACCACCGTGGGACTGTGTCGGCTGCAGCAGCAGAGCAAGAAGAGGACACTCCATTTTCTTCTGACGGGTTTACAGCACCACCTATGTAGCCCTTCCCCACCCACCACCGTGGAACTGTGCCAGCTGCAGCAGTAGAGCAAGAAGAGTACAAAGGTATCAAACAAGATGATGCCTTTGTCCGGGTGCTCCCAATGAGAGTAAGGAGAGACATGCTGTCCCCAGGTCCACCTGCCACAGCTCCAATCTGGCCTTACCCCTTCTCAACCCCTTAGCAACTATAGGTCCTTAACCATTTTCTTCCACAGATTCTATCTACCCTTACCCAACCCTTGTACTCAGAGCTGCTGGCCCCTAACCCCTGATATGCACCATTAGCTACAGTACCTACCCTTACACAAATAGATGCATTTATATTTAGGTAGATATTGGATAAATGGTTTATAAATAGCTAATTATATATATATATATATATATATATATATATATATATATATTTATTTATATGCAGCAGCAGAGCAAAAAGAGGACACTCCATTTCCTTCTGCCGGGTTTACTGCACCGCCTCTGCACACCTTCTCCACCGACCACCGTGGGACTGTGTCGGCTGCAGCAGCAGAGCAAGAAGAGGACACTCCATTTTCTTCTGCCGGGTTTACAGCACCACCTATGTAGCCCTTCCCCACCCACCACCGTGGAACTGTGCCAGCTGCAGCAGTAGAGCAAGAAGAGTACAAAGGTATCAAACAAGATGATGCCTTTGTCCGGGTGCTCCCAATGAGAGTAAGGAGAGACATGCTGTCCCCAGGTCCACCTGCCACAGCTCCAATCTGGCCTTACCCCTTCTCAACCCCTTAGCAACTATAGGTCCTTAACCATTTTCTTCCACAGATTCTATCTACCCTTACCCAACCCTTGTACTCAGAGCTGCTGGCCCCTAACCCCTGATATGCACCATTACCTACAGTACCTACCCTTACACAAATAGATGCATTTATATTTAGGTAGATATTGGATAAATGGTTTATAAATAGCTAATTATATATATATATATATATATATATATATATATATATATATATATGGTAGATAGATAGATTGATTGATTGATTTATAAAGTACATACTTGTATAGTGCCTTTTCATGTGTCAATGTGTATTGAGAACATATTTTCAAACCTCAGAAACAGTAGACACAAGACAGGTAATTAATGATTATTTATTACTGATAATATATTCCTGGTATACATTCACACTAAAAATGCATGTCTAGCCAATCACCTCATATAGTATCCCAAACCATCCACCTTCTGTAATAACAAATAGTAGCGAGCAGTGTCTTCGTCCCTCTTTGCTAGTTCAGCATGGCGTTCAATTTCCATCCGGCGTGTTGACAGCACACCGCCTCTGCAGGTAGTAAGTAGCCTGCAGTGTCTCCCTCTCACATTGCTAGTCCAGCATGGCGCTCAAATTCCATCTGCCGTGTTGGTAGCACCGCCTCTGCAGCCTTTCCCCACGACCACCGAGGGACTGTGTCGGCTGCAGCAGCAGAGCAAAAAGAGGACACTCCATTTCCTTCTGCCGGGTTTACTGCACCGCCTCTGCACACCTTCTCCACCGACCACCGTGGGACTGTGTCGGCTGCAGCAGCAGAGCAAGAAGAGGACACTCCATTTTCTTCTGCCGGGTTTACAGCACCACCTATGTAGCCCTTCCCCACCCACCACCGTGGGACTGTGCCAGCTGCAGCAGAAGAGCAAGAAGAGTACAAAGGTATCAAACAAGATGATGCCTTTGTCCGGGTGCTCCCAATGAGAGTAAGGAGAGACATGCTGTCCCCAGGTCCACCTGCCACAGCTCCAATCTGGCCTTACCCCTTCTCAACCCCTTAGCAACTATAGGTCCTTAACCGTTTTCTTCCCCAGATTCTAGCTACTCTTACCCAACCCTTGTACTCAGAGCTGCTTGCCCCTAACCCCTGATATGACCCATTAGCTACAGTACCTACCTTTACACAAATAGATACATTAATATTTAGCTAGATATTGGATAGATGGTTCATAAATAGTTAGTTAAATAGATAAAAGATAGAAAGATTGATTGATTTATACAGTACATACATGTATAGTGCCTTTTTCTGTGTCAATGTGTATTGAGAACATATTATCACACTTTTTTTCTTATATTTTAGGTGACTGCAAACTTCAATTCAAGTCAACGATCAAAGACGAAGTACAGAAACAGTAGACACAAGACAGGTAATTAATGACTATTAATTACTGATAATATATTCCTGGTATACATTCACACTAAAAATGCATGTCTAGCCAATCACCTCATATAGTCTCCCAAGCCATCCACCTTCTGTAATAACAAATAGTAGCGAGCAGTGTCTTCGTCCCTCTTTGCTAGTTCAGCATGGCGCTCAATTTCCATCTGGCGTGTTGACAGCACACCGCCTCTGCAGGTAGTAAGTAGCCTGCAGTGTCTCCCTCTCACTTTGCTAGTCCAGCATGGCGCTCAATTTCCATCTGCCGTGTTGTGTCAATGTGTATTGAGAACATATTTACAAACCTCAGAAACAGTAGACACAAGACAGGTAATTATTGCTTATTTATTACTGATAATATATTCCTGGTATACATTGACACTAAAAAAAGCATGTCTAGCCAATGACCTCCCATAGTCTCCCAAGCCATCTACCTTCTGTAATAACAAATACAGTAGTAGCGAGCATTGTCTCCGTCTCTCTTTGCTAGTCCAGCGTGGCGCTCAATTTCCATCTGCCGTGTTAAAAGCACACCGCCTCTGCAGGTTTTAAGTATCCTGCAGTGTCTCACTCTCACTTTGCTAGTACAGCATGGCGCTCAATTTCCATCTGGCGTGTTGACAGCACACCGCCTCTGCAGGTAGTAAGTAGCCTGCAGTGTCTCCCTCTCACTTTGCTAGTCCAGCATGGCGCTCAATTTCCATCTGCCGTGTTGGTAGCACCGCCTCTGCAGCCCTTCCCCACCAACCACCGAGGGACAGTGTCGGCTGCAGCAGCAGAGCAAAAAGAGGACACTCCATTTCCTTCTGCCGGGTTTACTGCACCGCCTCTGCACACCTTCTCCACCGACCACCGTGGGACTGTGTCGGCTGCAGCAGCAGAGCAAGAAGAGGACACTCCATTTTCTTCTGCCGGGTTTACAGCACCACCTAAGTAGCCCTTCCCCACCCACCACCGTGGGACTGTGCCAGCTGCAGCAGTAGAGCAAGAAGAGTACAAAGGTATCAAACAAGATGATGCCTTTGTCCGGGTGCTCCCAATGAGAGTAAGGAGAGACATGCTGTCCCCAGGGCCACCTGCCATAGCTCCAATCTGGCCTTACCCCTTCTCAACCCCTTAGCAACTATAGGTCCTTAACCATTTTCTTCCACAGATTCTATCTACCCTTACCCAACCCTTGTACTCAGAGCTGCTGGCCCCTAACCCCTGATATGCACCATTAGCTACAGTACCTACCCTTACACAAATAGATGCATTTATATTTAGGTAGATATTGGATAAATGGTTTATAAATAGCTAATTATATATATATATAAAAGGTAGATAGATAGATTGATTGATTTATAAAGTACATACTTGTATAGTGCCTTTTCATGTGTCAATGTGTATTGAGAACATATTTTCAAACCTCAGAAACAGTAGACACAAGACAGGTAATTAATGATTATTTATTACTGATAATATATTCCTGGTATACATTCACACTAAAAAAAGCATGTCTAGCCAATGACCTCCCATAGTCTCCCAAGCCATCCACCTTCTGTAATAACAAATAGTAGCGAGCATTGTCTCCGTCTCTCTTTGCTAGTCCAGCGTGGCGCTCAATTTCCATCTGCCGTGTTAAAAGCACACCGCCTCTGCAGGTAGTAAGTAGCCTGCAGTGTCTCCCTCCCACTTTGCTAGTCCAGCATGGCACTCAATTTCCATCTGCCGAGTTGGCAGTACCGCCTCTGCAGACCTTCCCGCCGACCACCGTGGGACTGTGTCGGCTGCAGCAGCAGAGCAAGAAGAGGACACTCCATTTCCTTTTGCAGGGTTTACAGCACCACCTCAGCAGCCCTTCCCACCGACCACCGTGGGACTGTGCCAGCTGCAGCAGCAGAGCAAGAATAGTACAAATGTATCAAAAAAGATGATGCCTTTGTCCGGGTCCTCCCAATGAGAAAAAGGAGAGACATGCTGTCCCCAGGGCCACCTGTCACAGCTCCAATCTGGCCTTTCCCCTTCTCAACCCCTAGCAACTATAGGTCCTTAACCGTTTTCTTCCCCAGATTCTAGCTACTCTTACCCAACCCTTGTACTCAGAGCTGCTTGCCCCTAACCCCTGATATGACCCATTAGCTACAGTACCTACCTTTACACAAATAGATACATTAATATTTAGCTAGATATTGGATAGATGGTTCATAAATAGTTAGTTAAATAGATAAAAGATAGAAAGATTGATTGATTTATACAGTACATACATGTATAGTGCCTTTTTCTGTGTCAATGTGTATTGAGAACATATTATCACACTTTTTTTCTTATATTTTAGGTGACTGCAAACTTCAATTCAAGTCAACGATCAAAGACGAAGTACTGAAACAGTAGACACAAGACAGGTAATTAATGACTATTAATTACTGATAATATATTCCTGGTATACATTCACACTAAAAATGCATGTCTAGCCAATCACCTCATATAGTCTCCCAAGCCATCCACCTTCTGTAATAACAAATAGTGGCGAGCAGTGTCTTCGTCCCTCTTTGCTAGTTCAGCATGGCGCTCAATTTCCATCTGGCGTGTTGACAGCACACCGCCTCTGCAGGTAGTAAGTAGCCTGCAGTGTCTCCCTCTCACTTTGATAGTCCAGCATGGCGCTCAATTTCCATCTGCCGTGTTGGTAGCACAGCCTCTGCAGCCCTTCCCCACCAACCACCGAGGGACAGTGTCGGCTGCAGCAGCAGAGCAAAAAGAGGACACTCCATTTCCTTCTGCCGGGTTTACTGCACCGCCTCTGCACACCTTCTCCACCGACCACCGTGGGACTGTGTCGGCTGCAGCAGCAGAGCAAGAAGAGGACACTCCATTTTCTTCTGCCGGGTTTACAGCACCACCTATGTAGCCCTTCCCCACCCACCACCGTGGGACTGTGCCAGCTGCAGCAGTAGAGCAAGAAGAGTACAAAGGTATCAAACAAGATGATGCCTTTGTCCGGGTGCTCCCAATGAGAGTAAGGAGAGACATGCGGTCCCCAGGGCCACCTGCCATAGCTCCAATCTGGCCTTACCCCTTCTCAACCCCTTAGCAACTATAGGTCCTTAACCATTTTCTTCCACAGATTCTATCTACCCTTACCCAACCCTTGTACTCAGAGCTGCTGGCCCCTAACCCCTGATATGCACCATTAGCTACAGTACCTACCCTTACACAAATAGATAGATTTATATTTAGGTAGATATTGGATACATGGTTTATAAATAGCTAATTATATATATAACAGGTAAATAGATAGATAGATAGATTGATTGATTTATAAAGTACATACTTGTATAGTGCCTTTTCATGTGTCAATGTGTATTGAGAACATATTTACAAACCTCAGAAACAGTAGACACAAGACAGGTAATTATTGCTTATTTATTACTGATAATATATTCCTGATATACATTGACACAAAAAAAAGCATGTCTAGCCAATGACCTCCCATAGTCTCCCAAGCCATCCACCTTCTGTAATAACAAATAGTAGCGAGCATTGTCTCCGTCTCTCTTTGCTAGTCCAGCGTGGCGCTCAATTTCCATCTGCCGTGTTAAAAGCACACCGCCTCTGCAGGTAGTAAGTAGCCTGCAGTGTCTCACTCTCACTTTGCTAGTCCAGCATGGCGCTCAATTTCCGTCTGCCGAGTTGGTAGCACCGCCTCTGCTGCCCTTCCCCACCAACCACCGAGGGACTGTGTCGGCTGCAGCAGCAGAGCAAAAAGAGGACACTCAATTTCCATCTGCCGTGTTGGTAGCACCGCCTCTGCTGCCCTTCCCCACCGACCACCGAGGGACTGTGTCGGCTGCAGCAGCAGAGCAAAAAGAGGACACTCCATTTCCTTCTGCCGGTTTTACTGCACCGCCTCTGCACACCTTCTCCACCGACCACCGTGGGACTGTGTAGGCTGCAGCAGCAGAGCAAGAACAGGACACTCCATTTTCTTCTGCCGGGTTTACAGCACCACCTATGTAGCCCTTCCCCACCCACCACCGTGGGACTGTGCCAGCTGCAGCAGTAGAGCAAGAAGAGTACAAAGGTGTCAAACAAGATGATGCCTTTGTCCGGGTGCTCCCAATGAGAGTAAGGAGAGACATGCTGTCCCCAGGGCCACCTGCCACAGCTCCAATCTGGCCTTACCCCTTCTCAACCCCTTAGCAACTATAGGTCCTTAACCATTTTGTTCCACAGATTCTATCTACCCTTACCCAACCCTTGTACTCAGAGCTGCTGGCCCCTAACCCCTGATATGCACCATTAGCTATAGTACCTACCCTTACACAAATAGATGCATTTATATTTAGGTAGATATTGGATAAATGGTTTATAAATAGCTAATTATATATATATATATATAAGGTAGGTAGATAGATAGATAGATAGATAGATAGATAGATTGATTGATTGATTGATTGATTTATAAAGTACATACTTGTATAGTGCCTTTTCATGTGTCAATGTGTATTGAGAACATATTTTCAAACCTCAGAAACAGTAGACACAAGACAGGTAATTAATGATTATTTATTACTGATAATATATTCCTGGTATACATTCACACTAAAAATGCATGTCTAGCCAATCACCTCATATAGTATCCCAAACCATCCACCTTCTGTAATAACAAATAGTAGCGAGCAGTGTCTTCGTCCCTCTTTGCTAGTTCAGCATGGCGCTCAATTTCCATCCGGCGTGTTGACAGCACACCGCCTCTGCAGGTAGTAAGTAGCCTGCAGTGTCTCCCTCTCACATTGCTAGTCCAGCATGGCGCTCAATTTCCATCTGCCGTGTTGGTAGCACCGCCTCTGCAGCCCTTCCCCATGACCACCGAGGGACTGTGTCGGCTGCAGCAGCAGAGCAAAAAGAGGACACTCCATTTCCTTCTGCCGGGTTTACTGCACCGCCTCTGCACACCTTCTCCACCGACCACCGTGGGACTGTGTCGGCTGCAGCAGCAGAGCAAGAAGAGGACACTCCATTTTCTTCTGCCGGGTTTACAGCACCACCTATGTAGCCCTTCCCCACCCACCACCGTGGGACTGTGCCAGCTGCAGCAGTAGAGCAAGAAGAGTACAAAGGTATCAAACAAGATGATGCCTTTGTCCGGGTGCTCCCAATGAGAGTAAGGAGAGACATGCTGTCCCCAGGTCCAACTGCCACAGCTCCAATCTGGCCTTACCCCTTCTCAACCCCTTAGCAACTATAGGTCCTTAACCATTTTCTTCCACAGATTCTATCTACCCTTACCCAACCTTTGTACTCAGAACTGCTGGCCCCTAACCCCTGATATGCACCATTAGCTACAGTACCTACCCTTACACAAATAGATGCATTTATATTTAGGTAGATATTGGATAAATGGTTTATAAATAGCTAATTATATATATATATATATATATATATATATATATATATATATATATATATATATATATAAAAGGTAGATAGATAGATTGATTGATTTATAAAGTACATACTTGTATAGTGCCTTTTCATGTGTCAATGTGTATTGAGAACATATTTTCAAACCTCAGAAACAGTAGACACAAGACAGGTAATTAATGATTATTTATTACTGATAATATATTCCTGGTATACATTCACACTAAAAAAAGCATGTCTAGCCAATGACCTCCCATAGTCTCCCAAGCCATCCACCTTCTGTAATAACAAATAGTAGCGAGCATTGTCTCCGTCTCTCTTTGCTAGTTCAGCGTTGTGCTCAATTTCCATCTGCCGTGTTCAAAGCACACCGCCTCTGCAGGTAGTAAGTAGCCTGCAGTGTCTCCCTCCCACTTTGCTAGTCCAGCATGGCACTCAATTTCCATCTGCCGTGTTGGCAGTACCGCCTCTGCAGACCTTCCCGCCGACCACCGTGGGACTGTGTCAGCTGCAGCAGCAGAGCAAGAAGAGGACACTCCATTTCCTTTTGCAGGGTTTACAGCACCACCTCAGCAGCCCTTCCCACCGACCACCGTGGGACTGTGCCAGCTGCAGCAGCAGAGCAAGAATAGTACAAATGTATCAAAAAAGATGATGCCTTTGTCCGGGTCCTCCCAATGAGAAAAAGGAGAGACATGCTGTCCCCAGGGCCACCTGTCACAGCTCCAATCTGGCCTTTCCCCTTCTCAACCCCTAGCAACTATAGGTCCTTAACCGTTTTCTTCCCCAGATTCTAGCTACTCTTACCCAACCCTTGTACTCAGAGCTGCTTGCCCCTAACCCCTGATATGACCCATTAGCTACAGTACCTACCTTTACACAAATAGATACATTAATATTTAGCTAGATATTGGATAGATGGTTCATAAATAGTTAGTTAAATAGATAAAAGATAGAAAGATTGATTTATACAGTACATACATGTATAGTGCCTTTTTCTGTGTCAATGTGTATTGAGAACATATTATCACACTTTTTTTCTTATATTTTAGGTGACTGCAAACTTCAATTCAAGTCAACGATCAAAGACGAAGTACAGAAACAGTAGACACAAGACAGGTAATTAATGACTATTAATTACTGATAATATATTCCTGGTATACATTCACACTAAAAATGCATGTCTAGCCAATCACCTCATATAGTCTCCCAAGCCATCCAACTTCTGTAATAACAAATAGTAGCGAGCAGTGTCTTCGTCCCCCTTTGCTAGTTCAGCATGGCGCTCAATTTCCATCTGGCGTGTTGACAGCACACCGCCTCTGCAGGTAGTAAGTAGCCTGCAGTGTCTCCCTCTCACTTTGCTAGTCCAGCATGGCGCTCAATTTCCATCTGCCGTGTTGGTAGCACCGCCTCTGCAGCCCTTCCCCACCAACCACCGAGGGACAGTGTCGGCTGCAGCAGCAGAGCAAAAAGAGGACACTCCATTTCCTTCTGCCGGGTTTACTGCACCGCCTCTGCACACCTTCTCCACCGACCACCGTGGGACTGTGTCGGCTGCAGCAGCAGAGCAAGAAGAGGACACTCCATTTTCTTCTGCCGGGTTTACAGCACCACCTAAGTAGCCCTTCCCCACCCACCACCGTGGGACTGTGCCAGCTGCAGCAGTAGAGCAAGAAGAGTACAAAGGTATCAAACAAGATGATGCCTTTGTCCGGGTGCTCCCAATGAGAGTAAGGAGAGACATGCTGTCCCCAGGGCCACCTGCCATAGCTCCAATCTGGCCTTACCCCTTCTCAACCCCTTAGCAACTATAGGTCCTTAACCATTTTCTTCCACAGATTCTATCTACCCTTACCCAACCCTTGTACTCAGAGCTGCTGGCCCCTAACCCCTGATATGCACCATTAGCTACAGTACCTACCCTTACACAAATAGATGCATTTATATTTAGGTAGATATTGGATAAATGGTTTATAAATAGCTAATTATATATATATATATAAAAGGTAGATAGATTGATTGATTGATTTATAAAGTACATACTTGTATAGTGCCTTTTCATGTGTCAATGTGTATTGAGAACATATTTTCAAACCTCAGAAACAGTAGACACAAGACAGGTAATTAATGATTATTTATTACTGATAATATATTCCTGGTATACATTCACACTAAAAAAAGCATGTCTAGCCAATGACCTCCCATAGTCTCCCAAGCCATCCACCTTCTGTAATAACAAATAGTAGCGAGCATTGTCTCCGTCTCTCTTTGCTAGTCCAGCGTGGCGCTCAATTTCCATCTGCCGTGTTAAAAGCACACCGCCTCTGCAGGTAGTAAGTAGCCTGCAGTGTCTCCCTCCCACTTTGCTAGTCCAGCATGGCACTCAATTTCCATCTGCCGAGTTGGCAGTACCGCCTCTGCAGACCTTCCCGCCGACCACCGTGGGACTGTGTCGGCTGCAGCAGCAGAGCAAGAAGAGGACACTCCATTTCCTTTTGCAGGGTTTACAGCACCACCTCAGCAGCCCTTCCCACCGACCACCGTGGGACTGTGCCAGCTGCAGCAGCAGAGCAAGAATAGTACAAATGTATCAAAAAAGATGATGCCTTTGTCCGGGTCCTCCCAATGAGAAAAAGGAGAGACATGCTGTCCCCAGGGCCACCTGTCACAGCTCCAATCTGGCCTTTCCCCTTCTCAACCCCTAGCAACTATAGGTCCTTAACCGTTTTCTTCCCCAGATTCTAGCTACTCTTACCCAACCCTTGTACTCAGAGCTGCTTGCCCCTAACCCCTGATATGACCCATTAGCTACAGTACCTACCTTTACACAAATAGATACATTAATATTTAGCTAGATATTGGATAGATGGTTCATAAATAGTTAGTTAAATAGATAAAAGATAGAAAGATTGATTGATTTATACAGTACATACATGTATAGTGCCTTTTTCTGTGTCAATGTGTATTGAGAACATATTATCACACTTTTTTTCTTATATTTTAGGTGACTGCAAACTTCAATTCAAGTCAACGATCAAAGACGAAGTACAGAAACAGTAGACACAAGACAGGTAATTAATGACTATTAATTACTGATAATATATTCCTGGTATACATTCACACTAAAAATGCATGTCTAGCCAATCACCTCATATAGTCTCCCAAGCCATCCACCTTCTGTAATAACAAATAGTAGCGAGCAGTGTCTTCGTCCCTCTTTGCTAGTTCAGCATGGCGCTCAATTTCCATCTGGCGTGTTGACAGCACACCGCCTCTGCAGGTAGTAAGTAGCCTGCAGTGTCTCCCTCTCACTTTGATAGTCCAGCATGGCGCTCAATTTCCATCTGCCGTGTTGGTAGCACCGCCTCTGCAGCCCTTCCCCACCAACCACCGAGGGACAGTGTCGGCTGCAGCAGCAGAGCAAAAAGAGGACACTCCATTTCCTTCTGCCGGGTTTACTGCACCGCCTCTGCACACCTTCTCCACCGACCACCGTGGGACTGTGTCGGCTGCAGCAGCAGAGCAAGAAGAGGACACTCCATTTTCTTCTGCCGGGTTTACAGCACCACCTATGTAGCCCTTCCCCACCCACCACCGTGGGACTGTGCCAGCTGCAGCAGTAGAGCAAGAAGAGTACAAAGGTATCAAACAAGATGATGCCTTTGTCCGGGTGCTCCCAATGAGAGTAAGGAGAGACATGCGGTCCCCAGGGCCACCTGCCATAGCTCCAATCTGGCCTTACCCCTTCTCAACCCCTTAGCAACTATAGGTCCTTAACCATTTTCTTCCACAGATTCTATCTACCCTTACCCAACCCTTGTACTCAGAGCTGCTGGCCCCTAACCCCTGATATGCACCATTAGCTACAGTACCTACCCTTACACAAATAGATAGATTTATATTTAGGTAGATATTGGATACATGGTTTATAAATAGCTAATTATATATATAACAGGTAAATAGATAGATAGATAGATTGATTGATTTATAAAGTACATACTTGTATAGTGCCTTTTCATGTGTCAATGTGTATTGAGAACATATTTACAAACCTCAGAAACAGTAGACACAAGACAGGTAATTATTGCTTATTTATTACTGATAATATATTCCTGATATACATTGACACAAAAAAAAGCATGTCTAGCCAATGACCTCCCATAGTCTCCCAAGCCATCCACCTTCTGTAATAACAAATAGTAGCGAGCATTGTCTCCGTCTCTCTTTGCTAGTCCAGCGTGGCGCTCAATTTCCATCTGCCGTGTTAAAAGCACACCGCCTCTGCAGGTAGTAAGTAGCCTGCAGTGTCTCACTCTCACTTTGCTAGTCCAGCATGGCGCTCAATTTCCGTCTGCCGAGTTGGTAGCACCGCCTCTGCTGCCCTTCCCCACCGACCACCGAGGGACTGTGTCGGCTGCAGCAGCAGAGCAAAAAGAGGACACTCCATTTCCTTCTGCCGGTTTTACTGCACCGCCTCTGCACACCTTCTCCACCGACCACCGTGGGACTGTGTCGGCTGCAGCAGCAGAGCAAGAAGAGGACACTCCATTTTCTTCTGCCGGGTTTACAGCACCACCTATGTAGCCCTTCCCCACCCACCACCGTGGGACTGTGCCAG
>NC_139225.1:113175806-113263306 GCF_055691185.1 Crinia signifera
CGAAGTACAGAAACAGTAGACACAAGACAGGTAATTAATGACTATTAATTACTGATAATATATTCCTGGTATACATTCACACTAAAAATGCATGTCTAGCCAATCACCTCATATAGTCTCCCAAGCCATCCACCTTCTGTAATAACAAATAGTAGCGAGCAGTGTCTTCGTCCCTCTTTGCTAGTTCAGCATGGCGCTCAATTTCCATCTGGCGTGTTGACAGCACACCGCTTCTGCAGGTAGTAAGTAGCCTGCAGTGTCTCCCTCTCACTTTGCTAGTCCAGCATGGCGCTCAATTTCCATCTGCCGTGTTGGTAGCACCGCCTCTGCAGCCCTTCCCCACCAACCACCGAGGGACAGTGTCGGTTGCAGCAGCAGAGCAAAAAGAGGACACTCCATTTCCTTCTGCCGGGTTTACTGCACCGCCTCTGTACACCTTCTCCACCGACCACCGTGGGACTGTGTCGGCTGCAGCAGCAAAGCAAGAAGAGGACACTCCATTTTCTTCTGCCGGGTTTACAGCACCACCTATGTAGCCCTTCCCCACCCACCACCGTGGGACTGTGCCAGCTGCAGCAGTAGAGCAAGAAGAGTACAAAGGTATCAAACAAGATGATGCCTTTGTCCGGGTGCTCCCAATGAGAGTAAGGAGAGACATGCTGTCCCCAGGGCCACCTGCCACAGCTCCAATCTGGCCTTACCCCTTCTCAACCCCTTAGCAACTATAGGTCCTTAACCATTTTCTTCCACAGATTCTGTCTACCCTTACCCAACCCTTGTACTCAGAGCTGCTGGCCCCTAACCCCTGATATGCACCATTAGCTACAGTACCTACCCTTACACAAATAGATGCATTTATATTTAGGTAGATATTGGATAAATGGTTTATAAATAGCTAATTATATATATATATATATATATATATATATATATATATATATATATATATATATATATATATATATATGGTAGATAGATAGATTGATTGATTTATAAAGTACATACTTGTATAGTGCCTTTTCATGTGTCAATGTGTATTGAGAACATATTTTCAAACCTCAGAAACAGTAGACACAAGACAGGTAATTAATGATTATTTATTACTGATAATATATTCCTGGTATACATTCACACTAAAAATGCATGTCTAGCCAATCACCTCATATAGTATCCCAAACCATCCACCTTCTGTAATAACAAATAGTAGCGAGCAGTGTCTTCGTCCCTCTTTGCTAGTTCAGCATGGCGCTCAATTTCCATCCGGCGTGTTGACAGCACACCGCCTCTGCAGGTAGTAAGTAGCCTGCAGTGTCTCCCTCTCACATTGCTAGTCCAGCATGGCTCTCAATTTCCATCTGCCGTGTTGGTAGCACCGCCTCTGCAGCCCTTCCCCACGACCACCGAGGGACTGTGTCGGCTGCAGCAGCAGAGCAAAAAGAGGACACTCCATTTCCTTCTGCCGGGTTTACTGCACCGCCTCTGCACACCTTCTCCACCGACCACCGTGGGACTGTGTCGGCTGCAGCAGCAGAGCAAGAAGAGGACACTCCATTTTCTTCTGCCGGGTTTACAGCACCACCTATGTAGCCCTTCCCCACCCACCACCGTGGGACTGTGCCAGCTGCAGCAGTAGAGCAAGAAGAGTACAAAGGTATCAAACAAGATGATGCCTTTGTCCGGGTGCTCCCAATGAGAGTAAGGAGAGACATGCTGTCCCCAGGTCCACCTGCCACAGCTCCAATCTGGCCTTACCCCTTCTCAACCCCTTAGCAACTATAGGTCCTTAACCATTTTCTTCCACAGATTCTATCTACCCTTACCCAACCCTTGTACTCAGAGCTGCTGGCCCCTAACCCCTGATATGCACCATTAGCTACAGTACCTACCCTTACACAAATAGATGCATTTATATTTAGGTAGATATTGGATAAATGGTTTATAAATAGCTAATTTTATATATATATATATATATATATATATATATATATATATATATATATATATATATATATATAAAAGGTAGATAGATAGATTGATTGATTTATAAAGTACATACTTGTATAGTGCCTTTTCATGTGTCAATGTGTATTGAGAACATATTTTCAAACCTCAGAAACAGTAGACACAAGACAGGTAATTAATGATTATTTATTACTGATAATATATTCCTGGTATACATTCACACTAAAAAAAGCATGTCTAGCCAATGACCTCCCATAGTCTCCCAAGCCATCCACCTTCTGTAATAACAAATAGTAGCGAGCATTGTCTCCGTCTCTCTTTGCTAGTCCAGCGTGGCGCTCAATTTCCATCTGCCGTGTTAAAAGCACACCGCCTCTGCAGGTAGTAAGTAGCCTGCAGTGTCTCCCTCCCACTTTGCTAGTCCAGCATGGCACTCAATTTCCATCTGCCGAGTTGGCAGTACCGCCTCTGCAGACCTTCCCGCCGACCACCGTGGGACTGTGTCGGCTGCAGCAGCAGAGCAAGAAGAGGACACTCCGTTTCCTTTTGCAGGGTTTACAGCACCACCTCAGCAGCCCTTCCCACCGACCACCGTGGGACTGTGCCAGCTGCAGCAGCAGAGCAAGAATAGTACAAATGTATCAAAAAAGATGATGCCTTTGTCCGGGTCCTCCCAATGAGAAAAAGGAGAGACATGCTGTCCCCAGGGCCACCTGTCACAGCTCCAATCTGGCCTTTCCCCTTCTCAACCCCTAGCAACTATAGGTCCTTAACCGTTTTCTTCCCCAGATTCTAGCTACTCTTACCCAACCCTTGTACTCAGAGCTGCTTGCCCCTAACCCCTGATATGACCCATTAGCTACAGTACCTACCTTTACACAAATAGATACATTAATATTTAGCTAGATATTGGATAGATGGTTCATAAATAGTTAGTTAAATAGATAAAAGATAGAAAGATTGATTGATTTATACAGTACATACATGTATAGTGCCTTTTTCTGTGTCAATGTGTATTGAGAACATATTATCACACTTTTTTTCTTATATTTTAGGTGACTGCAAACTTCAATTCAAGTCAACGATCAAAGACGAAGTACAGAAACAGTAGACACAAGACAGGTAATTAATGACTATTAATTACTGATAATATATTCCTGGTATACATTCACACTAAAAATGCATGTCTAGCCAATCACCTCATATAGTCTCCCAAGCCATCCACCTTCTGTAATAACAAATAGTAGCGAGCAGTGTCTTCGTCCCTCTTTGCTAGTTCAGCATGGCGCTCAATTTCCATCCGGCGTGTTGACAGCACACCGCCTCTGCAGGTAGTAAGTAGCCTGCAGTGTCTCCCTCTCACTTTGCTAGTCCAGCATGGCGCTCAATTTCCATCTGCCGTGTTGGTAGCACAGCCTCTGCAGCCCTTCCCCACCAACCACCGAGGGACAGTGTCGGCTGCAGCAGCAGAGCAAAAAGAGGACACTCCATTTCCTTCTGCCGGGTTTACTGCACCGCCTCTGCACACCTTCTCCACCGACCACCGTGGGACTGTGTCGGCTGCAGCAGCGGAGCAAGAAGAGGACACTCCATTTTCTTCTGCCGGGTTTACAGCACCACCTATGTAGCCCTTCCCCACCCACCACCGTGGGACTGTGCCAGCTGCAGCAGTAGAGCAAGAAGAGTACAAAGGTATCAAACAAGATGATGCCTTTGTCCGGGTGCTCCCAATGAGAGTAAGGAGAGACATGCTGTCCCCAGGGCCACCTGCCATAGCTCCAATCTGGCCTTACCCCTTCTCAACCCCTTAGCAACTATAGGTCCTTAACCATTTTCTTCCACAGATTCTATCTACCCTTACCCAACCCTTGTACTCAGAGCTGCTGGCCCCTAACCCCTGATATGCACCATTAGCTACAGTACCTACCCTTACACAAATAGATGCATTTATATTTAGGTAGATATTGGATAAATGGTTTATAAATAGCTAATTATATATATATAAAAGGTAAATAGATAGATAGATAGATAGATAGATTGATTGATTTATAAAGTACATACTTGTATAGTGCCTTTTCATGTGTCAATGTGTATTGAGAACATATTTTCAAACCTCAGAAACAGTAGACACAAGACAGGTAATTATTGCTTATTTATTACTGATAATATATTCCTGGTATACATTGACACTAAAAAAAGCATGTCTAGCCAATGACCTCCCATAGTCTCCCAAGCCATCCACCTTCTGTAATAACAAATAGTAGCGAGCATTGTCTCCGTCTCTCTTTGCTAGTCCAGCGTGGCGCTCAATTTCCATCTGCCGTGTTAAAAGCACACCGCCTCTGCAGGTAGTAAGTAGCCTGCAGTGTCTCACTCTCACTTTGCTAGTCCAGCATGGCGCTCAATTTCCATCTGCCGTGTTGGTACCACCGCCTCTGCTGCCCTTCCCCACCGACCACCGAGGGACTGTGTCGGCTGCAGCAGCAGAGCAAAAAGAGGACACTCCATTTCCTTCTGCCGGTTTTACTGCACCGCCTCTGCACACCTTCTCCACCGACCACCGTGGGACTGTGTCGTCTGCAGCAGCAGAGCAAGAAGAGGACACTCCATTTTCTTCTGCCGGGTTTACAGCACCACCTATGTAGCCCTTCACCACCCACCACCGTGGGACTGTGCCAGCTGCAGCAGTAGAGCAAGAAGAGTACAAAGGTATCAAACAAGATGATGCCTTTGTCCGGGTGCTCCCAATGAGAGTAAGGAGAGACATGCTGTCCCCAGGGCCACCTGCGACAGCTCCAATCTGGCCTCACCCCTTCTCAACCCCTTAGCAACTATAGGTCCTTAATCATTTTGTTCCACAGATTCTATCTACCCTTACCCAACCCTTGTACTCAGAGCTGCTGGCCCCTAACCCCTGATATGCACCATTAGCTACAGTACCTACCCTTACCCAAATAGATGCATTTATATTTAGGTAGATATTGGATAAATGGTTTATAAATAGCTAAATATATATATATATATATATATATATATATATATATATATATATATATATATATATATATATATATATATGGTAGATAGATAGATTGATTGATTGATTTATAAAGTACATACTTGTATAGTGCCTTTTCATGTGTCAATGTGTATTGAGAACATATTTTCAAACCTCAGAAACAGTAGACACAAGACAGGTAATTAATGATTATTTATTACTGATAATATATTCCTGGTATACATTCACACTAAAAATGCATGTCTAGCCAATCACCTCATATAGTATCCCAAACCATCCACCTTCTGTAATAACAAATAGTAGCGAGCAGTGTCTTCGTCCCTCTTTGCTAGTTCAGCATGGCGCTCAATTTCCATCCGGCGTGTTGACAGCACACCGCCTCTGCAGGTAGTAAGTAGCCTGCAGTGTCTCCCTCTCACATTGCTAGTCCAGCATGGCGCTCAATTTCCATCTGCCGTGTTGGTAGCACCGCCTCTGCAGCCCTTCCCCACGACCACCGAGGGACTGTGTCGGCTGCAGCAGCAGAGCAAAAAGAGGACACTCCATTTCCTTCTGCCGGGTTTACTGCACCGCCTCTGCACACCTTCTCCACCGACCACCGTGGGACTGTGTCGGCTGCAGCAGCAGAGCAAGAAGAGGACACTCCATTTTCTTCTGCCGGGTTTACAGCACCACCTATGTAGCCCTTCCCCACCCACCACCGTGGGACTGTGCCAGCTGCAGCAGTAGAGCAAGAAGAGTACAAAGGTATCAAACAAGATGATGCCTTTGTCCGGGTGCTCCCAATGAGAGTAAGGAGAGACATGCTGTCCCCAGGTCCACCTGCCACAGCTCCAATCTGGCCTTACCCCTTCTCAACCCCTTAGCAACTATAGGTCCTTAACCATTTTCTTCCACAGATTCTATCTACCCTTACCCAACCCTTGTACTCAGAGCTGCTGGCCCCTAACCCCTGATATGCACCATTAGCTACAGTACCTACCCTTACACAAATAGATGCATTTATATTTAGGTAGATATTGGATAAATGGTTTATAAATAGCTAATTATATATATATATATATATATATATATATATATATATATATATATATATATAAAAGGTAGATAGATAGATTGATTGATTTATAAAGTACATACTTGTATAGTGCCTTTTCATGTGTCAATGTGAATTGAGAACATATTTTCAAACCTCAGAAACAGTAGACACAAGACAGGTAATTAATGATTATTTATTACTGATAATATATTCCTGGTATACATTCACACTAAAATAAGCATGTCTAGCCAATGACCTCCCATAGTCTCCCAAGCCATCCACCTTCTGTAATAACAAATAGTAGCGAGCATTGTCTCCGTCTCTCTTTGCTAGTCCAGCGTGGCGCTCAATTTCCATCTGCCGTGTTAAAAGCACACCGCCTCTGCAGGTAGTAAGTAGCCTGCAGTGTCTCCCTCCCACTTTGCTAGTCCCGCATGGCACTCAATTTCCATCTGCCGAGTTGGCAGTACCGCCTCTGCAGACCTTCCCGCCGACCACCGTGGGACTGTGTCGGCTGCAGCAGCAGAGCAAGAAGAGGACACTCCGTTTCCTTTTGCAGGGTTTACAGCACCACCTCAGCAGCCCTTCCCACCGACCACCGTGGGACTGTGCCAGCTGCAGCAGCAGAGCAAGAATAGTACAAATGTATCAAAAAAGATGATGCCTTTGTCCGGGTCCTCCCAATGAGAAAAAGGAGAGACATGCTGTCCCCAGGGCCACCTGTCACAGCTCCAATCTGGCCTTTCCCCTTCTCAACCCCTAGCAACTATAGGTCCTTAACCGTTTTCTTCCCCAGATTCTAGCTACTCTTACCCAACCCTTGTACTCAGAGCTGCTTGCCCCTAACCCCTGATATGACCCATTAGATACAGTACCTACCTTTACACAAATAGATACATTAATATTTAGCTAGATATTGGATAGATGGTTCATAAATAGTTAGTTAAATAGATAAAAGATAGAAAGATTGATTGATTTATACAGTACATACATGTATAGTGCCTTTTTCTGTGTCAATGTGTATTGAGAACATATTATCACACTTTTTTTCTTATATTTTAGGTGACTGCAAACTTCAATTCAAGTCAACGATCAAAGACGAAGTACAGAAACAGTAGACACAAGACAGGTAATTAATGACTATTAATTACTGATAATATATTCCTGGTATACATTCACACTAAAAATGCATGTCTAGCCAATCACCTCATAAAGTCTCCCAAGCCATCCACCTTCTGTAATAACAAATAGTAGCGAGCAGTGTCTTCGTCCCTCTTTGCTAGTTCAGCATGGCGCTCAATTTCCATCTGGCGTGTTGACAGCACACCGCTTCTGCAGGTAGTAAGTAGCCTGCAGTGTCTCCCTCTCACTTTGCTAGTCCAGCATGGCGCTCAATTTCCATCTGCCGTGTTGGTAGCACCGCCTCTGCAGCCCTTCCCCACCAACCACCGAGGGACAGTGTCGGTTGCAGCAGCAGAGCAAAAAGAGGACACTCCATTTCCTTCTGCCGGGTTTACTGCACCGCCTCTGTACACCTTCTCCACCGACCACCGTGGGACTGTGTCGGCTGCAGCAGCAAAGCAAGAAGATTACACTCCATTTTCTTCTGCCGGGTTTACAGCACCACCTATGTAGCCCTTCCCCACCCACCACCGTGGGACTGTGCCAGCTGCAGCAGTAGAGCAAGAAGAGTACAAAGGTATCAAACAAGATGATGCCTTTGTCCGGGTGCTCCCAATGAGAGTAAGGAGAGACATGCTGTCCCCAGGGCCACCTGCCACAGCTCCAATCTGGCCTTACCCCTTCTCAACCCCTTAGCAACTATAGGTCCTTAACCATTTTCTTCCACAGATTCTGTCTACCCTTACCCAACCCTTGTACTCAGAGCTGCTGGCCCCTAACCCCTGATATGCACCATTAGCTACAGTACCTACCCTTACACAAATAGATGCATTTATATTTAGGTAGATATTGGATAAATGGTTTATAAATAGCTAATTATATATATATATATATATATATATATATATATATATATATATATATATATATATATATATATATATATATATATGGTAGATAGATAGATTGATTGATTTATAAAGTACATACTTGTATAGTGCCTTTTCATGTGTCAATGTGTATTGAGAACATATTTTCAAACCTCAGAAACAGTAGACACAAGACAGGTAATTAATGATTATTTATTACTGATAATATATTCCTGGTATACATTCACACTAAAAATGCATGTCTAGCCAATCACCTCATATAGTATCCCAAACCATCCACCTTCTGTAATAACAAATAGTAGCGAGCAGTGTCTTCGTCCCTCTTTGCTAGTTCAGCATGGCGCTCAATTTCCATCCGGCGTGTTGACAGCACACCGCCTCTGCAGGTAGTAAGTAGCCTGCAGTGTCTCCCTCTCACATTGCTAGTCCAGCATGGCTCTCAATTTCCATCTGCCGTGTTGGTAGCACCGCCTCTGCAGCCCTTCCCCACGACCACCGAGGGACTGTGTCGGCTGCAGCAGCAGAGCAAAAAGAGGACACTCCATTTCCTTCTGCCGGGTTTACTGCACCGCCTCTGCACACCTTCTCCACCGACCACCGTGGGACTGTGTCGGCTGCAGCAGCAGAGCAAGAAGAGGACACTCCATTTTCTTCTGCCGGGTTTACAGCACCACCTATGTAGCCCTTCCCCACCCACCACCGTGGGACTGTGCCAGCTGCAGCAGTAGAGCAAGAAGAGTACAAAGGTATCAAACAAGATGATGCCTTTGTCCGGGTGCTCCCAATGAGAGTAAGGAGAGACATGCTGTCCCCAGGTCCACCTGCCACAGCTCCAATCTGGCCTTACCCCTTCTCAACCCCTTAGCAACTATAGGTCCTTAACCATTTTCTTCCACAGATTCTATCTACCCTTACCCAACCCTTGTACTCAGAGCTGCTGGCCCCTAACCCCTGATATGCACCATTAGCTACAGTACCTACCCTTACACAAATAGATGCATTTATATTTAGGTAGATATTGGATAAATGGTTTATAAATAGCTAATTTTATATATATATATATATATATATATATATATATATATATATATATATATATATATATATATATATATATATATATATATATATATATAAAAGGTAGATAGATAGATTGATTGATTTATAAAGTACATACTTGTATAGTGCCTTTTCATGTGTCAATGTGTATTGAGAACATATTTTCAAACCTCAGAAACAGTAGACACAAGACAGGTAATTAATGATTATTTATTACTGATAATATATTCCTGGTATACATTCACACTAAAAAAAGCATGTCTAGCCAATGACCTCCCATAGTCTCCCAAGCCATCCACCTTCTGTAATAACAAATAGTAGCGAGCATTGTCTCCGTCTCTCTTTGCTAGTCCAGCGTGGCGCTCAATTTCCATCTGCCGTGTTAAAAGCACACCGCCTCTGCAGGTAGTAAGTAGCCTGCAGTGTCTCCCTCCCACTTTGCTAGTCCAGCATGGCACTCAATTTCCATCTGCCGAGTTGGCAGTACCGCCTCTGCAGACCTTCCCGCCGACCACCGTGGGACTGTGTCGGCTGCAGCAGCAGAGCAAGAAGAGGACACTCCATTTCCTTTTGCAGGGTTTACAGCACCACCTCAGCAGCCCTTCCCACCGACCACCGTGGGACTGTGCCAGCTGCAGCAGCAGAGCAAGAATAGTACAAATGTATCAAAAAAGATGATGCCTTTGTCCGGGTCCTCCCAATGAGAAAAAGGAGAGACATGCTGTCCCCAGGGCCACCTGTCACAGCTCCAATCTGGCCTTTCCCCTTCTCAACCCCTAGCAACTATAGGTCCTTAACCGTTTTCTTCCCCAGATTCTAGCTACTCTCACCCAACCCTTGTACTCAGAGCTGCTTGCCCCTAACCCCTGATATGACCCATTAGCTACAGTACCTACCTTTACACAAATAGATACATTAATATTTAGCTAGATATTGGATAGATGGTTCATAAATAGTTAGTTAAATAGATAAAAGATAGAAAGATTGATTGATTTATACAGTACATACATGTATAGTGCCTTTTTCTGTGTCAATGTGTATTGAGAACATATTATCACACTTTTTTTCTTATATTTTAGGTGACTGCAAACTTCAATTCAAGTCAACGATCAAAGACGAAGTACAGAAACAGTAGACACAAGACAGGTAATTAATGACTATTAATTACTGATAATATATTCCTGGTATACATTCACACTAAAAATGCATGTCTAGCCAATCACCTCATATAGTCTCCCAAGCCATCCACCTTCTGTAATAACAAATAGTAGCGAGCAGTGTCTTCGTCCCTCTTTGCTAGTTCAGCATGGCGCTCAATTTCCATCCGGCGTGTTGACAGCACACCGCCTCTGCAGGTAGTAAGTAGCCTGCAGTGTCTCCCTCTCACTTTGCTAGTCCAGCATGGCGCTCAATTTCCATCTGCCGTGTTGGTAGCACAGCCTCTGCAGCCCTTCCCCACCAACCACCGAGGGACAGTGTCGGCTGCAGCAGCAGAGCAAAAAGAGGACACTCCATTTCCTTCTGCCGGGTTTACTGCACCGCCTCTGCACACCTTCTCCACCGACCACCGTGGGACTGTGTCGGCTGCAGCAGCGGAGCAAGAAGAGGACACTCCATTTTCTTCTGCCGGGTTTACAGCACCACCTATGTAGCCCTTCCCCACCCACCACCGTGGGACTGTGCCAGCTGCAGCAGTAGAGCAAGAAGAGTACAAAGGTATCAAACAAGATGATGCCTTTGTCTGGGTGCTCCCAATGAGAGTAAGGAGAGACATGCTGTCCCCAGGGCCACCTGCCATAGCTCCAATCTGGCCTTACCCCTTCTCAACCCCTTAGCAACTATAGGTCCTTAACCATTTTCTTCCACAGATTCTATCTACCCTTACCCAACCCTTGTACTCAGAGCTGCTGGCCCCTAACCCCTGATATGCACCATTAGCTACAGTACCTACCCTTACACAAATAGATGCATTTATATTTAGGTAGATATTGGATAAATGGTTTATAAATAGCTAATTATATATATATAAAAGGTAAATAGATAGATAGATAGATAGATTGATTGATTTATAAAGTACATACTTGTATAGTGCCTTTTCATGTGTCAATGTGTATTGAGAACATATTTTCAAACCTCAGAAACAGTAGACACAAGACAGGTAATTATTGCTTATTTATTACTGATAATATATTCCTGGTATACATTGACACTAAAAAAAGCATGTCTAGCCAATGACCTCCCATAGTCTCCCAAGCCATCCACCTTCTGTAATAACAAATAGTAGCGAGCATTGTCTCCGTCTCTCTTTGCTAGTCCAGCGTGGCGCTCAATTTCCATCTGCCGTGTTAAAAGCACACCGCCTCTGCAGGTAGTAAGTAGCCTGCAGTGTCTCACTCTCACTTTGCTAGTCCAGCATGGCGCTCAATTTCCATCTGCCGTGTTGGTAGCACCGCCTCTGCTGCCCTTCCCCACCGACCACCGAGGGACTGTGTCGGCTGCAGCAGCAGAGCAAAAAGAGGACACTCCATTTCCTTCTGCCGGTTTTACTGCACCGCCTCTGCACACCTTCTCCACCGACCACCGTGGGACTGTGTCGTCTGCAGCAGCAGAGCAAGAAGAGGACACTCCATTTTCTTCTGCCGGGTTTACAGCACCACCTATGTAGCCCTTCACCACCCACCACCGTGGGACTGTGCCAGCTGCAGCAGTAGAGCAAGAAGAGTACAAAGGTATCAAACAAGATGATGCCTTTGTCCGGGTGCTCCCAATGAGAGTAAGGAGAGACATGCTGTCCCCAGGGCCACCTGCGACAGCTCCAATCTGGCCTCACCCCTTCTCAACCCCTTAGCAACTATAGGTCCTTAATCATTTTGTTCCACAGATTCTATCTACCCTTACCCAACCCTTGTACTCAGAGCTGCTGGCCCCTAACCCCTGATATGCACCATTAGCTACAGTACCTACCCTTACCCAAATAGATGCATTTATATTTAGGTAGATATTGGATAAATGGTTTATAAATAGCTAAATATATATATATATATATATATATATATATATATATATATATATATATATATATATATATATATGGTAGATAGATAGATTGATTGATTGATTTATAAAGTACATACTTGTATAGTGCCTTTTCATGTGTCAATGTGTATTGAGAACATATTTTCAAACCTCAGAAACAGTAGACACAAGACAGGTAATTAATGATTATTTATTACTGATAATATATTCCTGGTATACATTCACACTAAAAATGCATGTCTAGCCAATCACCTCATATAGTATCCCAAACCATCCACCTTCTGTAATAACAAATAGTAGCGAGCAGTGTCTTCGTCCCTCTTTGCTAGTTCAGCATGGCGCTCAATTTCCATCCGGCGTGTTGACAGCACACCGCCTCTGCAGGTAGTAAGTAGCCTGCAGTGTCTCCCTCTCACATTGCTAGTCCAGCATGGCGCTCAATTTCCATCTGCCGTGTTGGTAGCACCGCCTCTGCAGCCCTTCCCCACGACCACCGAGGGACTGTGTCGGCTGCAGCAGCAGAGCAAAAAGAGGACACTCCATTTCCTTCTGCCGGGTTTACTGCACCGCCTCTGCACACCTTCTCCACCGACCACCGTGGGACTGTGTCGGCTGCAGCAGCAGAGCAAGAAGAGGACACTCCATTTTCTTCTGCCGGGTTTACAGCACCACCTATGTAGCCCTTCCCCACCCACCACCGTGGGACTGTGCCAGCTGCAGCAGTAGAGCAAGAAGAGTACAAAGGTATCAAACAAGATGATGCCTTTGTCCGGGTGCTCCCAATGAGAGTAAGGAGAGACATGCTGTCCCCAGGTCCACCTGCCACAGCTCCAATCTGGCCTTACCCCTTCTCAACCCCTTAGCAACTATAGGTCCTTAACCATTTTCTTCCACAGATTCTATCTACCCTTACCCAACCCTTGTACTCAGAGCTGCTGGCCCCTAACCCCTGATATGCACCATTAGCTACAGTACCTACCCTTACACAAATAGATGCATTTATATTTAGGTAGATATTGGATAAATGGTTTATAAATAGCTAATTATATATATATATATATATATATATATATATATATATATATATATATATATAAGGTAGATAGATAGATTGATTGATTTATAAAGTACATACTTGTATAGTGCCTTTTCATGTGTCAATGTGTATTGAGAACATATTTTCAAACCTCAGAAACAGTAGAGCAAGAAGAGTACAAAGGTATCAAACAAGATGATGCCTTTGTCCGGGTGCTCCCAATGAGAGTAAGGAGAGACATGCTGTCCCCAGGTCCACCTGCCACAGCTCCAATCTGGCCTTACCCCTTCTCAACCCCTTAGCAACTATAGGTCCTTAACCATTTTCTTCCACAGATTCTATCTACCCTTACCCAACCCTTGTACTCAGAGCTGCTGGCCCCTAACCCCTGATATGCACCATTAGCTACAGTACCTACCCTTACACAAATAGATGCATTTATATTTAGGTAGATATTGGATAAATGGTTTATAAATAGCTAATTATATATATATATATATATATATATATATATATATATATATATATATATATATATATATATAAAAGGTAGATAGATAGATTGATTGATTTATAAAGTACATACTTGTATAGTGCCTTTTCATGTGTCAATGTGAATTGAGAACATATTTTCAAACCTCAGAAACAGTAGACACAAGACAGGTAATTAATGATTATTTATTACTGATAATATATTCCTGGTATACATTCACACTAAAATAAGCATGTCTAGCCAATGACCTCCCATAGTCTCCCAAGCCATCCACCTTCTGTAATAACAAATAGTAGCGAGCATTGTCTCCGTCTCTCTTTGCTAGTCCAGCGTGGCGCTCAATTTCCATCTGCCGTGTTAAAAGCACACCGCCTCTGCAGGTAGTAAGTAGCCTGCAGTGTCTCCCTCCCACTTTGCTAGTCCCGCATGGCACTCAATTTCCATCTGCCGAGTTGGCAGTACCGCCTCTGCAGACCTTCCCGCCGACCACCGTGGGACTGTGTCGGCTGCAGCAGCAGAGCAAGAAGAGGACACTCCGTTTCCTTTTGCAGGGTTTACAGCACCACCTCAGCAGCCCTTCCCACCGACCACCGTGGGACTGTGCCAGCTGCAGCAGCAGAGCAAGAATAGTACAAATGTATCAAAAAAGATGATGCCTTTGTCCGGGTCCTCCCAATGAGAAAAAGGAGAGACATGCTGTCCCCAGGGCCACCTGTCACAGCTCCAATCTGGCCTTTCCCCTTCTCAACCCCTAGCAACTATAGGTCCTTAACCGTTTTCTTCCCCAGATTCTAGCTACTCTTACCCAACCCTTGTACTCAGAGCTGCTTGCCCCTAACCCCTGATATGACCCATTAGCTACAGTACCTACCTTTACACAAATAGATACATTAATATTTAGCTAGATATTGGATAGATGGTTCATAAATAGTTAGTTAAATAGATAAAAGATAGAAAGATTGATTGATTTATACAGTACATACATGTATAGTGCCTTTTTCTGTGTCAATGTGTATTGAGAACATATTATCACACTTTTTTTCTTATATTTTAGGTGACTGCAAACTTCAATTCAAGTCAACGATCAAAGACGAAGTACAGAAACAGTAGACACAAGACAGGTAATTAATGACTATTAATTACTGATAATATATTCCTGGTATACATTCACACTAAAAATGCATGTCTAGCCAATCACCTCATATAGTCTCCCAAGCCATCCACCTTCTGTAATAACAAATAGTAGCGAGCAGTGTCTTCGTCCCTCTTTGCTAGTTCAGCATGGCGCTCAATTTCCATCTGGCGTGTTGACAGCACACCGCCTCTGCAGGTAGTAAGTAGCCTGCAGTGTCTCCCTCTCACTTTGCTAGTCCAGCATGGCGCTCAATTTCCATCTGCCGTGTTGGTAGCACCGCCTCTGCAGCCCTTCCCCACCAACCACCGAGGGACAGTGTCGGCTGCAGCAGCAGAGCAAAAAGAGGACACTCCGTTTCCTTCTGCCGGGTTAACTGCACCGCCTCTGCACACCTTCTCCACCGTCCACCGTGGGACTGTGTCGGCTGCAGCAGCAGAGCAAGAAGAGGACACTCCATTTTCTTCTGCCGGGTTTACAGCACCGCCTCTGCAGCCCTTCCCCACCAACCACCGAGGGACAGTGTCGGCTGCAGCAGCAGAGCAAAAAGAGGACACTCCATTTCCTTCTGCCGGGTTAACTGCACCGCCTCTGCACACGTTCTCCACCGACCACCGTGGGACTGTGCCAGCTGCAGCAGTAGAGCAAGAAGAGTACAAAGGTATCAAACAAGATGATGCCTTTGTCCGGGTGCTCCCAATGAGAGTAAGGAGAGACATGCTGTCCCCAGGGCCACCTGCCATAGCTCCAATCTGGCCTTACCCCTTCTCAACCCCTTAGCAACTATAGGTCCTTAACCATTTTCTTCCACAGATTCTATCTACCCTTACCCAACCCTTGTACTCAGAGCTGCTGGCCCCTAACCCCTGACATGCACCATTAGCTACAGTACCTACCCTTACACAAATAAATGCATTTATATTTAGGTAGATATTGGATAAATGGTTTATAAATAGCTAATTATATATATAAAAGGTAAATAGATAGATAGATTGATTGATTTATAAAGTACATACTTGTATAGTGCCTTTTCATGTGTCAATGTGTATTGAGAACATATTTTCAAACCTCAGAAACAGTAGACACAAGACAGGTAATTATTGCTTATTTATTACTGATAATATATTCCTGGTATACATTGACACTAAAAAAAGCATGTCTAGCCAATGACCTCCCATAGTCTCCCAAGCCATCCACCTTCTGTAATAACAAATAGTAGCGAGCATTGTCTCCGTCTCTCTTTGCTAGTCCAGCGTGGCGCTCAATTTCCATCTGCCGTGTTAAAAGCACACCGCCTCTGCAGGTAGTAAGTAGCCTGCAGTGTCTCACTCTCACTTTGCTAGTCCAGCATGGCGCTCAATTTCCATCTGCCGTGTTGGTAGCACCGCCTCTGCTGCCCTTCCCCACCGACCACCGAGGGACTGTGTCGGCTGCAGCAGCAGAGCAAAAAGAGGACACTCCATTTCCTTCTGCCGGTTTTACTGCACCGCCTCTGCACACCTTCTCCACCGACCACCGTGGGACTGTGTCGGCTGCAGCAGCAGAGCAAGAAGAGGACACTCCATTTTCTTCTGCCGGGTTTACAGCACCACCTATGTAGCCCTTCCCCACCCACCACCGTGGGACTGTGCCAGCTGCAGCAGTAGAGCAAGAAGAGTACAAAGGTATCAAACAAGATGATGCCTTTGTCCGGGTGCTCCCAATGAGAGTAAGGAGAGACATGCTGTCCCCAGGGCCACCTGCCACAGCTCCAATCTGGCCTTACCCCTTCTCAACCCCTTAGCAACTATAGGTCCTTAACCATTTTGTTCCACAGATTCTATCTACCCTTACCCAACCCTTGTACTCAGAGCTGCTGGCCCCTAACCCCTGATATGCACCATTAGCTACAGTACCTACCCTTACACAAATAGATGCATTTATATTTAGGTAGATATTGGATAAATGGTTTATAAATAGCTAATTATATATATATATATATATATATATATATATATATATATATATATATATATATATATATATATATATATATAAAAGGTAGATAGATAGATTGATTGATTTATAAAGTACATACTTGTATAGTGCCTTTTTTTTTGTCCATGTGTATTGAGAACATATTTTCAAACCTCAGAAACAGTAGACACAAGACAGGTAATTAATGATTATTTATTACTGATAATATATTCCTGGTATACATTCACACTAAAAAAAGCATGTCTAGCCAATGACCTCCCATAGTCTCCCAAGCCATCCACCTTCTGTAATAACAAATAGTAGCTAGCATTGTCTCCGTCTCTCTTTGCTAGTCCAGCGTGGCGCTCAATTTCCATCTGCCGTGTTAAAAGCACACCGCCTCTGCAGGTAGTAAGTAGCCTGCAGTGTCTCCCTCCCACTTTGCTAGTCCAGCATGGCACTCAATTTCCATCTGCCGAGTTGGCAGTACCGCCTCTGCAGACCTTCCCGCCGACCACCGTGGGACTGTGTCGGCTGCAGCAGCAGAGAAAGAAGAGGACACTCCATTTCCTTTTGCAGGGTTTACAGCACCACCTCAGCAGCCCTTCCCACCGACCACCGTGGGACTGTGCCAGCTGCAGCAGCAGAGCAAGAATAGTACAAATGTATCAAAAAAGATGATGCCTTTGTCCGGGTCCTCCCAATGAGAAAAAGGAGAGACATGCTGTCCCCAGGGCCACCTGTCACAGCTCCAATCTGGCCTTTCCCCTTCTCAACCCCTAGCAACTATAGGTCCTTAACCGTTTTCTTCCCCAGATTCTAGCTACTCTTACCCAACCCTTGTACTCAGAGCTGCTTGCCCCTAACCCCTGATATGACCCATTAGCTACAGTACCTACCTTTACACAAATAGATACATTAATATTTAGCTAGATATTGGATAGATGGTTCATAAATAGTTAGTTAAATAGATAAAAGATAGAAAGATTGATTGATTTATACAGTACATACATGTATAGTGCCTTTTTCTGTGTCAATGTGTATTGAGAACATATTATCACACTTTTTTTCTTATATTTTAGGTGACTGCAAACTTCAATTCAAGTCAACGATCAAAGACGAAGTACAGAAACAGTAGACACAAGACAGGTAATTAATGACTATTAATTACTGATAATATATTCCTGGTATACATTCACACTAAAAATGCATGTCTAGCCAATCACCTCATATAGTCTCCCAAGCCATCCACCTTCTGTAATAACAAATAGTAGCGAGCAGTGTCTTCGTCCCTCTTTGCTAGTTCAGCATGGCGCTCAATTTCCATCTGGTGTGTTGACAGCACACCGCCTCTGCAGGTAGTAAGTAGCCTGCAGTGTCTCCCTCTCACTTTGCTAGTCCAGCATGGCGCTCAATTTCCATCTGCCGTGTTGGTAGCACCGCCTCTGCAGCCCTTCCCCACCAACCACCGAGGGACAGTGTCGGCTGCAGCAGCAGAGCAAAAAGAGGACACTCCATTTCCTTCTGCCGGGTTAACTGCACCGCCTCTGCACACCTTCTCCACCGACCACCGTGGGACTGTGTCGGCTGCAGCAGCAGAGCAAGAAGAGGACACTCCATTTTCTTCTGCCGGGTTTACAGCACCACCTATGTAGCCCTTCCCCACCCACCACAGTGGGACTGTGCCAGCTGCAGCAGTAGAGCAAGAAGAGTACAAAGGTATCAAACAAGATGATGCCTTTGTCCGGGTGCTCCCAATGAGAGTAAGGAGAGACATGCTGTCCCCAGGGCCACCTGCCATAGCTCCAATCTGGCCTTACCCCTTCTCAACCCCTTAGCAACTATAGGTCCTTAACCATTTTCTTCCACAGATTCTATCTACCCTTACCCAACCCTTGTACTCAGAGCTGCTGGCCCCTAACCCCTGATATGCACCATTAGCTACAGTACCTACCCTTACACAAATAGATGCATTTATATTTAGGTAGATATTGGATAAATGGTTTATAAATAGCTAATTATATATATATATAAAAGGTTAATAGATAGATAGATTGATTGATTTATAAAGTACATACTTGTATAGTGCCTTTTCATGTGTCAATGTGTATTGAGAACATATTTTCAAACCTCAGAAACAGTAGACACAAGACAGGTAATTATTGCTTATTTATTACTGATAATATATTCCTGGTATACATTGACACTAAAAAAAGCATGTCTAGCCAATGACCTCCCATAGTCTCCCAAGCCATCCACCTTCTGTAATAACAAATAGTAGCGAGCATTGTCTCCGTCTCTCTTTGCTAGTCCAGCGTGGCGCTCAATTTCCATCTGCCGTGTTAAAAGCACACCGCCTCTGCAGGTAGTAAGTAGCCTGCAGTGTCTCACTCTCACTTTGCTAGTCCAGCATGGCGCTCAATTTCCATCTGCCGTGTTGGTAGCACCGCCTCTGCTGCCCTTCCCCACCGACCACCGAGGGACTTTGTCGGCTGCAGCAGCAGAGCAAAAAGAGGACACTCCATTTCCTTCTGCCGGTTTTACTGCACCGCCTCTGCACACCTTCTCCACCGACCACCGTGGGACTGTGTCGGCTGCAGCAGCAGAGCAAGAAGAGGACACTCCATTTTCTTCTGCCGGGTTTACAGCACCACCTATGTAGCCCTTCCCCACCCACCACCGTGGGACTGTGCCAGCTGCAGCAGTAGAGCAAGAAGAGTACAAAGGTATCAAACAAGATGATGCCTTTGTCCGGGTGCTCCCAATGAGAGTAAGGAGAGACATGCTGTCCCCAGGGCCACCTGCCACAGCTCCAATCTGGCCTTACCCCTTCTCAACCCCTTAGCAACTATAGGTCCTTAACCATTTTGTTCCACAGATTCTATCTACCCTTACCCAACCCTTGTACTCAGAGCTGCTGGCCCCTAACCCCTGATATGCACCATTAGCTACAGTACCTACCCTTACACAAATAGATGCATTTATATTTAGGTAGATATTGGATAAATGGTTTATAAATAGCTAATTATATATATATATATATAAGGTAGATAGATAGATTGATTGATTTATAAAGTACATACTTGTATAGTGCCTTTTCATGTGTCAATGTGTATTGAGAACATATTTTCAAACCTCAGAAACAGTAGACACAAGACAGGTAATTAATGATTATTTTTTACTGATAATATATTCCTGGTATACATTCACACTAAAAAAAACATGTCTAGCCAATGACCTCCCATAGTCTCCCAAGCCATCCACCTTCTGTAATAACAAATAGTAGCGAGCATTGTCTCTGTCTCTCTTTGCTAGTCCAGCGTGGCGCTCAATTTCCATCTGCCGTGTTAAAAGCACACCGCCTCTGCAGTTAGTAAGTAGCCTGCAGTGTCTCCCTCCCACTTTGCTAGTCCAGCATGGCACTCAATTTCCATCTGCCGAGTTGGCAGTACCGCCTCTGCAGACCTTCCCGCCGACCACCGTGGGACTGTGTCGGCTGCAGCAGCAGAGCAAGAAGAGGACACTCCATTTCCTTTTGCAGGGTTTACAGCACCACCTCAGCAGCCCTTCCCACCGACCACCGTGGGACTGTGCCAGCTGCAGCAGCAGAGCAAGAATAGTACAAATGTATCAAAAAAGATGATGCCTTTGTCCGGGTCCTCCCAATGAGAAAAAGGAGAGACATGCTGTCCCCAGGGCCACCTGTCACAGCTCCAATCTGGCCTTTCCCCTTCTCAACCCCTAGCAACTATAGGTCCTTAACCGTTTTCTTCCCCAGATTCTAGCTACTCTTACCCAACCCTTGTACTCAGAGCTGCTTGCCCCTAACCCCTGATATGACCCATTAGCTACAGTACCTACCTTTACACAAATAGATACATTAATATTTAGCTAGATATTGGATAGATGGTTCATAAATAGTTAGTTAAATAGATAAAAGATAGAAAGATTGATTGATTTATACAGTACATACATGTATAGTGCCTTTTTCTGTGTCAATGTGTATTGAGAACATATTATCACACTTTTTTTCTTATATTTTAGGTGACTGCAAACTTCAATTCAAGTCAACGATCAAAGACGAAGTACAGAAACAGTAGACACAAGACAGGTAATTAATGACTATTAATTACTGATAATATATTCCTGGTATACATTCACACTAAAAATGCATGTCTAGCCAATCACCTCATATAGTCTCCCAAGCCATCCAACTTCTGTAATAACAAATAGTAGCGAGCAGTGTCTTCGTCCCTCTTTGCTAGTTCAGCATGGCGCTCAATTTCCATCTGGCGTGTTGACAGCACACCGCCTCTGCAGGTAGTAAGTAGCCTGCAGTGTCTCCCTCTCACTTTGCTAGTCCAGCATGGCGCTCAATTTCCATCTGCCGTGTTGGTAGCACCGCCTCTGCAGCCCTTCCCCACCAACCACCGAGGGACAGTGTCGGCTGCAGCAGCAGAGCAAAAAGAGGACACTCCATTTCCTTCTGCCGGGTTTACTGCACCGCCTCTGCACACCTTCTCCACCGACCACCGTGGGACTGTGTCGGCTGCAGCAGCAGAGCAAGAAGAGGACACTCCATTTTCTTCTGCCGGGTTTACAGCACCACCTATGTAGCCCTTCCCCACCCACCACCGTGGGACTGTGCCAGCTGCAGCAGTAGAGCAAGAAGAGTACAAAGGTATCAAACAAGATGATGCCTTTGTCCGGGTGCTCCCAATGAGAGTAAGGAGAGACATGCTGTCCCCAGGGCCACCTGCCATAGCTCCAATCTGGCCTTACCCCTTCTCAACCCCTTAGCAACTATAGGTCCTTAACCATTTTCTTTCACAGATTCTATCTACCCTTACCCAACCCTTGTACTCAAAGCTGCTGGCCCCTAACCCCTGATATGCACCATTAGCTACAGTACCTACCCTTACACAAATAGATGCATTTATATTTAGGTAGATATTGGATAAATGGTTTATAAATAGCTAATTATATATATATATATAAAAGGTAAATAGATAGATAGATAGATTGATTGATTTATAAAGTACATACTTGTATAGTGCCTTTTCATGTGTCAATGTGTATTGAGAACATATTTTCAAACCTCAGAAACAGTAGACACAAGACAGGTAATTATTGCTTATTTATTACTGATAATATATTCCTGGTATACATTGACACTAAAAAAAGCATGTCTAGCCAATGACCTCCCATAGTCTCCCAAGCCATCCACCTTCTGTAATAACAAATAGTAGCGAGCATTGTCTCCGTCTCTCTTTGCTAGTCCAGCGTGGCGCTCAATTTCCATCTGCCGTGTTAAAAGCACACCGCCTCTGCAGGTAGTAAGTAGCCTGCAGTGTCTCTGTCTCACTTTGCTAGCCCAGCATGGCGCCCAATTTCCATCTGCCGTGTTGGTAGCACCGCCTCTGCAGCCCTTCCCCACCAACCACCGAGGGACTGTCGGCTGCAGCAGCAGAGCAAAAAGAGGACACTCCATTTCCTTCTGCCGGGTTTACTGCACCGCCTCTTCACACCTTCTCCACCGACCACCGTGGGACTGTGTCGGCTGCAGCAGCAGAGCAAGAAGAGGACACTCCATTTTCTTCTGCCGGGTTTACAGCACCACCTGTGTAGCCCTTCCCCACCCACCACCGTGGGACTGTGCCAGCTGCAGCAGTAGAGCAAGAAGAGTACAAAGGTATCAAACAATGCCTTTGTCCGGGTGCTCCCAATGAGAGTAAGGAGAGACATGCTGTCCCCAGGGCCACCTGCCACAGCTCCAATCTGTCCTTACCCCTTCTCAACCCCTTAGCAACTATAGGTCCTTAACCATTTTCTTCCACAGATTCTATCTACCCTTACCCAACCCTTGTACTCAGAGCTGCTGGCCCCTAACCCCTGATATGCACCATTAGCTACAGTACCTACCCTTACACAAATAGATGCATTTATATTTAGGTAGATATTGGATAAATGGTTTATAAATAGTTAAATATATATATATATATATATATATATATATATATATATATATATATATATATATAAAAGGTAGATAGATAGATTGATTGATTTATAAAGTACATACTTGTATAGTGCCTTTTCATGTGTCAATGTGTATTGAGAACATATTTTCAAACCTCAGAAACAGTAGACACAAGACAGGTAATTAATGATTATTTATTACTGATAATATATTCCTGGTATACATTGACACTAAAAAAAAGCATGTCTAGCCAATGACCTCCCATAGTCTCCCAAGCCATCCACCTTCTGTAATAACAAATAGTAGCGAGCATTGTCTCCGTCTCTCTTTGCTAGTCCAGCGTGGCGCTCAATTTCCATCTGCCGTGTTAAAAGCACACCGCCTCTGCAGGTAGTAAGTAGCCTGCAGTGTCTCTGCTTCACTTTGCTAGTCCAGCATGGCGCTCAATTTCCATCTGCCGTGTTGGTAGCACCGCCTCTGCAGCCCTTCCCCACCAACCACCGAGGGACTGTGTCGGCTGCAGCAGCAGAGCAAAAAGAGGACACTCCATTTCCTTCTGCCGGGTTTACTGCACCGCCTCTTCACACCTTCTCCACCGACCACCGTGGGACTGTGTCGGCTGCAGCAGCAGAGCAAGAAGAGGACACTCCATTTTCTTCTGCCGGGTTTACAGCACCACCTATGTAGCCACTCCCCACCCACCACCGTGGGACTGTGCCAGCTGCAGCAGTAGAGCAAGAAGAGTACAAAGGTATCAAACAAGATGATGCCTTTGTCCGGGTGCTCCCAATGAGAGTAAGGAGAGACATGCTGTCCCCAGGGCCACCTGCCACAGCTCCAATCTGGCCTTACCCCTTCTCAACCCCTTAGCAACTATAGGTCCTTAACCATTTTCTTCCACAGATTCTATCTACCCTTACCCAACCCTTGTACTCAGAGCTGCTGGCCCCTAACCCCTGATATGCACCATTAGCTACAGTACCTACCCTTACACAAATAGATGCATTTATATTTAGGTAGATATTGGATAAATGGTTTATAAATAGCTAATTATATATATATATATATATATATATATATATATATATATATATATATATATATAAGGTAGATAGATAGATTGATTGATTTATAAAGTACATACTTGTATAGTGCCTTTTCATGTGTCAATGTGTATTGAGAACATATTTTCAAACCTCAGAAACAGTAGACACAAGACAGGTAATTAATGATTATTTATTACTGATAATATATTCCTGGTATACATTCACACTAAAAAAAGCATGTCTAGCCAATGACCTCCCATAGTCTCCCAAGCCATCCACCTTCTGTAATAACAAATAGTAGCGAGCATTGTCTCCGTCTCTCTTTGCTAGTCCAGCGTGGTGCTCAATTTCCATCTGCCGTGTTAAAAGCACACCGCCTCTGCAGGTAGTAAGTAGCCTGCAGTGTCTCCCTCCCACTTTGCTAGTCCAGCATGGCACTCAATTTCCATCTGCCGAGTTGGCAGTACCGCCTCTGCAGACCTTCCCGCCGACCACCGTGGGACTGTGTCGGCTGCAGCAGCAGAGCAAGAAGAGGACACTCCATTTCCTTTTGCAGGGTTTACAGCACCACCTCAGCAGCCCTTCCCACCGACCACCGTGGGACTGTGCCAGCTGCAGCAGCAGAGCAAGAATAGTACAAATGTATCAAAAAAGATGATGCCTTTGTCCGGGTCCTCCCAATGAGAAAAAGGAGAGACATGCTGTCCCCAGGGCCACCTGTCACAGCTCCAATCTGGCCTTTCCCCTTCTCAACCCCTAGCAACTATAGGTCCTTAACCGTTTTCTTCCCCAGATTCTAGCTACTCTTACCCAACCCTTGTACTCAGAGCTGCTTGCCCCTAACCCCTGATATGACCCATTAGCTACAGTACCTACCTTTACACAAATAGATACATTAATATTTAGCTAGATATTGGATAGATGGTTCATAAATAGTTAGTTAAATAGATAAAAGATAGAAAGATTGATTGATTTATACAGTACATACATGTATAGTGCCTTTTTCTGTGTCAATGTGTATTGAGAACATATTATCACACTTTTTTTCTTATATTTTAGGTGACTGCAAACTTCAATTCAAGTCAACGATCAAAGACGAAGTACAGAAAAAGTAGACACAAGACAGGTAATTAATGACTATTAATTACTGATAATATATTCCTGGTATACATTCACACTAAAAATGCATGTCTAGCCAATCACCTCATATAGTCTCCCAAGCCATCCAACTTCTGTAATAACAAATAGTAGCGAGCAGTGTCTTCGTCCCTCTTTGCTAGTTCAGCATGGCGCTCAACTTCCATCTGGCGTGTTGACAGCACACCGCCTCTGCAGGTAGTAAGTAGCCTGCAGTGTCTCCCTCTCACTTTGCTAGTCCAGCATGGCGCTCAATTTCCATCTGCCGTGTTGGTAGCACCGCCTCTGCAGCCCTTCCCCACCAACCACCGAGGGACAGTGTCGGCTGCAGCAGCAGAGCAAAAAGAGGACACTCCATTTCCTTCTGCCGGGTTTACTGCACCGCCTCTGCACACCTTCTCCACCGACCACCGTGGGACTGTGTCGGCTGCAGCAGCAGAGCAAGAAGAGGACACTCCATTTTCTTCTGCCGGGTTTACAGCACCACCTATGTAGCCCTTCCCCACCCACCACCGTGGGACTGTGCCAGCTGCAGCAGTAGAGCAAGAAGAGTACAAAGGTATCAAACAAGATGATGCCTTTGTCCGGGTGCTCCCAATGAGAGTAAGGAGAGACATGCTGTCCCCAGGGCCACCTGCCATAGCTCCAATCTGGCCTTACCCCTTCTCAACCCCTTAGCAACTATAGGTCCTTAACCATTTTCTTCCACAGATTCTATCTACCCTTACCCAACCCTTGTACTCAAAGCTGCTGGCCCCTAACCCCTGATATGCACCATTAGCTACAGTACCTACCCTTACACAAATAGATGCATTTATATTTAGGTAGATATTGGATAAATGGTTATAAATAGCTAATTATATATATATATATATATATATATATATATATATATATATATATATATAAAAGGTAGATAGATAGATTGATTGATTTATAAAGTACATACTTGTATAGTGCCTTTTCATGTGTCAATGTGTATTGAGAACATATTTTCAAACCTCAGAAACAGTAGACACAAGACAGGTAATTAATGATTATTTATTACTGATAATATATTCCTGGTATACATTCACACTAAAAAAAGCATGTCTAGCCAATGACCTCCCATAGTCTCCCAAGCCATCCACCTTCTGTAATAACAAATAGTAGCGAGCATTGTCTCCGTCTCTCTTTGCTAGTCCAGCGTGGCGCTCAATTTCCATCTGCCGTGTTAAAAGCACACCGCCTCTGCAGGTAGTAAGTAGCCTGCAGTGTCTCCCTCCCACTTTGCTAGTCCAGCATGGCACTCAATTTCCATCTGCCGAGTTGGCAGTTCCGCCTCTGCAGACCTTCCCGCCGACCACCGTGGGACTGTGTCGGCTGCAGCAGTAGAGCAAGAAGAGGACACTCCATTTCCTTTTGCAGGGTTTACAGCACCACCTCAGCAGCCCTTCCCACCGACCACCGTGGGACTGTGCCAGCTGCAGCAGCAGAGCAAGAATAGTACAAATGTATCAAAAAAGATGATGCCTTTGTCCGGGTCCTCCCAATGAGAAAAAGGAGAGACATGCTGTCCCCAGGGCCACCTGTCACAGCTCCAATCTGGCCTTTCCCCTTCTCAACCCCTAGCAACTATAGGTCCTTAACCGTTTTCTTCCCCAGATTCTAGCTACTCTTACCCAACCCTTGTACTCAGAGCTGCTTGCCCCTAACCCCTGATATGACCCATTAGCTACAGTACCTACCTTTACACAAATAGATACATTAATATTTAGCTAGATATTAGATAGATGGTTCATAAATAGTTAGTTAAATAGATAAAAGATAGAAAGATTGATTGATTTATACAGTACATACATGTATAGTGCCTTTTTCTGTGTCAATGTGTATTGAGAACATATTATCACACTTTTTTTCTTATATTTTAGGTGTCTGCAAACTTCAATTCAAGTCAACGATCAAAGACGAAGTACAGAAACAGTAGACACAAGACAGGTAATTAATGACTATTAATTACTGATAATATATTCCTGGTATACATTCACACTAAAAATGCATGTCTAGCCAATCACCTCATATAGTCTCCCAAGCCATCCACCTTCTGTAATAACAAATAGTAGCAAGCAGTGTCTTCGTCCCTCTTTGCTAGTTCACCATGGCGCTCAATTTCCATCTGGCGTGTTGACAGCACAACGCCTCTGCAGGTAGTAAGTAGCCTGCAGTGTCTCCCTCTCACTTTGCTAGTCCAGCATGGCACTCAATTTCCATCTGCCGTGTTGGTAGCACCGCCTCTGCAGCCATTCCCCACCAACCACCGAGGGACAGTGTCGGCTGCAGCAGCAGAGCAAAAAGAGGACACTCCATTTCCTTCTGCCGGGTTAACTGCACCGCCTCTGCACACCTTCTCCACCGACCACCGTGGGACTGTGTCGGCTGCAGCAGCAGAGCAAGAAGAGGACACTCCATTTTCTTCTGCCGGGTTTACAGCACCACCTATGTAGCCCTTCCCCAGCCACCACCGTGGGACTGTTCCAGCTGCAGCAGTAGAGCAAGAAGAGTACAAAGGTATCAAACAAGATGATGCCTTTGTCCGGGTGCTCCCAATGAGAGTAAGTAGAGACATGCTGTCCCCAGGGCCACCTGCCATAGCTCCAATCTGGCCTTACCCCTTCTCAACCCCTTAGCAACTATAGGTCCTTAACCATTTTCTTCCACAGATTCTATCTACCCTTACCCAACCCTTGTACTCAGAGCTGCTGGCCCCTAACCCCTGATATGCACCATTAGCTACAGTACCTACCCTTACACAAATAGATGCATTTATATTTAGGTAGATATTGGATAAATGGTTTATAAATAGCTAATTATATATATAAAAGGTAAATAGATAGATAGATTGATTGATTTATAAAGTACATACTTGTATAGTGCCTTTTCATGTGTCAATGTGTATTGAGAACATATTTTCAAACCTCAGAAACAGTAGACACAAGACAGGTAATTAATGATTATTTATTACTGATAATATATTCCTGGTATACATTGACACTAAAAAAAGCATGTCTAGCCAATGACCTCCCATAGTCTCCCAAGCCATCCACCTTCTGTAATAACAAATAGTAGCGAGCATTGTCTCCGTCTCTCTTTGCTAGTCCAGCGTGGCGCTCAATTTCCATCTGCCGTGTTAAAAGCACACCGCCTCTGCAGGTAGTAAGTAGCCTGCAGTGTCTCACTCTCACTTTGCTAGTCCAGCATGGCGCTCAATTTCCATCTGCCGTGTTGGTAGCACCGCCTCTGCTGCCCTTCCCCACCGACCACCGAGGGTCTGTGTCGGCTGCTGCAGCAGAGCAAAAAGAGGACACTCCATTTCCTTCTGCCGGTTTTACTGCACCGCCTCTGCACACCTTCTCCACCGACCACCGTGGGACTGTGTCGGCTGCAGCAGCAGAGCAAGAAGAGGACACTCCATTTTCTTCTGCCGGGTTTACAGCACCACCTATGTAGCCCTTCCCCACCCACCACCGTGGGACTGTGCCAGCTGCAGCAGTAGAGCAAGAAGAGTACAAAGGTATCAAACAAGATGATGCCTTTGTCCGGGTGCTCCCAATGAGAGTAAGGAGAGACATGCTGTCCCCAGGGCCACCTGCCACAGCTCCAATCTGGCCTTACCCCTTCTCAACCCCTTAGCAACTATAGGTCCTTAACCATTTTCTTCCACAGATTCTATCTACCCTTACCCAACCCTTGTACTCAGAGCTGCTGGCCCCTAACCCCTGATATGCACCATTAGCTACAGTACCTACCCTTACACAAATAGATGCATTTATATTTAGGTAGATATTGGATAAATGGTTTATAAATAGCTAATTATATATATAAAAGGTAAATAGATAGATAGATAGATTGATTGATTTATAAAGTACATACTTGTATAGTGCCTTTTCATGTGTCAATGTGTATTGAGAACATATTTTCAAACCTCAGAAACAGTAGACACAAGACAGGTAATTATTGCTTATTTATTACTGATAATATATTCCTGGTATACATTGACACTAAAAAAAGCATGTCTAGCCAATGACCTCCTATAGCCTCCCAAGCCATCCACCTTCTGTAATAACAAATAGTAGCGAGCATTGTCTCCGTCTCTCTTTGCTAGTCCAGCGTGGCGCTCAATTTCCATCTGCCGTGTTAAAAGCACACCGCCTCTGCAGGTAGTAAGTAGCCTGCAGTGTCTCACTCTCACTTTGCTAGTCCAGCATGGCACTCAATTTCCATCTGCCGAGTTGACAGCACACCGCCTCTGCAGGTAGTAAGTAGCCTGCAGTGTCTCTGTCTCACTTTGCTAGTCTAGCATGGCGCTCAATTTCCATCTGCCGTGTTGGTAGCACCGCCTCTGCAGCCCTTCCCCACCAACCACCGAGGGACTGTGTCGGCTGCAGCAGCAGAGCAAAAAGAGGACACTCCATTTCCTTCTGCCGGGTTTACTGCACCGCCTCTTCACACCTTCTCCAACGACCACCGTGGGACTGTGTCGGCTGCAGCAGCAGAGCAAGAAGAGGACACTCCATTTTCTTCTGCCGGGTTTACAGCACCACCTATGTAGCCCTTCCCCACCCACCACCGTGGGACTGTGCCAGCTGCAGCAGTAGAGCAAGAAGAGTACAAAGGTATCAAACAAGATGATGCCTTTGTCCGGGTGCTCCCAATGAGAGTAAGGAGAGACATGCTGTCCCCAGGGCCACCTGCCACAGCTCCAATCTGGCCTTACCCCTTCTCAACCCCTTAGCAACTATAGGTCCTTAACCATTTTCTTCCACAGATTCTATCTACCCTTACCCAACCCTTGTACTCAGAGCTGCTGGCCCCTAACTCCTGATATGCACCATTAGCTACAGTACCTAACCTTACACAAATAGATGCATTTATATTTAGGTAGATATTGGATAAATGGTTTATAAATAGCTAATTATATATATATATATATATATATATATATATATATATATATAAGGTAGATAGATAAATTGATTGATTTATAAAGTACATACTTGTATAGTGCCTTTTCATGTGTCAATGTGTATTGAGAACATATTTTCAAACCTCAGAAACAGTAGACACAAGACAGGTAATTAATGATTATTTATTACTGATAATATATTCCTGGTATACATTCACACTAAAAAAAGCATGTCTAGCCAATGACCTCCCATAGTCTCCCAAGCCATCCACCTTCTGTAATAACAAATAGTAGCGAGCATTGTCTCCGTCTCTCTTTGCTAGTCCAGCGTGGCGCTCAATTTCCATCTGCCGTGTTAAAAGCACACCGCCTCTGCAGGTAGTAAGTAGCCTGCAGTGTCTCCCTCCCACTTTGCTAGTCCAGCATGGCACTCAATTTCCATCTGCCGAGTTGGCAGTACCGCCTCTGCAGACCTTCCCGCCGACCACCGTGGGACTGTGTCGGCTGCAGCAGCAGAGCAAGAAGAGGACACTCCATTTCCTTTTGCAGGGTTTACAGCACCACCTCAGCAGCCCTTCCCACCGACCACCGTGGGACTGTGCCAGCTGCAGCAGCAGAGCAAGAATAGTACAAATGTATCAAAAAAGATGATGCCTTTGTCCGGGTCCTCCCAATGAGAAAAAGGAGAGACATGCTGTCCCCAGGGCCACCTGTCACAGCTCCAATCTGGCCTTTCCCCTTCTCAACCCCTAGCAACTATAGGTCCTTAACCATTTTCTTCCCCAGATTCTAGCTACTCTTACCCAACCCTTGTACTCAGAGCTGCTTGCCCCTAACCCCTGATATGACCCATTAGCTACAGTACCTACCTTTACACAAATAGATACATTAATATTTAGCTAGATATTGGATAGATGGTTCATAAATAGTTAGTTAAATAGATAAAAGATAGAAAGATTGATTGATTTATACAGTACATACATGTATAGTGCCTTTTTCTGTGTCAATGTGTATTGAGAACATATTATCACACTTTTTTTCTTATATTTTAGGTGACTGCAAACTTCAATTCAAGTCAACGATCAAAGACGAAGTACAGAAACAGTAGACACAAGACAGGTAATTAATGACTATTAATTACTGATAATATATTCCTGGTATACATTCACACTAAAAATGCATGTCTAGCCAATCACCTCATATAGTCTCCCAAGCCATCCACCTTCTGTAATAACAAATAGTAGCGAGCAGTGTCTTCGTCCCTCTTTGCTAGTTCAGCATGGCGCTCAATTTCCATCTGGCGTGTTGACAGCACACCGCCTCTGCAGGTAGTAAGTAGCCTGCAGTGTCTCCCTCTCACTTTGCTAGTCCAGCATGGCGCTCAATTTCCATCTGCCATGTTGGTAGCACCGCCTCTGCAGCCCTTCCCCACCAACCACCGAGGGACAGTGTCGGCTGCAGCAGCAGAGCAAAAAGAGGACACTCCATTTCCTTCTGCCGGGTTTACTGCACCGCCTCTGCACACCTTCTCCACCGACCACCGTGGGACTGTGTCGGCTGCAGCAGCAGAGCAAGAAGAGGACACTCCATTTTCTTCTGCCGGGTTTACAGCACCACCTATGTAGCCCTTCCCCACCCACCACCGTGGGACTGTGCCAGCTGCAGCAGTAGAGCAAGAAGAGTACAAAGGTATCAAACAAGATGATGCCTTTGTCCGGGTGCTCCCAATGAGAGTAAGGAGAGACATGCTGTCCCCAGGGCCACCTGCCATAGCTCCAATCTGGCCTTACCCCTTCTCAACCCCTTAACCATTTTCTTCCACAGATTCTATCTACCCTTACCCAACCCTTGTACTCAGAGCTGCTGGCCCCTAACCCCTGATATGCACCATTAGCTACAGTACCTACCCTTACACAAATAGATGCATTTATATTTAGGTAGATATTGGATATATGGTTTATAAATAGCTAATTATATATATAAAAGGTAAATAGATAGATAGATAGATAGATAGATAGATAGATAGATAGATAGATAGATAGATTGATTGATTTATAAAGTACATACTTGTATAGTGCCTTTTCATGTGTCAATGTGTATTGAGAACATATTTTCAAACCTCAGAAACAGTAGACACAAGACAGGTAATTATTGCTTATTTATTACTGATAATATATTCCTGGTATACATTGACACTAAAAAAAGCATGTCTAGCCAATGACCTCCCATAGTCTCCCAAGCCATCCACCTTCTGTAATAACAAATAGTAGCGAGCATTGTCTCCGTCTCTCTTTGCTAGTCCAGCGTGGCTCTCAATTTCCATCTGCCGTGTTAAAAGCACACCGCCTCTGCAGGTAGTAAGTAGCCTGCAGTGTCTCACTCTCACTTTGCTAGTCCAGCATGGCGCTCAATTTCCATCTGCCGAGTTGGCAGTACCGCCTCTGCAGACCTTCCCGCCGACCACCGTGGGACTGTGTCGGCTGCAGCAGCAGAGCAAGAAGAGGACACTCCATTTCCTTTTGCAGGGTTTACAGCACCACCTCAGCAGCCCTTCCCACCGACCACCGTGGGACTGTGCCAGCTGCAGCAGCAGAGCAAGAATAGTACAAATGTATCAAAAAAGATGATGCCTTTGTCCGGGTCCTCCCAATGAGAAAAAGGAGAGACATGCTGTCCCCAGGGCCACCTGTCACAGCTCCAATCTGGCCTTTCCCCTTCTCAACCCCTAGCAACTATAGGTCCTTAACCATTTTCTTCCCCAGATTCTAGCTACTCTTACCCAACCCTTGTACTCAGAGCTGCTTGCCCCTAACCCCTGATATGACCCATTAGCTACAGTACCTACCTTTACACAAATAGATACATTAATATTTAGCTAGATATTGGATAGATGGTTCATAAATAGTTAGTTAAATAGATAAAAGATAGAAAGATTGATTGATTTATACAGTACATACATGTATAGTGCCTTTTTCTGTGTCAATGTGTATTGAGAACATATTATCACACTTTTTTTCTTATATTTTAGGTGACTGCAAACTTCAATTCAAGTCAACGATCAAAGACGAAGTACAGAAACAGTAGACACAAGACAGGTAATTAATGACTATTAATTACTGATAATATATTCCTGGTATACATTCACACTAAAAATGCATGTCTAGCCAATCACCTCATATAGTCTCCCAAGCCATCCACCTTCTGTAATAACAAATAGTAGCGAGCAGTGTCTTCGTCCCTCTTTGCTAGTTCAGCATGGCGCTCAATTTCCATCTGGCGTGTTGACAGCACACCGCCTCTGCAGGTAGTAAGTAGCCTGCAGTGTCTCCCTCTCACTTTGCTAGTCCAGCATGGCGCTCAATTTCCATCTGCCATGTTGGTAGCACCGCCTCTGCAGCCCTTCCCCACCAACCACCGAGGGACAGTGTCGGCTGCAGCAGCAGAGCAAAAAGAGGACACTCCATTTCCTTCTGCCGGGTTTACTGCACCGCCTCTGCACACCTTCTCCACCGACCACCGTGGGACTGTGTCGGCTGCAGCAGCAGAGCAAGAAGAGGACACTCCATTTTCTTCTGCCGGGTTTACAGCACCACCTATGTAGCCCTTCCCCACCCACCACCGTGGGACTGTGCCAGCTGCAGCAGTAGAGCAAGAAGAGTACAAAGGTATCAAACAAGATGATGCCTTTGTCCGGGTGCTCCCAATGAGAGTAAGGAGAGACATGCTGTCCCCAGGGCCACCTGCCATAGCTCCAATCTGGCCTTACCCCTTCTCAACCCCTTAACCATTTTCTTCCACAGATTCTATCTACCCTTACCCAACCCTTGTACTCAGAGCTGCTGGCCCCTAACCCCTGATATGCACCATTAGCTACAGTACCTACCCTTACACAAATAGATGCATTTATATTTAGGTAGATATTGGATATATGGTTTATAAATAGCTAATTATATATATAAAAGGTAAATAGATAGATAGATAGATAGATAGATAGATAGATAGATTGATTGATTGATTTATAAAGTACATACTTGTATAGTGCCTTTTCATGTGTCAATGTGTATTGAGAACATATTTTCAAACCTCAGAAACAGTAGACACAAGACAGGTAATTATTGCTTATTTATTACTGATAATATATTCCTGGTATACATTGACACTAAAAAAAGCATGTCTAGCCAATGACCTCCCATAGTCTCCCAAGCCATCCACCTTCTGTAATAACAAATAGTAGCGAGCATTGTCTCCGTCTCTCTTTGCTAGTCCAGCGTGGCTCTCAATTTCCATCTGCCGTGTTAAAAGCACACCGCCTCTGCAGGTAGTAAGTAGCCTGCAGTGTCTCACTCTCACTTTGCTAGTCCAGCATGGCGCTCAATTTCCATCTGCCGTGTTGGTAGCACCGCCTCTGCAGCCCTTCCCCACGACCACCGAGGGACTGTGTCGGCTGCAGCAGCAGAGCAAAAAGAGGACACTCCATTTCCTTCTGCCGGTTTTACTGCACCGCCTCTGCACACCTTCTCTACCGACCACCGTGGGACTGTGTCGGCTGCAGCAGCAGAGCAAGAAGAGGACACTCCATTTTCTTCTGCCGGGTTTACAGCACCACCTATGTAGCCCTTCCCCACCCACCACCGTGGGACTGTGCCAGCTGCAGCAGTAGAGCAAGAAGAGTACAAAGGTATCAAACAAGATGATGCCTTTGTCCGGGTGCTCCCAATGAGAGTAAGGAGAGACATGCTGTCCCCAGGGCCACCTGCCACAGCTCCTATCTGGCCTTACCCCTTCTCAACCCCTTAGCAACTATAAGTCCTTAACCATTTTGTTCCACAGATTCTATCTACCCTTACCCAAACCTTGTACTCAGAGCTGCTGGCCCCTAACCCCTGATATGCACCATTAGCTACAGTACCTACCCTTACACAAATAGATGCATTTATATTTAGGTAGATATTGGATAAATGGTTTATAAATAGCTAATTATATATATAAAAGGTAAATAGATAGATTGATTGATTGATTTATAAAGTACATACTTGTATAGTGCCTTTTCATGTGTCAATGTGTATTGAGAACATATTTTCAAACCTCAGAAACAGTAGACACAAGACAGGTAATTATTGCTTATTTATTACTGATAATATATTCCTGGTATACATTGACACTAAAAAAAGCATGTCTAGCCAATGACCTCCCATAGTCTCCCAAGCCATCCACCTTCTGTAATAACAAATAGTAGCGAGCATTGTCTCCGTCTCTCTTTGCTAGTCCAGCGTGGCGCTCAATTTCCATCTGCCGTGTTAAAAGCACACCGCCTCTGCAGGTAGTAAGTAGCCTGCAGTGTCTCCCTCCCACTTTGCTAGTCCAGCATGGCACTCAATTTCCATCTGCCGAGTTGGCAGTACCGCCTCTGCAGACCTTCCCGCCGACCACCGTGGGACTGTGTCGGCTGCAGCAGCAGAGCAAGAAGAGGACAATCCATTTCCTTTTGCAGGGTTTACAGCACCACCTCAGCAGCCCTTCCCACCGACCACCGTGGGACTGTGCCAGCTGCAGCAGCAGAGCAAGAATAGTACAAATGTATCAAAAAAGATGATACCTTTGTCCGGGTCCTCCCAATGAGAAAAAGGAGAGACATGCTGTCCCCAGGGCCACCTGTCACAGCTCCAATCTGGCCTTTCCCCTTCTCAACCCCTAGCAACTATAGGTCCTTAACCGTTTTCTTCCCCAGATTCTAGCTACTCTTACCCAACCCTTGAACTCAGAGCTGCTTGCCCCTAACCCCTGATATGACCCATTAGCTACAGTACCTACCTTTACACAAATAGATACATTAATATTTAGCTAGATATTGGATAGATGGTTCATAAATAGTTAGTTAAATAGATAAAAGATAGAAAGATTGATTGATTTATACAGTACATACATGTATAGTGCCTTTTTCTGTGTCAATGTGTATTGAGAACATATTATCACACTTTTTTTCTTATATTTTAGGTGACTGCAAACTTCAACAAGTCAACGATCAAAGACGAAGTACAGAAACAGTAGACACAAGACAGGTAATTAATGACTATTAATTACTGATAATATATTCCTGGTATACATTCATACTAAAAATGCATGTCTAGCCAATCACCTCATATAGTCTCCCAAGCCATCCACCTTCTGTAATAACAAATAGTAGCGAGCAGTGTCTTCGTCCCTCTTTGCTAGTTCAGCATGGCGCTCAATTTCCATCTGGCGTGTTGACAGCACACCGCCTCTGCAGGTAGTAAGTAGCCTGCAGTGTCTCCCTCTCACTTTGCTAGTCTAGCATGGCGCTCAATTTCCATCTGCCGTGTTGGTAGCACCGCCTCTGCAGCCCTTCCCCACCAACCACCGAGGGACAGTGTCGGCTGCAGCAGCAGAGCAAAAAGAGGACACTCCATTTCCTTCTGCCGGGTTTACTGCACCGCCTCTGCACACCTTCTCCACCGACCACCGTGGGACTGTGTCGGCTGCAGCAGCAGAGCAAGAAGAGGACACTCCATTTTCTTCTGCCGGGTTTACAGCACCACCTATGTAGCCCTTCCCCACCCACCACCGTGGGACTGTGCCAGCTGCAGCAGTAGAGCAAGAAGAGTACAAAGGTATCAAACAAGATGATGCCTTTGTCCGGGTGCTCCTAATGAGAGTAAGGAGAGACATGCTGTCCCCAGGGCCACCTGCCATAGCTCCAATCTGGCCTTACCCCTTCTCAACCCCTTAGCAACTATAGGTCCTTAACCATTTTCTTCCACAGATTCTATCTACCCTTACCCAACCCTTGTACTCAGAGCTGCTGGCCCCTAACCCCTGATATGCACCATTAGCTACAGTACCTACCCTTACACAAATAGATGCATTTATATTTAGGTAGATATTGGATAAATGGTTTATAAATAGCTAATTATATATATAAAAGGTAGATAGATTGATTGATTGATTTATAAAGTACATACTTGTATAGTGCCTTTTCATGTGTCAATGTGTATTGAGAACATATTTTCAAACCTCAGAAACAGTAGACACAAGACAGGTAATTAATGATTATTTATTACTGATAATATATTCCTGGTATACATTCACACTAAAAAAAGCATGTCTAGCCAATGACCTCCCATAGTCTCCCAAGCCATCCACCTTCTGTAATAACAAATAGTAGCGAGCATTGTCTCCGTCTCTCTTTGCTAGTCCAGCGTGGCGCTCAATTTCCATCTGCCGTGTTAAAAGCACACCGCCTCTAAAGGTAGTAAGTAGCCTGCAGTGTCTCCCTCCCACTTTGCTAGTCCAGCATGGCACTCAATTTCCATCTGCCGAGTTGGCAGTACCGCCTCTGCAGACCTTCCCCACCGACCACAGTGGGACTGTGCCAGCTGCAGCAGCAGAGCAAGAATAGTACAAATGTATCAAAAAAGATGATGCCTTTGTCCGGGTGCTCCCAATGAGATTAAGGAGAGACATGCTGTCCCCAGGGCCACCTGCCATAGCTCCAATCTGGCCTTACCCCTTCTCAACCCCTTAGCAACTATAGGTCCTTAACCATTTTCTTCCACAGATTCTATCTACCCTTACCCAACCCTTGTACTCAGAGCTGCTGGCCCCTAACCCCTGATATGCACCATTAGCTACAGTACCTACCCTTACACAAATAGATGCATTTATATTTAGGTAGATATTGGATAAATGGTTTATAAATAGCTAATTATATATATAAAAGGTAAATAGATAGATAGATTGATTGATTTATAAAGTACATACTTGTATAGTGCCTTTTCATGTGTCAATGTGTATTGAGAACATATTTTCAAACCTCAGAAACAGTAGACACAAGACAGGTAATTAATGATTATTTATTACTGATAATATATTCCTGGTATACATTGACACTAAAAAAAGCATGTCTAGCCAATGACCTCCCATAGTCTCCCAAGCCATCCACCTTCTGTAATAACAAATAGTAGCGAGCATTGTCTCCGTCTCTCTTTGCTAGTCCAGCGTGGCGCTCAATTTCCATCTGCCGTGTTAAAAGCACACCGCCTCTGCAGGTAGTAAGTAGCCTGCAGTGTCTCACTCTCACTTTGCTAGTCCAGCATGGCGCTCAATTTCCATCTGCCGTGTTGGTAGCACCGCCTCTGCTGCCCTTCCCCACCGACCACCGAGGGTCTGTGTCGGCTGCTGCAGCAGAGCAAAAAGAGGACACTCCATTTCCTTCTGCCGGTTTTACTGCACCGCCTCTGCACACCTTCTCCACCGACCACCGTGGGACTGTGTCGGCTGCAGCAGCAGAGCAAGAAGAGGACACTCCATTTTCTTCTGCCGGGTTTACAGCACCACCTATGTAGCCCTTCCCCACCCACCACCGTGGGACTGTGCCAGCTGCAGCAGTAGAGCAAGAAGAGTACAAAGGTATCAAACAAGATGATGCCTTTGTCCGGGTGCTCCCAATGAGAGTAAGGAGAGACATGCTGTCCCCAGGGCCACCTGCCACAGCTCCAATCTGGCCTTACCCCTTCTCAACCCCTTAGCAACTATAGGTCCTTAACCATTTTCTTCCACAGATTCTATCTACCCTTACCCAACCCTTGTACTCAGAGCTGCTGGCCCCTAACCCCTGATATGCACCATTAGCTACAGTACCTACCCTTACACAAATAGATGCATTTATATTTAGGTAGATATTGGATAAATGGTTTATAAATAGCTAATTATATATATAAAAGGTAAATAGATAGATAGATAGATTGATTGATTTATAAAGTACATACTTGTATAGTGCCTTTTCATGTGTCAATGTGTATTGAGAACATATTTTCAAACCTCAGAAACAGTAGACACAAGACAGGTAATTATTGCTTATTTATTACTGATAATATATTCCTGGTATACATTGACACTAAAAAAAGCATGTCTAGCCAATGACCTCCTATAGCCTCCCAAGCCATCCACCTTCTGTAATAACAAATAGTAGCGAGCATTGTCTCCGTCTCTCTTTGCTAGTCCAGCGTGGCGCTCAATTTCCATCTGCCGTGTTAAAAGCACACCGCCTCTGCAGGTAGTAAGTAGCCTGCAGTGTCTCACTCTCACTTTGCTAGTCCAGCATGGCACTCAATTTCCATCTGCCGAGTTGACAGCACACCGCCTCTGCAGGTAGTAAGTAGCCTGCAGTGTCTCTGTCTCACTTTGCTAGTCTAGCATGGCGCTCAATTTCCATCTGCCGTGTTGGTAGCACCGCCTCTGCAGCCCTTCCCCACCAACCACCGAGGGACTGTGTCGGCTGCAGCAGCAGAGCAAAAAGAGGACACTCCATTTCCTTCTGCCGGGTTTACTGCACCGCCTCTTCACACCTTCTCCAACGACCACCGTGGGACTGTGTCGGCTGCAGCAGCAGAGCAAGAAGAGGACACTCCATTTTCTTCTGCCGGGTTTACAGCACCACCTATGTAGCCCTTCCCCACCCACCACCGTGGGACTGTGCCAGCTGCAGCAGTAGAGCAAGAAGAGTACAAAGGTATCAAACAAGATGATGCCTTTGTCCGGGTGCTCCCAATGAGAGTAAGGAGAGACATGCTGTCCCCAGGGCCACCTGCCACAGCTCCAATCTGGCCTTACCCCTTCTCAACCCCTTAGCAACTATAGGTCCTTAACCATTTTCTTCCACAGATTCTATCTACCCTTACCCAACCCTTGTACTCAGAGCTGCTGGCCCCTAACCCCTGATATGCACCATTAGCTACAGTACCTAACCTTACACAAATAGATGCATTTATATTTAGGTAGATATTGGATAAATGGTTTATAAATAGCTAATTATATATATATATATATATATATATATATATATATATATATATATATATATATATATATATATAAGGTAGATAGATAAATTGATTGATTTATAAAGTACATACTTGTATAGTGCCTTTTCATGTGTCAATGTGTATTGAGAACATATTTTCAAACCTCAGAAACAGTAGACACAAGACAGGTAATTAATGATTATTTATTACTGATAATATATTCCTGGTATACATTCACACTAAAAAAAGCATGTCTAGCCAATGACCTCCCATAGTCTCCCAAGCCATCCACCTTCTGTAATAACAAATAGTAGCGAGCATTGTCTCCGTCTCTCTTTGCTAGTCCAGCGTGGCGCTCAATTTCCATCTGCCGTGTTAAAAGCACACCGCCTCTGCAGGTAGTAAGTAGCCTGCAGTGTCTCCCTCCCACTTTGCTAGTCCAGCATGGCACTCAATTTCCATCTGCCGAGTTGGCAGTACCGCCTCTGCAGACCTTCCCGCCGACCACCGTGGGACTGTGTCGGCTGCAGCAGCAGAGCAAGAAGAGGACACTCCATTTCCTTTTGCAGGGTTTACAGCACCACCTCAGCAGCCCTTCCCACCGACCACCGTGGGACTGTGCCAGCTGCAGCAGCAGAGCAAGAATAGTACAAATGTATCAAAAAAGATGATGCCTTTGTCCGGGTCCTCCCAATGAGAAAAAGGAGAGACATGCTGTCCCCAGGGCCACCTGTCACAGCTCCAATCTGGCCTTTCCCCTTCTCAACCCCTAGCAACTATAGGTCCTTAACCATTTTCTTCCCCAGATTCTAGCTACTCTTACCCAACCCTTGTACTCAGAGCTGCTTGCCCCTAACCCCTGATATGACCCATTAGCTACAGTACCTACCTTTACACAAATAGATACATTAATATTTAGCTAGATATTGGATAGATGGTTCATAAATAGTTAGTTAAATAGATAAAAGATAGAAAGATTGATTGATTTATACAGTACATACATGTATAGTGCCTTTTTCTGTGTCAATGTGTATTGAGAACATATTATCACACTTTTTTTCTTATATTTTAGGTGACTGCAAACTTCAATTCAAGTCAACGATCAAAGACGAAGTACAGAAACAGTAGACACAAGACAGGTAATTAATGACTATTAATTACTGATAATATATTCCTGGTATACATTCACACTAAAAATGCATGTCTAGCCAATCACCTCATATAGTCTCCCAAGCCATCCACCTTCTGTAATAACAAATAGTAGCGAGCAGTGTCTTCGTCCCTCTTTGCTAGTTCAGCATGGCGCTCAATTTCCATCTGGCGTGTTGACAGCACACCGCCTCTGCAGGTAGTAAGTAGCCTGCAGTGTCTCCCTCTCACTTTGCTAGTCCAGCATGGCGCTCAATTTCCATCTGCCATGTTGGTAGCACCGCCTCTGCAGCCCTTCCCCACCAACCACCGAGGGACAGTGTCGGCTGCAGCAGCAGAGCAAAAAGAGGACACTCCATTTCCTTCTGCCGGGTTTACTGCACCGCCTCTGCACACCTTCTCCACCGACCACCGTGGGACTGTGTCGGCTGCAGCAGCAGAGCAAGAAGAGGACACTCCATTTTCTTCTGCCGGGTTTACAGCACCACCTATGTAGCCCTTCCCCACCCACCACCGTGGGACTGTGCCAGCTGCAGCAGTAGAGCAAGAAGAGTACAAAGGTATCAAACAAGATGATGCCTTTGTCCGGGTGCTCCCAATGAGAGTAAGGAGAGACATGCTGTCCCCAGGGCCACCTGCCATAGCTCCAATCTGGCCTTACCCCTTCTCAACCCCTTAACCATTTTCTTCCACAGATTCTATCTACCCTTACCCAACCCTTGTACTCAGAGCTGCTGGCCCCTAACCCCTGATATGCACCATTAGCTACAGTACCTACCCTTACACAAATAGATGCATTTATATTTAGGTAGATATTGGATATATGGTTTATAAATAGCTTATTATATATATAAAAGGTAAATAGATAGATAGATAGATAGATAGATAGATAGATAGATTGATTGATTTATAAAGTACATACTTGTATAGTGCCTTTTCATGTGTCAATGTGTATTGAGAACATATTTTCAAACCTCAGAAACAGTAGACACAAGACAGGTAATTATTGCTTATTTATTACTGATAATATATTCCTGGTATACATTGACACTAAAAAAAGCATGTCTAGCCAATGACCTCCCATAGTCTCCCAAGCCATCCACCTTCTGTAATAACAAATAGTAGCGAGCATTGTCTCCGTCTCTCTTTGCTAGTCCAGCGTGGCTCTCAATTTCCATCTGCCGTGTTAAAAGCACACCGCCTCTGCAGGTAGTAAGTAGCCTGCAGTGTCTCACTCTCACTTTGCTAGTCCAGCATGGCGCTCAATTTCCATCTGCCGTGTTGGTAGCACCGCCTCTGCAGCCCTTCCCCACGACCACCGAGGGACTGTGTCGGCTGCAGCAGCAGAGCAAAAAGAGGACACTCCATTTCCTTCTGCCGGTTTTACTGCACCGCCTCTGCACACCTTCTCTACCGACCACCGTGGGACTGTGTCGGCTGCAGCAGCAGAGCAAGAAGAGGACACTCCATTTTCTTCTGCCGGGTTTACAGCACCACCTATGTAGCCCTTCCCCACCCACCACCGTGGGACTGTGCCAGCTGCAGCAGTAGAGCAAGAAGAGTACAAAGGTATCAAACAAGATGATGCCTTTGTCCGGGTGCTCCCAATGAGAGTAAGGAGAGACATGCTGTCCCCAGGGCCACCTGCCACAGCTCCTATCTGGCCTTACCCCTTCTCAACCCCTTAGCAACTATAAGTCCTTAACCATTTTGTTCCACAGATTCTATCTACCCTTACCCAAACCTTGTACTCAGAGCTGCTGGCCCCTAACCCCTGATATGCACCATTAGCTACAGTACCTACCCTTACACAAATAGATGCATTTATATTTAGGTAGATATTGGATAAATGGTTTATAAATAGCTAATTATATATATAAAAGGTAAATAGATAGATTGATTGATTGATTTATAAAGTACATACTTGTATAGTGCCTTTTCATGTGTCAATGTGTATTGAGAACATATTTTCAAACCTCAGAAACAGTAGACACAAGACAGGTAATTATTGCTTATTTATTACTGATAATATATTCCTGGTATACATTGACACTAAAAAAAGCATGTCTAGCCAATGACCTCCCATAGTCTCCCAAGCCATCCACCTTCTGTAATAACAAATAGTAGCGAGCATTGTCTCCGTCTCTCTTTGCTAGTCCAGCGTGGCGCTCAATTTCCATCTGCCGTGTTAAAAGCACACCGCCTCTGCAGGTAGTAAGTAGCCTGCAGTGTCTCCCTCCCACTTTGCTAGTCCAGCATGGCACTCAATTTCCATCTGCCGAGTTGGCAGTACCGCCTCTGCAGACCTTCCCGCCGACCACCGTGGGACTGTGTCGGCTGCAGCAGCAGAGCAAGAAGAGGACAATCCATTTCCTTTTGCAGGGTTTACAGCACCACCTCAGCAGCCCTTCCCACCGACCACCGTGGGACTGTGCCAGCTGCAGCAGCAGAGCAAGAATAGTACAAATGTATCAAAAAAGATGATACCTTTGTCCGGGTCCTCCCAATGAGAAAAAGGAGAGACATGCTGTCCCCAGGGCCACCTGTCACAGCTCCAATCTGGCCTTTCCCCTTCTCAACCCCTAGCAACTATAGGTCCTTAACCGTTTTCTTCCCCAGATTCTAGCTACTCTTACCCAACCCTTGAACTCAGAGCTGCTTGCCCCTAACCCCTGATATGACCCATTAGCTACAGTACCTACCTTTACACAAATAGATACATTAATATTTAGCTAGATATTGGATAGATGGTTCATAAATAGTTAGTTAAATAGATAAAAGATAGAAAGATTAAATGATTTATACAGTACATACATGTATAGTGCCTTTTTCTGTGTCAATGTGTATTGAGAACATATTATCACACTTTTTTTCTTATATTTTAGGTGACTGCAAACTTCAACAAGTCAACGATCAAAGACGAAGTACAGAAACAGTAGACACAAGACAGGTAATTAATGACTATTAATTACTGATAATATATTCCTGGTATACATTCATACTAAAAATGCATGTCTAGCCAATCACCTCATATAGTCTCCCAAGCCATCCACCTTCTGTAATAACAAATAGTAGCGAGCAGTGTCTTCGTCCCTCTTTGCTAGTTCAGCATGGCGCTCAATTTCCATCTGGCGTGTTGACAGCACACCGCCTCTGCAGGTAGTAAGTAGCCTGCAGTGTCTCCCTCTCACTTTGCTAGTCTAGCATGGCGCTCAATTTCCATCTGCCGTGTTGGTAGCACCGCCTCTGCAGCCCTTCCCCACCAACCACCGAGGGACAGTGTCGGCTGCAGCAGCAGAGCAAAAAGAGGACACTCCATTTCCTTCTGCCGGGTTTACTGCACCGCCTCTGCACACCTTCTCCACCGACCACCGTGGGACTGTGTCGGCTGCAGCAGCAGAGCAAGAAGAGGACACTCCATTTTCTTCTGCCGGGTTTACAGCACCACCTATGTAGCCCTTCCCCACCCACCACCGTGGGACTGTGCCAGCTGCAGCAGTAGAGCAAGAAGAGTACAAAGGTATCAAACAAGATGATGCCTTTGTCCGGGTGCTCCTAATGAGAGTAAGGAGAGACATGCTGTCCCCAGGGCCACCTGCCATAGCTCCAATCTGGCCTTACCCCTTCTCAACCCCTTAGCAACTATAGGTCCTTAACCATTTTCTTCCACAGATTCTATCTACCCTTACCCAACCCTTGTACTCAGAGCTGCTGGCCCCTAACCCCTGATATGCACCATTAGCTACAGTACCTACCCTTACACAAATAGATGCATTTATATTTAGGTAGATATTGGATAAATGGTTTATAAATAGCTAATTATATATATAAAAGGTAGATAGATTGATTGATTGATTTATAAAGTACATACTTGTATAGTGCCTTTTCATGTGTCAATGTGTATTGAGAACATATTTTCAAACCTCAGAAACAGTAGACACAAGACAGGTAATTAATGATTATTTATTACTGATAATATATTCCTGGTATACATTCACACTAAAAAAAGCATGTCTAGCCAATGACCTCCCATAGTCTCCCAAGCCATCCACCTTCTGTAATAACAAATAGTAGCGAGCATTGTCTCCGTCTCTCTTTGCTAGTCCAGCGTGGCGCTCAATTTCCATCTGCCGTGTTAAAAGCACACCGCCTCTAAAGGTAGTAAGTAGCCTGCAGTGTCTCCCTCCCACTTTGCTAGTCCAGCATGGCACTCAATTTCCATCTGCCGAGTTGGCAGTACCGCCTCTGCAGACCTTCCCCACCGACCACAGTGGGACTGTGCCAGCTGCAGCAGCAGAGCAAGAATAGTACAAATGTATCAAAAAAGATGATGCCTTTGTCCGGGTGCTCCCAATGAGATTAAGGAGAGACATGCTGTCCCCAGGGCCACCTGTCACAGCTCCAATCTGGCCTTTCCCCTTCTCAACCCCTTAGCAACTATAGGTCCTTAACCATTTTCTTCCACAGATTCTATCTACCCTTACCCAACCCTTGTACTCAGAGCTGCTGGCCCTTAACCCCTGATATGCACCATTAGCTACAGTACCTACCCTTACACAAATAGATGCATTTATATTTAGGTAGATATTGGATAGATGGTTAATAAATAGTTAATTAAATAGCCTGTGGAACTCTGTGCTTGTCTGCTGCTGTCAGTTGGCTGGTTGGGTGGCAGAGAGGGAGGATGTACTTCTTGTTTCTCCTGAAAATTGCGTTTTTTCTGCGTTTATGGAAAAAGTCGAGGTCCGACGTGCAAAAGTGGGCTATCGTAGAAATCAACTTTTAAAGATACACTTTTCTGGCACCACAAAAATGGGCATTTCAAATGAGAAATTAGTCAAATTAACAAAATAATGTGAATAGGTGAGTATTTCAGCAGTGTGTTAGCAGGTTATTGGGGAAGTAAGTCCTGATATTTTGGAGGTGGCAGGAGCCACTATGCCATTCAAAACAGCCAGGCTTTAGCATATGCAGTTAGGCCCCGTAGGATGATTTTAGCTAAAAAGTGCCCCAAACACTCAAAGGGCTTGTATCTTGCAAGCGAAAATATTGCAAACATGACTTATACACCAAATGACACACTGTATGCCATGCTTCCAAATTTTTATGCACAGTGGTTACAGCATGAAGCGAATGCATGTGAATATACAAAGGTGCATTGCATTAAACAAGTCCAATAAGTGATCCAAAATGGCCGGCCTGCCTCCCTTCATCAATCTATTGTTCTAAATTTTGAATTAATCAATGATCTGAGGTGCAGTCTTAGCCAGTGGTACCATCAGGGGTGTGTAATGCAGTTTAGGCTAGACAGCCAATCAGCTGCCAGATTCAATCTGTCAATTAAATACAGCAGCCAATCAGACAGCTGGTTATTGATCAACAGGCCCTTTATGACATCACAGACAGCCCAACGGAACACTCTGTGCTTGTCTGCTGCTGTCAGTTGGCTGGGTGGGCGGCAGAGAGGGAGGATGTACGTCTTGTTTCTCCTGAAAATTGCGTTTTTCCTGCGTTTATGGAAAAAGTCGAGGTCCGACGCGCAAAATGGCCGGCCTGCCTCCCTTCATCAATCTATTGTTCTAAATTTTGAATTAATCAATGATCTGAGGTGCAGTCTTAGCCAGTGGTACCATTAGGGGTGTGTAATGCAGTTTAGGCTAGACAGCCAATCAGCTGCCAGATTCAATCTGTCAATCAAATACAGCAGCCAATCAGACAGCTGGTTATTGATCAACAGGCCCTTTATGACATCACAGACAGCCCAACGGAACTCTCTGTGCTTGTCTGCTGCTGTCAGTTGGCTGGGTGGGCGGCAGAGAGGGAGGATGTACATCTTGTTTTTCCTGAAAATTGCGTTTTTCCTGCGTTTATGGAAAAAGTCGAGGTCCGATGCGCAAAAGTGGGGTATCGTAGAAATCACCTTTTAAAGACGCACTTTTCTGGCCCCACAAAAATGGGCATTTCAAATTAGAAATTAGTCAAATTAACAAAATAATGTGAATAAGTGAGTATTTCAGCAGTGAGTTAGCAGGTTATTGGGGAAGTAAGTCCTGATATTTTTGGAGGTTGTAGGGGCCACTATGACATTCAAAATAGGCAGGCGTTTAGCTGATTTTAGCTAAAAAGTGCCCCAAACACCCAACGGGCTTGTATCTTGCAAGGGAAAATATGTAAACGATCAAAGATGAAGTACAGAAAGAGTACACACAAGACATTTAAATAATGATTATTAATTACTGATGATATATTCCTGGTATGCATTCACACTAAAAAAGCATTTCTAACCAAACACCTTACCATAGTCTCGCAAACCATCCACCTTCTGTAATAATAAATAGTAGCGAGCATTGTCTCCGTCCATCTTTGCTAGTCCAGCATGGCGCTCAATTTCCATCTGCCGTGTTGACAGCACACCGCCTCTGCAGCCCTTCCCACCGACCACCGTGGAACTGTGTCGGCTGCAGCAGCAGAGCAAGAAGAGTACAAATGTATCAAAAAAGATGATGCCTTTGTCTGGGTCCTCCCAATGAGAAAAAGGAGAGACATGCTGTCCCCAGGGCCACCTGTCACAGCTCCAATCTGGCCTTTCCCCTTCTCAACCCCTAGCAACTATAGGTCCTTAACCGTTTTCTTCCCCAGATTCTAGCTACTCTTATCCAACCCTTGTACACAGAGCTGCTTGCCCCTAACCCCTGATATGCCACATTAGCTACAGTACCTACCTTTACACAAATAGATACATTAATATTTAGCTAGATATTGGATAGATGGTTCATAAATAGTTAGTTAAATAGATAAAAGATAGAAAGATTGATTGATTTATACAGTACATACATGTATAGTGCCTTTTTCTGTGTCAATGTGTATTGAGAACATATTATCACACTTTTTTTCTTATATTTTAGGTGACTGCAAACTTCAATTCAAGTCAACGATCAAAGACGAAGTACAGAAACAGTAGACACAAGACAGGTAATTAATGACTATTAATTACTGATAATATATTCCTGGTATACATTCACACTAAAAATGCATGTCTAGCCAATCACCTCATATAGTCTCCCAAGCCATCCACCTTCTGTAATAACAAATAGTAGCGAGCAGTGTCTTCGTCCCTCTTTGCTAGTTCAGCATGGCGCTCAATTTCCATCTGGCGTGTTGACAGCACACCGCCTCTGCAGGTAGTAAGTAGCCTGCAGTGTCTCCCTCTCACTTTGCTAGTCCAGCATGGCGCTCAATTTCCATCTGCCGTGTTGGTAGCACCGCCTCTGCAGCCCTTCCCCACCAACCACCGAGGGACAGTGTCGGCTGCAGCAGCAGAGCAAAAAGAGGACACTCCATTTCCTTCTGCCGGGTTTACTGCACCGCCTCTGCACACCTTCTCCACCGACCACCGTGGGACTGTGTCGGCTGCAGCAGCAGAGCAAGAAGAGGACACTCCATTTTCTTCTGCCGGGTTTACAGCACCACCTATGTAGCCCTTCCCCACCCACCACCGTGGGACTGTGCCAGCTGCAGCAGTAGAGCAAGAAGAGTACAAAGGTATCAAACAAGATGATGCCTTTGTCCGGGTGCTCCCAATGAGAGTAAGGAGAGACATGCTGTCCCCAGGGCCACCTGCCATAGCTCCAATCTGGCCTTACCCCTTCTCAACCCCTTAGCAACTATAGGTCCTTAACCATTTTCTTCCACAGATTCTATCTACCCTTACCCAACCCTTGTACTCAGAGCTGCTGGCCCCTAACCCCTGATATGCACCATTAGCTACAGTACCTACCCTTACACAAATAGATGCATTTATATTTAGGTAGATATTGGATAAATGGTTTATAAATAGCTAATTATATATATAAAAGGTAAATAGATAGATTGATTGATTGATTTATAAAGTACATACTTGTATAGTGCCTTTTCATGTGTAAATGTGTATTGAGAACATATTTTCAAACCTCAGAAACAGTAGACACAAGACAGGTAATTATTGCTTATTTATTACTGATAATATATTCCTGGTATACATTGACACTAAAAAAAGCATTTCTAGCCAATGACCTCCCATAGTCTCCCAAGCCATCCACCTTCTGTAATAACAAATAGTAGCGAGCATTGTCTCCGTCTCTCTTTGCTAGTCCAGCGTGGCGCTCAATTTCCATCTGCCGTGTTAAAAGCACACCGCCTCTGCAGGTATTAAGTAGCCTGCAGTGTCTCACTCTCACTTTGCTAGTCCAGCATGGCGCTCAATTTCCATCTGCCGTGTTGGTAGCACCGCCTCTGCTGCCCTTCCCCACCGACCACCGAGGGACTGTGTCGGCTGCAGCAGCAGAGCAAAAAGAGGACACTCCATTTCCTTCTGCCGGTTTTACTGCACCGCCTCTGCACACCTTCTCCACCGACCACCGTGGGACTGTGTCGGCTGCAGCAGCAGAGCAAGAAGAGTACACTCCATTTTCTTCTGCCGGGTTTACAGCACCACCTATGTAGCCCTTCCCCACCCACCACCGTGGGACTGTGCCAGCTGCAGCAGTAGAGCAAGAAAAGTACAAAGGTATCAAACAAGATGATGTCTTTGTCCGGGTGCTCCCAATGAGAGTAAGGAGAGACATGCTGTCCCCAGGGCCACCTGCCACAGCTCCAATCTGGCCTTACCCCTTCTCAACCCCTTAGCAACTATAGGTCCTTAACCATTTTGTTCCACAGATTCTATCTACCCTTACCCAACCCTTGTACTCAGAGCTGCTGGCCCCTAACCCCTGATATGCACCATTAGCTACAGTACCTACCCTTACACAAATAGATGCATTTATATTTAGGTAGATATTGGATAAATGGTTTATAAGTAGCTAAATATATATATATATATATATATATATATATATATATATATGGTAGATAGATAGATTGATTGATTGATTTATAAAGTACCGTATATACTCGAGTATAAGTCGATCCGAATATAAGCCGAGGCACCAAATTTTACAACAAAAAACTGGGAAAACTTATTGACTCAAGTGGGACCCTCACTCGAGTATAAGCCGAGGGGGGGCCTTTTCGGCATAAAAAATGGTCTGAAAAAGTAGGCTTATACTCGAGTATATATGGTACATACTTGTATAGTGCCTTTTCATGTGTCAATGTGTATTGAGAACATATTTTCAAACCTCAGAAACAGTAGACACAAGACAGGTAATTAATGATTATTTATTACTGATAATATATTCCTGGTATACATTCACACTAAAAATGCATGTCTAGCCAATCACCTCATATAGTATCCCAAACCATCCACCTTCTGTAATAACAAATAGTAGCTAGCATTGTCTTCGTCCCTCTTTGCTAGTTCAGCATGGCACTCAATTTCCATCCGGCGTGTTGACAGCACACCGCCTCTGCAGGTAGTAAGTAGCCTGCAGTGTCTCCCTCTCACATTGCTAGTCCAGCATGGCGCTCAATTTCCATCTGCCGTGTTGGTAGCACCGCCTCTGCAGCCCTTCCCCACGACCACCGAGGGACTGTGTCGGCTGCAGCAGCAGAGCAAAAAGAGGACACTCCATTTCCTTCTGCCGGGTTTACTGCACCGCCTCTGCACACCTTCTCCACCGACCACCGTGGGACTGTGTCGGCTGCAGCAGCAGAGCAAGAAGAGGACACTCCATTTTCTTCTGCCGGGTTTACAGCACCACCTATGTAGCCCTTCCCCACCCACCACCGTGGGACTGTGCCAGCTGCAGCAGTAGAGCAAGAAGAGTACAAAGGTATCAAACAAGATGATGCCTTTGTCCGGGTGCTCCCAATGAGAGTAAGGAGAGACATGCTGTCCCCAGGGCCACCTGCCACAGCTCCAATCTGGCCTTACCCCTTCTCAACCCCTTAGCAACTATAGGTCCTTAACCATTTTGTTCCACAGATTCTATCTACCCTTACCCAACCCTTTTACTCAGAGCTGCTGGCCCCTAACCCCTGATATGCACCATTAGCTACAGTACCTACCCTTACACAAATAGATGCATTTATATTTAGGTAGATATTGGATAAATGGTTTATAAATAGCTAATTATATATATATATATATATATATATATATATATATATATATATATATATAAGGTAGATAGATAGATTGATTGATTTATAAAGTACATACTTGTATAGTGCCTTTTCATGTGTCAATGTGTATTGAGAACATATTTTCAAACCTCAGAAACAGTAGACACAAGACAGGTAATTAATGATTATTTATTACTGATAATATATTCCTGGTATACATTCACACTAAAAAAAGCATGTCTAGCCAATGACCTCCCATAGTCTCCCAAGCCATCCACCTTCTGTAATAACAAATAGTTGCGAGCATTGTCTCCGTCTCTCTTTGCTAGTCCAGCGTGGCGCTCAATTTCCATCTGCCGTGTTAACCCCTTCCTGACAGAGCCAGTTTTTGCGTTCCTGACAGAGCCATTTTTTTCAAATCTGACATGTTTCACTTAAGTGGGGATAACTTTTTTTTGCTTTTACTTATCCCAGTGATTTTGAGATTGTTTTCTCGTGACACATTGTACTTCAAGTTAGTGTTAAATTTGGGTCGATACAGTCTGTGTTTTTTTGTGAAAAATACCAAAATGTCGTGAAAAAATGGAAAATTTAGCAATTTGCAAAATGTCAAATTTTCTGCTTGTGAGACAAATAAACATACCACTCAAAATAGTTAATAACTAACAAAGACCATATGTCTACTTTATGTTGCAATCATTATTTCAACCTCCTTTTCATTTTTTTGGACACTAGGAGGCTTCAAATATGAATAGCAAATTCTCAAATTTTCAAGAAAATTTCAAACACTGATTTTTTTAGGGACCAGTTCAGTTCTGATGTGACTTTGAGGGACTTGTATGTGAGACACCCCCATAAATGATGCCATTTCAAAAACTGCACCCCTCACAGTATTCAAAACAGCATTTTGGAAGTTTGTTAACCCTTTATGTGTTTCACAGGAATTAAAACAAAGTGTAGGTGAAATTTCAAAATTTCTTTTTTTTTGCAGAGTTTCAATTTTAATACATTTTTCTAACGAACACAGTAGATTTTACTAGAGAAATGTGACTAAAAATTGATTCCCCCAATTCTTTTGTTTTCATAAATATCCTATATGTGGCCCTAGTGTGCACGTTGACCAAACCACAGGCTTCATAATAGAAGGAGCACCTACTTGATTTTGGAGCCTCCTTTTTATGAGATTTTTTTTTAGGCACCATGTAGGTTTCTAGGCACCATAAGTGCTAAAAGTTAGGAACCTCCCCCACAAGTCACCCCATTTTGCAAACTACACCCTTCAGGGAATTCATTTAGGGGTATAGTGTACATTTCAAACCCCCAGGGGTTTCACCAATTTTGATACAACTGGGCTGTGAAAATGAAAAAATTTAATTTTTCATTTTCACAGCTCAGTTGTATCAAAATTGGTGAAACCCCTGGGGGTTTGAAATGTACACTATACCCCCTGATGAATTCCCTGAAGGGTGTAGTTTGCAAAATGGGGTCACTTGTGGGGGGGGTTCCACTGTATGGGTGCTTCAGGGGTCATTCAACCAGAATCTGTGCTGCAAAATCCAAAAATCACTCCTTCCCTTCTGAGTCCTGCCATGCACCCAACTGGTATTTTTTGGTCACATGTGAGGCATTGCCATACTCGGGAGAAATTGGGGCACATATTTTGGGGTGCTTTGTCTCCTTCATTCCTTGTGAAAATGAAAAATTTTGAGCGAGATCTGCATTTTTGTGTAAAAAAATGTAATTTTTTACACAAAAATGCAGTTCTGGCTCAAAATTTTTCATTTTCGCAAGGAATGAAGGAGACAAAGCACCCCAAAATCTGTGCCCCAATTTCTCCCCAGTACGGCAATGCCTCATATGTGACCCAAAAATACCATTTGGGTGCATGGCAGGACTCAGAAGGGAAGGAGTGATTTTTGGTGGTGGAATGAATGGTGGGTGCTATGTCGCATTAGCAAGACCCCCGAAGCACCAATACAGTGGAACCCCCCCACATGTGACCCCATTTTGGTCACCAGCTTTGGGAGGGGGGCTGGCGCTGCGGCTGGTGGGGGGTTGGGAGGGGTGCTGGCGCTGCGGCAGCCGGGTGGGTGGGAGGGAGGGGGGCTGCCGGGTGGGAGGGGGGGGGGGCTGGCGATCGGTGGTGATCGGTGCTGTACTTAACATCACCGGTCACCACCGATCACTGTGTTACCGAGCGGCTTAGCCGCCGGTAACACAGAAAACGCTGCAATTGGCTGTTCACATTTGAACAGCCAATCGCAGCGATCGCCGCGAGGGGGGATGTCTGCTGTCAGGGACAGCAGACATCTCCAAACTGTCACCGCGTCTATAGACGCGGTGACAGTTTATAAAACCATGACGTATATATACGTCTTCGGTCGGGAAGTACCTCCCGACCATGACGTATATATACGTCATATGTCGGGAATATCTGTCTGGAAGCATATATATATATATATATATATATATATATATATATATATATATATATATATATATATATATATATATATATATATATACATATACATACATATATATATATATATATATATATATATATATATATATATATATATATACATATATATACACATATATATACACATATATATATACACATATATATATATGTGTATATATATATACATATATATGTGTGTATATATATATATATATACATATATACACATACATATATGTGTATATATATATATATATACACATACACACACATATATATATATATATATATATATATTTATATATATATATATATTTCATCACATTCCATTTTATTATTTTTTGCTGCTGCTGCGGCTTGCGGGGGGGGGGGGGTGGGAGGGGGGAAGCGCTGCGTGCGCTGAGGCTGTTGCTGCTGGGGGAGCCGGGTGAGCCTGCTGCCCCAGAGCTGCCGGGTGAGTGCCGTGTGGGTGGGAGGGGGGTGCTGCTCATCGGTGGTGATCGGTGCTGCACCGATCACCACCGTTTTCTGTGTTACCGAGCGGCTTAGCCGCCGGTAACACAGGAAACGCTGTGATTGGCTGTTCAGATTTGAACAGCCAATCACAGCGATCGCCGACCGGGGGGGGCACCCCTGCCCCCCCTGGGCGGCGAGGGGGGATGTCTGCTGTCAGGGACAGCAGACATCACCTAACTGTCACCGCGTCTATAGACGCAGTGACAGTTAGAAGCCATGACGTACATGTACGTCAAATGTCGGGAAGTACTTCCCGACCATGACGTACATGTACGTCAAATGTCGGGAAGGGGTTAAAAGCACACCGCCTCTGCAGGTAGTAAGTAGCCTGCAGTGTCTCCCTCCCACTTTGCTAGTACAGCATGGCACTCAATTTCCATCTGCCGAGTTGGCAGTACCGCCTCTGCAGACCTTCCCGCCGACCACCGTGGGACTGTGTCGGCTGCAGCAGCAGAGCAAGAAGAGGACACTCCATTTCCTTTTGCAGGGTTTACAGCACCACCTCAGCAGCCCTTCCCACCGACCACCGTGGGACTGTGCCAGCTGCAGCAGCAGAGCAAGAATAGTACAAATGTATCAAAAAAGATGATGCCTTTGTCCGGGTCCTCCCAATGAGAAAAAGGAGAGACATGCTGTCCCCAGGGCCACCTGTCACAGCTCCAATCTGGCCTTTCCCCTTCTCAACCCCTAGCAACTATAGGTCCTTAACCGTTTTCTTCCCCAGATTCTAGCTACTCTTACCCAACCCTTGTACTCAGAGCTGCTTGCCCCTAACCCCTGATATGACCCATTAGCTACAGTACCTACCTTTACACAAATAGATACATTAATATTTAGCTAGATATTGGATAGATGGTTCATAAATAGTTAGTTAAATAGATAAAAGATAGAAAGATTGATTGATTTATACAGTACATACATGTATAGTGCCTTTTTCTGTGTCAATGTGTATTGAGAACATATTATCACACTTTTTTTCTTATATTTTAGGTGACTGCAAACTTCAATTCAAGTCAACGATCAAAGACGAAGTACAGAAACAGTAGACACAAGACAGGTAATTAATGACTATTAATTACTGATAATATATTCCTGGTATACATTCACACTAAAAATGCATGTCTAGCCAATCACCTCATATAGTCTCCCAAGCCATCCAACTTCTGTAATAACAAATAGTAGCGAGCAGTGTCTTCGTCCCTCTTTGCTAGTTCAGCATGGCGCTTAATTTCCATCTGGCGTGTTGACAGCACCGCCTCTGCAGCCCTTCCCCACCAACCACCGAGGGACAGTGTCGGTTGCAGCAGCAGAGCAAAAAGAGGACACTCCATTTCCTTCTGCCGGGTTTACTGCACCGCCTCTGCACACCTTCTCCACCGACCACCGTGGGACTGTGTCGGCTGCAGCAGCAGAGCAAGAAGAGGATACTCCATTTTCTTCTGCCGGGTTTACAGCACCACCTATGTAGCCCTTCCCCACCCACCACCGTGGGACTGTGCCAGCTGCAGCAGTAGAGCAAGAAGAGTACAAAGGTGTCAAACAAGATGATGCCTTTGTCCGGGTGCTCCCAATGAGAGTAAGGAGAGACATGCTGTCCCCAGGGCCACCTGCCATAGCTTCAATCTGGCCTTACCCCTTCTCAACCCCTTAGCAACTATAGGTCCTTAACCATTTTCTTCCACAGATTCTATCTACCCTTACCCATCCCTTGTACTCAAAGCTGCTGGCCCCTAACCCCTGATATGCACCATTAGCTACAGTACCTACCCTTACACAAATAGATGCATTTATATTTAGGTAGATATTGGATAAATGGTTTATAAATAGCTAATTATATATATATAAAAGGTAAATAGATAGATAGATTGATTGATTTATAAAGTACATACTTGTATAGTGCCTTTTCATGTGTCAATGTGTATTGAGAACATATTTTCAAACCTCAGAAACAGTAGACACAAGACAGGTAATTATTGCTTATTTATTACTGATAATATATTCCTGGTATACATTGACACTAAAAAAAGCATGTCTAGCCAATGACCTCCCATAGTCTCCCAAGCCATCCACCTTCTGTAATAACAAATAGTAGCGAGCATTGTCTCCGTCTCTCTTTGCTAGTCCAGCGTGGCGCTCAATTTCCATCTGCCGTGTTAAAAGCACACCGCCTCTGCAGGTAGTAAGTAGCCTGCAGTGTCTCTGTCTCACTTTGCTAGTCCAGCATGGCGCTCAATTTCCATCTGCCGTGTTGGTAGCACCGCCTCTGCAGCCCTTCCCCACCAACCACCGAGGGACTGTGTCGGCTGCAGCAGCAGAGCAAAAAGAGGACACTCCATTTCCTTCTGCCGGGTTTACTGCACCGCCTCTTCACACCTTCTCCACCGACCACCGTGGGACTGTGTCGGCTGCAGCAGCAGAGCAAGAAGAGGACACTCCATTTTCTTCTGCCGGGTTTACAGCACCACCTATGTAGCCACTCCCCACCCACCACCGTGGGACTGTGCCAGCTGCAGCAGTAGAGCAAGAAGAGTACAAAGGTATCAAACAAGATGATGCCTTTGTCCGGGTGCTCCCAATGAGAGTAAGGAGAGACATGCTGTCCCCAGGGCCACCTGCCACAGCTCCAATCTGGCCTTACCCCTTCTCAACCCCTTAGCAACTATAGGTCCTTAACCATTTTCTTCCACAGATTCTATCTACCCTTACCCAACCCTTGTACTCAGAGCTGCTGGCCCCTAACCCCTGATATGCACCATTAGCTACAGTACCTACCCTTACACAAATAGATGCATTTATATTTAGATAGATATTGGATAAATGGTTTATAAATAGCTAATTATATATATATATATATATATATATATATATATATATATATATATAAGGTAGATAGATAGATTGATTGATTTATAAAGTACATACTTGTATAGTGCCTTTTCATGTGTCAATGTGTATTGAGAACATATTTTCAAACCTCAGAAACAGTGGACACAAGACAGGTAATTAATGATTATTTATTACTGATAATATATTCCTGGTATACATTCACACTAAAAAAAGCATGTCTAGCCAATCACCTCCCATAGTCTCCCAAGCCATCCACCTTCTGTAATAACAAATAGTAGCGAGCATTGTCTCCGTCTCTCTTTGCTAGTCCAGCGTGGCGCTCAATTTCCATCTGCCGTGTTAAAAGCACACCGCCTCTGCAGGTAGTAAGTAGCCTGCAGTGTCTCCCTCCCACTTTGCTAGTCCAGCATGGCACTCAATTTCCATCTGCCGAGTTGGCAGTACCGCCTCTGCAGACCTTCCCGCCGACCACCGTGGGACTGTGTCGGCTGCAGCAGCAAAGCAAGAAGAGGACACTCCATTTCCTTTTGCAGGGTTTACAGCACCACCTCAGCAGCCCTTCCCACCGACCACCGTGGGACTGTGCCAGCTGCAGCAGCAGAGCAAGAATAGTACAAATGTATCAAAAAAGATGATGCCTTTGTCCGGGTCCTCCCAATGAGAAAAAGAAGAGACATGCTGTCCCCAGGGCCACCTGTCACAGCTCCAATCTGGCCTTTCCCCTTCTCAACCCCTAGCAACTATAGGTCCTTAACCGTTTTCTTCCCCAGATTCTAGCTACTCTTACCCAACCCTTGTACTCAGAGCTGCTTGCCCCTAACCCCTGATATGACCCATTAGCTACAGTACCTACCTTTACACAAATAGATACATTAATATTTAGCTAGATATTGGATAGATGGTTCATAAATAGTTAGCTAAATAGATAAAAGATAGAAAGATTGATTGATTTATACAGTACATACATGTATAGTGCCTTTTTCTGTGTCAATGTGTATTGAGAACATATTATCACACTTTTTTTTCTTATATTTTAGGTGACTGCAAACTTCAATTCAAGTCAACGATCAAAGACGAAGTACAGAAACAGTAGACACAAGACAGGTAATTAATGACTATTAATTACTGATAATATATTCCTGGTATACATTCACACTAAAAATGCATGTCTAGCCAATCACCTCATATAGTCTCCCAAGCCATCCACCTTCTGTAATAACAAATAGTAGCGAGCAGTGTCTTCGTCCCTCTTTGCTAGTTCAGCATGGCGCTCAATTTCCATCTGGCGTGTTGACAGCACACCGCCTCTGCAGGTAGTAAGTAGCCTGCAGTGTCTCCCTCTCACTTTGCTAGTCCAGCATGGCGCTCAATTTCCATCTGCCGTGTTGGTAGCACCGCCTCTGCAGCCCTTCCCCACCAACCACCGAGGGACAGTGTCGGCTGCAGCAGCAGAGCAAAAAGAGGACACTCCATTTCCTTTTGCCGGGTTAACTGCACCGCCTCTGCACACCTTCTCCACCGACCACCGTGGGACTGTGTCGGCTGCAGCAGCAGAGCAAGAAGAGGACACTCCATTTTCTTCTGCCGGGTTTACAGCACCACCTATGTAGCCCTTCCCCACCCACCACCGTGGGACTGTGCCAGCTGCAGCAGTAGAGCAAGAAGAGTACAAAGGTATCAAACAAGATGATGCCTTTGTCCGGGTGCTCCCAATGAGAGTAAGGAGAGACATGCTGTCCCCAGGGCCACCTGCCATAGCTCCAATCTGGCCTTACCCCTTCTCAACCCCTTAGCAACTATAGGTCCTTAACCATTTTCTTCCACAGATTCTATCTACCCTTACCCAACCCTTGTACTCAGAGCTGCTGGCCCCTAACCCCTGATATGCACCATTAGCTACAGTACCTACCCTTACACAAATAGATGCATTTATATTTAGGTAGATATTGGATAAATGGTTTATAAATAGCTAATTATATATATATAAAAGGTAAATAGATAGATAGATTGATTGATTTATAAAGTACATACTTGTATAGTGCCTTTTCATGTGTCAATGTGTATTGAGAACATATTTTCAAACCTCAGAAACAGTAGACACAAGACAGGTAATTATTGCTTATTTATTACTGATAATATATTCCTGGTATACATTGACACTAAAAAAAGCATGTCTAGCCAATGACCTCCCATAGTCTCCCAAGCCATCCACCTTCTGTAATAACAAATAGTAGCGAGCATTGTCTCCGTCTCTCTTTGCTAGTCCAGCGTGGCGCTCAATTTCCATCTGCCGTGTTAAAAGCACACCGCCTCTGCAGGTAGTAAGTAGCCTGCAGTGTCTCACTCTCACTTTGCTAGTCCAGCATGGCGCTCAATTTCCATCTGCCGTGTTGGTAGCACCGCCTCTGCTGCCCTTCCCCACCGACCACCGAGGGACTGTGTCGGCTGCAGCAGCAGAGCAAAAAGAGGACACTCCATTTCCTTCTGCCGGTTTTACTGCACCGCCTCTGCACACCTTCTCCACCGACCACCGTGGGACTGTGTCGGCTGCAGCAGCAGAGCAAGAAGAGGACACTCCATTTTCTTCTGCCGGGTTTACAGCACCTCCTATGTAGCCCTTCCCCACCCACCACCGTGGGACTGTGCCAGCTGCAGCAGTAGAGCAAGAAGAGTACAAAGGTATCAAACAAGATGATGCCTTTGTCCGGGTGCTCCCAATGAGAGTAAGGAGAGATATGCTGTCCCCAGGGCCACCTGCCACAGCTCCAATCTGGCCTTACCCCTTCTCAACCCCTTAGCAACTATAGGTCCTTAACCATTTTGTTCCACAGATTCTATCTACCCTTACCCAACCCTTGTACTCAGAGCTGCTGGCCCCTAACCCCTGATATGCACCATTAGCTACAGTACCTACCCTTACACAAATAGATGCATTTATATTTAGGTAGATATTGGATAAATGGTTTATAAATAGCTAATTATATATATATATATATATATATATATATATATATATATATATATATATATGGTAGATAGATAGATTGATTGATTTATAAAGTACATACTTGTATAGTGCCTTTTCATGTGTCAATGTGTATTGAGAACATATTTTCAAACCTCAGAAACAGTAGACACAAGACAGGTAATTAATGATTATTTATTACTGATAATATACTCCTGGTATACATTCACACTAAAAAAAGCATGTCTAGCCAATGACCTCCCATAGTCTCCCAAGCCATCCACCTTCTGTAATAACAAATAGTAGCGAGCATTGTCTCCGTCTCTCTTTGCTAGTCCAGCGTGGCGCTCAATTTCCATCTGCCGTGTTAAAAGCACACCGCCTCTGCAGGTAGTAAGTAGCCCACAGTGTCTCCCTCCCACTTTGCTAGTCCAGCATGGCACTCAATTTCCATCTGCCGAGTTGGCAGTACCGCCTCTGCAGACCTTCCCGCCGACCACCGTGGGACTGTGTCGGCTGCAGCAGCAGAGCAAGAAGAGGACACTCCATTTCCTTTTGCAGGGTTTACAGCACCACCTCAGCAGCCCTTCCCACCGACCACCGTGGGACTGTGCCAGCTGCAGCAGCAGAGCAAGAATAGTACAAATGTATCAAAAAAGATGATGCCTTTGTCCGGGTCCTCCCAATGAGAAAAAGGAGAGACATGCTGTCCCCAGGGCCACCTGTCACAGCTCCAATCTGGCCTTTCCCCTTCTCAACCCCTAGCAACTATAGGTCCTTAACCGTTTTCTTCCCCAGATTCTAGCTACTCTTACCCAACCCTTGTACTCAGAGCTGCTTGCCCCTAACCCCTGATATGACCCATTAGCTAAAGTACCTACCTTTACACAAATAGATACATTAATATTTAGCTAGATATTGGATAGATGGTTCATAAATAGTTAGTTAAATAGATAAAAGATAGAAAGATTGATTGATTTATACAGTACATACATGTATAGTGCCTTTTTCTGTGTCAATGTGTATTGAGAACATATTATCACACTTTTTTTCTTATATTTTAGGTGACTGCAAACTTCAATTCAAGTCAACGATCAAAGACGAAGTACAGAAACAGTAGACACAAGACAGGTAATTAATGACTATTAATTACTGATAATATATTCCTGGTATACATTTACACTAAAAATGCATGTCTAGCCAATCACCTCATATAGTCTCCCAAGCCATCCACCTTCTGTAATAACAAATAGTAGCGAGCAGTGTCTTCGTCCCTCTTTGCTAGTTCAGCATGGCGCTCAATTTCCATCTGGCGTGTTGACAGCACACCGCCTCTGCAGGTAGTAAGTAGCCTGCAGTGTCTCCCTCTCACTTTGCTAGTCCAGCATGGCGCTCAATTTCCATCTGCCGTGTTGGTAGCACCGCCTCTGCAGCCCTTCCCCACCAACCACCGAGGGACAGTGTCGGCTGCAGCAGCAGAGCAAAAAGAGGACACTCCATTTCCTTCTGCCGGGTTAACTGCACCGCCTCTGCACACCTTCTCCACCGACCACCGTGGGACTGTGTCGGCTGCAGCAGCAGAGCAAGAAGAGGACACTCCATTTTCTTCTGCCGGGTTTACAGCACCACCTATGTAGCCCTTCCCCACCCACCACCGTGGGACTGTGCCAGCTGCATCAGTAGAGCAAGAAGAGTACAAAGGTATCAAACAAGATGATGCCTTTGTCCGGGTGCTCCCAATGAGAGTAAGGAGAGACATGCTGTCCCCAGGGCCACCTGCCATAGCTCCAATCTGGCCTTACCCCTTCTCAACCCCTTAGCAACTATAGGTCCTTAACCATTTTCTTCCACAGATTCTATCTACCCTTACCCAACCCTTGTACTCAGACCTGCTGGCCCCTAACCCCTGATATGCACCATTAGCTACAGTACCTACCCTTACACAAATAGATGCATTTATATTTAGGTAGATATTGGATAAATGGTTTATAAATAGCTAATTATATATATATATATAAGGTAAATAGATAGATAGATTGATTGATTTATAAAGTACATACTTGTATAGTGCCTTTTCATGTGTCAATGTGTATTGAGAACATATTTTCAAACCTCAGAAACAGTAGACACAAGACAGGTAATTATTGCTTATTTATTACTGATAATATATTCCTGGTATACATTGACACTAAAAAAAGCATGTCTAGCCAATGACCTCCCATAGTCTCCCAAGCCATCCACCTTCTGTAATAACAAATAGTAGCGAGCAGTGTCTTCGTCCCTCTTTGCTAGTTCAGCATGGCGCTCAATTTCCATCTGGCGTGTTGACAGCACACCGCCTCTGCAGGTAGTAAGTAGCCTGCAGTGTCTCCCTCTCACTTTGCTAGTCCAGCATGGCGCTCAATTTCCATCTGCCGTGTTGGTAGCACCGCCTCTGCAGCCCTTCCCCACCAACCACCGAGGGACAGTGTCGGCTGCAGCAGCAGAGCAAAAAGAGGACACTCCATTTCCTTCTGCCGGGTTTACTGCACCGCCTCTGCACACCTTCTCCACCGACCACCGTGGGACTGTGTCGGCTGCAGCAGCGGAGCAAGAAGAGGACACTCCATTTTCTTCTGCCGGGTTTACAGCACCACCTATGTAGCCCTTCCCCACCCACCACCGTGGGACTGTGCCAGCTGCAGCAGTAGAGCAAGAAGAGTACAAAGGTATCAAACAAGATGATGCCTTTGTCCGGGTGCTCCCAATGAGAGTAAGGAGAGACATGCTGTCCCCAGGGCCACCTGCCATAGCTTCAATCTGGCCTTAGCCCTTCTCAACCCCTTAGCAACTATAGGTCCTTAACCATTTTCTTCCACAGATTCTATCTACCCTTACCCAACCCTTGTACTCAGAGCTGCTGGCCCCTAACCCCTGATATGCACCATTAGCTACAGTACCTACCCTTACACAAATAGATGCATTTATATTTAGGTAGATATTGGCTAAATGGTTTATAAATAGCTAATTATATATATAAAAGGTAAATAGATAGATAGATTGATTGATTTATAAAGTACATACTTGTATAGTGCCTTTTCATGTGTCAATGTGTATTGAGAACATATTTTCAAACCTCAGAAACAGTAGACACAAGACAGGTAATTATTGCTTATTTATTACTGATAATATATTCCTGGTATACATTGACACTAAAAAAAGCATGTCTAGCCAATGACCTCCCATAGTCTCCCAAGCCATCCACCTTCTGTAATAACAAATAGTAGCGAGCATTGTCTCCGTCTCTCTTTGCTAGTCCAGCGTGGCGCTCAATTTCCATCTGCCGTGTTAAAAGCACACCGCCTCTGCAGGTAGTAAGTAGCCTGCAGTGTCTCTGTCTCACTTTGCTAGTCCAGCATGGCGCTCAATTTCCATCTGCCGTGTTGGTAGCACCGCCTCTGCAGCCCTTCCCCACCAACCACCGAGGGACTGTGTCGGCTGCAGCAGCAGAGCAAAAAGAGGACACTCCATTTCCTTCTGCCGGGTTTACTGCACCGCCTCTGCACACCTTCTCCACCGACCACCGTGGGACTGTGTCGGCTGCAGCAGCAGAGCAAGAAGAGGACACTCCATTTTCTTCTGCCGGGTTTACAGCACCACCTATGTAGCCACTCCCCACCCACCACCATGGGACTGTGCCAGCTGCAGCAGTAGAGCAAGAAGAGTACAAAGGTATCAAACAAGATGATGCCTTTGTCCGGGTGCTCCCAATGAGAGTAAGGAGAGACATGCTGTCCCCAGGGCCACCTGCCACAGCTCCAATTTGGCCTTACCCCTTCTCAACCCCTTAGCAACTATAGGTCCTTAACCATTTTCTTCCACAGATTCTATCTACCCTTACCCAACCCTTGTACTCAGAGCTGCTGGCCCCTAACCCCTGATATGCACCATTAGCTACAGTACCTACCCTTACACAAATAGATGCATTTATATTTAGGTAGATATTGGATAAATGGTTTATAAATAGCTAAATATATATATATATATATATGTGAAATAAAGCGTCACTCCAGGCTCTAATACAAGATGATGAGTTTACTGTAGGTCAACAGTGTTTCGGGCCAAAGCCCGTCTTCAGGACATAAACAGTATGTTACATTTGCTGTGCATGTTATATAGCTTACCAGGTCCTTGTGTCGGCGTCGCCATTCCGCCCCCTCCGTGGCGTCGGATCCTACTTCCGGGTAGTCATCACCGGAAGTGACGCGGCGCCCATACTGGGGGTTTCACGCTGACGTCTCACAGACTGTCTGCCAGTAGTTCTTACTGGAATCTACAATCAAACAGAATATTGCATCACAATTCATCTCTATTGAATACATATTACAAGTCATGTTTGTGCTGTGCTTAAGTGTTGTGGATTGTGCATTTATTAAAATGTTATAAGTGACTGCCTTGTTGCTCCGTCTAGTGCACGTCATCACATGATGCAATATTCTGTTTGATTGTAGATTCCAGTAAGAACTACTGGCAGACAGTCTGTGAGACGTCAGCGTGAAACCCCCAGTATGGGCGCCGCGTCACTTCCGGTGATGACTACCCGGAAGTAGGATCCGACGCCACGGAGGGGGCGGAATGGCGACGCCGACACAAGGACCTGGTAAGCTATATAACATGCACAGCAAATGTAACATACTGTTTATGTCCTGAAGACGGGCTTTGGCCCGAAACACTGTTGACCTACAGTAAACTCATCATCTTGTATTAGAGCCTGGAGTGACGCTTTATTTCACATATTGCTACAAGTGCTGGTAACGCCAGCACACAGCGGGCACCCAGGCCAAGTTACTTGAGTGGAGCAGGGGCAGGTGAGGAGTGCCGGACCTCCGAACATATATATATATATATATATATATATATATATATATAAAAGGTAGATAGATAGATTGATTGATTTATAAAGTACATACTTGTATAGTGCCTTTTCATGTGTCAATGTGTATTGAGAACATATTTTCAAACCTCAGAAACAGTAGACACAAGACAGGTAATTAATGATTATTTATTACTGATAATATATTCCTGGTATACATTCACACTAAAAAAAGCATGTCTAGCCAATGACCTCCCATAGTCTCCCAAGCCATCCACCTTCTGTAATAACAAATAGTAGCGAGCATTGTCTCCGTCTCTCTTTGCTAGTCCAGCGTGGCGCTCAATTTCCATCTGCCGTGTTAAAAGCATACCGCCTCTGCAGGTAGTAAGTAGCCTGCAGTGTCTCCCTCCCACTTTGCTAGTCCAGCATGGCACTCAATTTCCATCTGCCGAGTTGGCAGTACCGCCTCTGCAGACCTTCCCGCCGACCACCGTGGGACTGTGTCGGCTGCAGCAGCAGAGCAAGAAGAGGACACTCCATTTCCTTTTGCAGGGTTTACAGCACCACCTCAGCAGCCCTTCCCACCGACCACCGTGGGACTGTGCCAGCTGCAGCAGCAGAGCAAGAATAGTACAAATGTATCAAAAAAGATGATGCCTTTGTCCGGGTCCTCCCAATGAGAAAAAGGAGAGACATGCTGTCCCCAGGGCCACCTGTCACAGCTCCAATCTGGCCTTTCCCCTTCTCAACCCCTAGCAACTATAGGTCCTTAACCGTTTTCTTCCCCAGATTCTAGCTACTCTTACCCAACCCTTGTACTCAGAGCTGCTTGCCCCTAACCCCTGATATGACCCATTAGCTACAGTACCTACCTTTACACAAATAGATACATTAATATTTAGCTAGATATTGGATAGATGGTTCATAAATAGTTAGTAAAATAGATAAAAGATAGAAAGATTGATTGATTTATACAGTACATACATGTATAGTGCCTTTTTCTGTGTCAATGTGTATTGAGAACATATTATCACACTTTTTTTCTTATATTTTAGGTGACTGCAAACTTCAATTCAAGTCAACGATCAAAGACGAATTACAGAAACAGTAGACACAAGACAGGTAATTAATGACTATTAATTACTGATAATATATTCCTGGTATACATTCACACTAAAAATGCATGTCTAGCCAATCACCTCATATAGTCTCCCAAGCCATCCACCTTCTGTAATAACAAATAGTAGCGAGCAGTGTCTTCGTCCCTCTTTGCTAGTTCAGCATGGCGCTCAATTTCCATCTGGCGTGTTGACAGCACACCGCCTCTGCAGGTAGTAAGTAGCCTGCAGTGTCTCCCTCTCACTTTGCTAGTCCAGCATGGCGCTCAATTTCCATCTGCCGTGTTGGTAGCACCGCCTCTGCAGCCCTTCCCCACCAACCACCGAGGGACAGTGTCGGCTGCAGCAGCAGAGCAAAAAGAGGACACTCCATTTCCTTCTGCCGGGTTTACTGCACCGCCTCTGCACACCTTCTCCACCGACCACCATGGGACTGTGTCGGCTGCAGCAGCAGAGCAAGAAGAGGACACTCCATTTTCTTCTGCCGGGTTTACAGCACCACCTATGTAGCCCTTCCCCACCCACCACCGTGGGACTGTGCCAGCTGCAGCAGTAGAGCAAGAAGAGTACAAAGGTATCAAACAAGATGATGCCTTTGTCCGGGTGCTCCCAATGAGAGTAAGGAGAGACATGCTTCTGGCCTTACCCCTTCTCAACCCCTTAGCAACTATAGGTCCTTAACCATTTTCTTCCACAGATTCTATCTACCCTTACCCAACCCTTGTACTCAGAGCTGCTGGCCCCTAACCCCTGATATGCACCATTAGCTACAGTACCTACCCTTACACAAATAGATGCATTTATATTTAGGTAGATATTGGATAAATGGTTTATAAATAGCTAATTATATATATAAAAGGTAAATAGATAGATAGATTGATTGATTTATAAAGTACATACTTGTATAGTGCCTTTTCATGTGTCAATGTGTATTGAGAACATATTTTCAAACCTCAGAAACAGTAGACACAAGACAGGTAATTATTGCTTATTTATTACTGATAATATATTCCTGGTATACATTGACACTAAAAAAAGCATGTCTAGCCAATGACCTCCCATAGTCTCCCAAGCCATCCACCTTCTGTAATAACAAATAGTAGCGAGCATTGTCTCCGTCTCTCTTTGCTAGTCCAGTGTGGCGCTCAATTTCCATCTGCCGTGTTAAAAGCACACCGCCTCTGCAGGTAGTAAGTAGCCTGCAGTGTCTCTGTCTCACTTTGCTAGTCCAGCATGGCGCTCAATTTCCATCTGCCGTGTTGGTAGCACCGCCTCTGCAGCCCTTCCCCACCAACCACCGAGGGACTGTGTCGGCTGCAGCAGCAGAGCAAAAAGAGGACACTCCATTTCCTTCTGCCGGGTTTACTGCACCGCCTCTGCACACCTTCTCCACCGACCACCGTGGGACTGTGTCGGCTGCAGCAGCAGAGCAAGAAGAGGACACTCCATTTTCTTCTGCCGGGTTTACAGCACCACCTATGTAGCCAGTCCCCACCCACCACCGTGGGACTGTGCCAGCTGCAGCAGTAGAGCAAGAAGAGTACAAAGGTATCAAACAAGATGATGCCTTTGTCCGGGTGCTCCCAATGAGAGTAAGGAGAGACATGCTGTCCCCAGGGCCACCTGCCACAGCTCCAATCTGGCCTTACCCCTTCTCAACCCCTTAGCAACTATAGGTCCTTAACCATTTTCTTCCACAGATTCTATCTACCCTTACCCAACCCTTGTACTCAGAGCTGCTGGCCCCTAACCCCTGATATGCACCATTAGCTACAGTACCTACCCTTACACAAATAGATGCATTTATATTTAGGTAGATATTGGATAAATGGTTTATAAATAGCTAATTATATATATATATATATATATATATATATATATATATATATATATATATATATATAAAAGGTAGATAGATAGATTGATTGATTTATAAAGTACATACTTGTATAGTGCCTTTTCATGTGTCAATGTGTATTGAGAACATATTTTCAAACCTCAGAAACAGTAGACACAAGACAGGTAATTAATTATTATTTATTACTGATAATATATTCCTGGTATACATTCACACTAAAAAAAGCATGTCTAGCCAATGACCTCCCATAGTCTCCCAAGCCATCCACCTTCTGTAAAAACAAATAGTAGCGAGCATTGTCTCCGTCTCTCTTTGCTAGTCCAGCGTGGCGCTCAATTTCCATCTGCCGTGTTAAAAGCATACCGCCTCTGCAGGTAGTAAGTAGCCTGCAGTGTCTCCCTTCCACTTTGCTAGTCCAGCATGGCACTCAATTTCCATCTGCCGAGTTGGCAGTACCGCCTCTGCAGACCTTCCCGCCGACCACCGTGGGACTGTGTCGGCTGCAGCAGCAGAGCAAGATGAGGACACTCCATTTCCTTTTGCAGGGTTTACAGCACCACCTCAGCAGCCCTTCCCACCGACCACCGTGGGACTGTGCCAGCTGCAGCAGCAGAGCAAGAATAGTACAAATGTATCAAAAAAGATGATGCCTTTGTCCGGGTCCTCCCAATGAGAAAAAGGAGAGACATGCTGTCCCCAGGGCCACCTGTCACAGCTCCAATCTGGCCTCTCCCCTTCTCAACCCCTAGCAACTATAGGTCCTTAACCGTTTTCTTCCCCAGATTCTAGCTACTCTTAGGCAACGGGCGGGCGGTATACAGCAGGGCAGGGTTGCCGTTCGCGGTGTGTGGCTCCGGCGCCATGTCAACTGTCTGCGCCCGGAGCACACGCTCCGCCGGCACCGCCCTAGCTACGCCTCTGCCCTTACCCAACCCTTGTACTCAGAGCTGCTTGCCCCTAACCCCTGATATGACCCATTAGCTACAGTACCTACCTTTACACAAATAGATACATTAATATTTAGCTAGATATTGGATAGATGGTTCATAAATAGTTAGTAAATTAGATAAAAGATAGAAAGATTGATTGATTTATACAGTACATACATGTATAGTGCCTTTTTCTGTGTCAATGTGTATTGAGAACATATTATCACACTTTTTTTCTTATATTTTAGGTGACTGCAAACTTCAATTCAAGTCAACGATCAAAGACGAAGTACAGAAACAGTAGACACAAAACAGGTAATTAATGACTATTAATTACTGATAATATATTCCTGGTATACATTCACACTAAAAATGCATGTCTAGCCAATCACCTCATATAGGCCCTTATTCTGCATCGTGCGGTACGGCCCGCGTGCGGCCGTACCGCCGATGTTTTTAGTCTGCACATGCGCAGAGGTCAATCTGCGCATGTGCAGCCCCATTCGCCGCAGACGTATTTCGTCCGCCGCAAAGGGGGCGTATAGGGGCGTGAGGGGCTTCATACCCTCATTTCCCTATGTATACGCCCCGCGTTTCATGGGCGTTCCCATGCAAACGCGGGGCGTATGCATGGTAATGAGGGTATGACGCCACTGATGGGGGCGGAAAGCTGACGTCGCCGGATGTCAGCTCTCAGCCCCCATACAAGCTATCACACGGACGATTGTCCGTGTGGTCTCAGCTTGCGGGAGCTGCTGTGGCGTGCGGCCCTGCCTTCGATGGTCGACGACCATCGAATGCAGGGGGCAGCTCCCACCATGGTGGAGGCGTACGCCCCACCATTTTTATGCGGATCGCCAGCCGTCCGTGTACGGACGGCCGTGGCGATCCGTCTCGTGGGCGGGGATTGGTTTGTGCGGCCGGAGCACCGTGTGCGGCTCTGGCCGCACCAACCAGAATAAGGGCCATAGTCTCCCAAGCCATCCACCTTCTGTAATAACAAATAGTAGCGAGCAGTGTCTTCGTCCCTCTTTACTAGTTCAGCATGGCGCTCAATTTCCATCTGGCGTGTTGACAGCACACCGCCTCTGCAGGTAGTAAGTAGCCTGCAGTGTCTCCCTCTCACTTTGCTAGTCCTGCATGGCGCTCAATTTCCATCTGCCGTGTTGGTAGCACCGCCTCTGCAGCCCTTCCCCACCAACCACCGAGGGACAGTGTCGGCTGAAGCAGCAGAGCAAAAAGAGGACACTCCATTTCCTTCTGCCGGGTTTACTGCACCGCCTCTGCACACCTTCTCCACCGACCACCGTGGGACTGTGTCGGCTGCAGCAGCAGAGCAAGAAGAGGACACTCCATTTTCTTCTGCCGGGTTTACAGCACCACCTATGTAGCCCTTCCCCACCCACCACCGTGGGACTGTGCCAGCTGCAGCAGTAGAGCAAGAAGAGTACAAAGGTATCAAACAAGATGATGCCTTTGTCCGGGTGCTCCCAATGAGAGTAAGGAGAGACATGCTGTCCCCAGGGCCACCTGCCATAGCTCCAATCTGGCCTTACCCCTTCTCAACCCCTTAGCAACTATAGGTCCTTAACCATTTTCTTCCACAGATTCTATCTACCCTTACCCATCCCTTGTACTCAGAGCTGCTGGCCCCTAACCCCTGATATGCACCATTAGCTACAGTACCTACCCTTACACAAATAGATGCATTTATATTTAGGTAGATATTGGATAAATGGTTTATAAATAGCTAATTATATATATATAAAAGGTAAATAGATAGATAGATTGATTGATTTATAAAGTACATACTTGTATAGTGCCTTTTCATGTGTCAATGTGTATTGAGAACATATTTTCAAACCTCAGAAACAGTAGACACAAGACAGGTAATTATTGCTTATTTATTACTGATAATATATTCCTGGTATACATTGACACTAAAAAAAGCATGTCTAGCCAATGACCTCCCATAGTCTCCCAAGCCATCCACCTTCTGTAATAACAAATAGTAGCGAGCATTGTCTCCGTCTCTCTTTGCTAGTCCAGCGTGGCGCTCAATTTCCATCTGCCGTGTTAAAAGCACATCGCCTCTGCAGGTAGTAAGTAGCCTGCAGTGTCTCTGTCTCACTTTGCTAGTCCAGCATGGCGCTCAATTTCCATCTGCCGTGTTGGTAGCACCACCTCTGCAGCCCTTCCCCACCAACCACCGAGGGACTGTGTCGGCTGCAGCAGCAGAGCAAAAAGAGGACACTCCATTTCCTTCTGCCGGGTTTACTGCACCGCCTCTGCACACCTTCTCCACCGACCACCGTGGGACTGTGTCGGCTGCAGCAGCAGAGCAAGAAGAGGACACTCCATTTTCTTCTGCCGGGTTTACAGCACCACCTATGTAGCCACTCCCCACCCACCACCGTGGGACTGTGCCAGCTGCAGCAGTAGAGCAAGAAGAGTACAAAGGTATCAAACAAGATGATGCCTTTGTCCGGGTGCTCCCAATGAGAGTAAGGAGAGACATGCTGACCCCAGGGCCACCTGCCACAGCTCCAATCTGGCCTTACCCTTTCTCAACCCCTTAGCAACTATAGGTCCTTAACCATTTTCTTCCACAGATTCTATCTACCCTTACCCAACCCTTGTACTCAGAGCTGCTGGCCCCTAACCCCTGATATGCACCATTAGCTACAGTACCTACCCTTACACAAATAGATGCATTTATATTTAGGTAGATATTGGATAAATGGTTTATAAATAGCTAATTATATATATATATATATATATATATATATATATATATATATATATATAAAAGGTAGATAGATAGATTGATTGATTTATAAAGTACATACTTGTATAGTGCCTTTTCATGTGTCAATGTGTATTGAGAACATATTTTCAAACCTCAGAAACAGTAGACACAAGACAGGTAATTAATGATTATTTATTACTGATAATATATTCCTGGTATACATTCACACTAAAAAAAGCATGTCTAGCCAATGACCTCCCATAGTCTCCCAAGCCATCCACCTTCTGTAATAACAAATAGTAGCGAGCATTGTCTCCGTCTCTCTTTGCTAGTCCAGCGTGGCGCTCAATTTCCATCTGCCGTGTTAAAAGCATACCGCCTCTGCAGGTAGTAAGTAGCCTGCAGTGTCTCCCTTCCACTTTGCTAGTCCAGCATGGCACTCAATTTCCATCTGCCGAGTTGGCAGTACCGCCTCTGCAGACCTTCCCGCCGACCACCGTGGGACTGTGTCGGCTGCAGCAGCAGAGCAAGATGAGGACACTCCATTTCCTTTTGCAGGGTTTACAGCACCACCTCAGCAGCCCTTCCCACCGACCACCGTGGGACTGTGCCAGCTGCAGCAGCAGAGCAAGAATAGTACAAATGTATCAAAAAAGATGATGCCTTTGTCCGGGTCCTCCCAATGAGAAAAAGGAGAGACATGCTGTCCCCAGGGCCACCTGTCACAGCTCCAATCTGGCCTTTCCCCTTCTCAACCCCTAGCAACTATAGGTCCTTAACCGTTTTCTTCCCCAGATTCTAGCTACTCTTAGGCAACGGGCGGGCGGTATACAGCAGGGCAGGGTTGCCGTTCGCGGTGTGTGGCTCCGGCGCCATGTCAACTGTCTGCGCCCGGAGCACACGCTCCGCCGGCACCGCCCTAGCTACGCCTCTGCCCTAACCCAACCCTTGTACTCAGAGCTGCTTGCCCCTAACCCCTGATATGACCCATTAGCTACAGTACCTACCTTTACACAAATAGATACATTAATATTTAGCTAGATATTGGATAGATGGTTCATAAATAGTTAGTAAAATAGATAAAAGATAGAAAGATTGATTGATTTATACAGTACATACATGTATAGTGCCTTTTTCTGTGTCAATGTGTATTGAGAACATATTATCACACTTTTTTTCTTATATTTTAGGTGACTGCAAACTTCAATTCAAGTCAACGATCAAAGACGAAGTACAGAAACAGTAGACACAAGACAGGTAATTAATGACTATTAATTACTGATAATATATTCCTGGTATACATTCACACTAAAAATGCATGTCTAGCCAATCACCTCATATAGTCTCCCAAGCCATCCAACTTCTGTAATAACAAATAGTAGCGAGCAGTGTCTTCGTCCCTCTTTGCTAGTTCAGCATGGCGCTCAATTTCCATCTGGCGTGTTGACAGCACACCGCCTCTGCAGGTAGTAAGTAGCCTGCAGTGTCTCCCTCTCACTTTGCTAGTCCAGCATGGCGCTCAATTTCCATCTGCCGTGTTGGTAGCACCGCCTCTGCAGCCCTTCCCCACCAACCACCGAGGGACAGTGTCGGCTGCAGCAGCAGAGCAAAAAGAGGACACTCCATTTCCTTCTGCCGGGTTTACTGCACCGCCTCTGCACACCTTCTCCACCGACCACCGTGGGACTGTGTCGGCTGCAGCAGCAGAGCAAGAAGAGGACACTCCATTTTCTTCTGCCGGGTTTACAGCACCACCTATGTAGCCCTTCCCCACCCACCACCGTGGGACTGTGCCAGCTGCAGCAGTAGAGCAAGAAGAGTACAAAGGTATCAAACAAGATGATGCCTTTGTCCGGGTGCTCCCAATGAGAGTAAGGAGAGACATGCTGTCCCCAGGGCCACCTGCCATAGCTCCAATCTGGCCTTACCCCTTCTCAACCCCTTAGCAACTATAGGTCCTTAACCATTTTCTTCCACAGATTCTATCTACCCTTACCCAACCCTTGTACTCAAAGCTGCTGGCTCCTAACCCCTGATATGCACCATTAGCTACAGTACCTACCCTTACACAAATAGATGCATTTATATTTAGGTAGATATTGGATAAATGGTTTATAAATAGCTAATTATATATATAAAAGGTAAATAGATAGATAGATTGATTGATTTATAAAGTACATACTTGTATAGTGCCTTTTCATGTGTCAATGTGTATTGAGAACATATTTTCAAACCTCAGAAACAGTAGACACAAGACAGGTAATTATTGCTTATTTATTACTGATAATATATTCCTGGTATACATTGACACTAAAAAAAGCATGTCTAGCCAATGACCTCCCATAGTCTCCCAAGCCATCCACCTTCTGTAATAACAAATAGTAGCGAGCATTGTCTCCGTCTCTCTTTGCTAGTCCAGCGTGGCGCTCAATTTCCATCTGCCGTGTTAAAAGCACACCGCCTCTGCAGGTAGTAAGTAGCCTGCAGTGTCTCTGTCTCACTTTGCTAGTCCAGCATGGCGCTCAATTTCCATCTGCCGTGTTGGTAGCACCGCCTCTGCAGCCCTTCCCCACCAACCACCGAGGGACTGTGTCGGCTGCAGCAGCAGAGCAAAAAGAGGACACTCCATTTCCTTCTGCCGGGTTTACTGCACCGCCTCTGCACACCTTCTCCACCGACCACCGTGGGACTGTGTCGTCTGCAGCAGCAGAGCAAGAAGAGGACACTCCATTTTCTTCTGCCGGGTTTACAGCACCACCTATGTAGCCCTTCCCCACCCACCACCGTGGGACTGTGCCAGCTGCAGCAGTAGAGCAAGAAGAGTACAAAGGTATCAAACAAGATGATGCCTTTGTCCGGGTGCTCCCAATGAGAGTAAGGAGAGACATGCTGTCCCCAGGGCCACCTGCCACAGCTCCAATCTGGCCTTACCCCTTCTCAACCCCTTAGCAACTATAGGTCCTTAACCATTTTCTTCCACAGATTCTATCTACCCTTACCCAACCCTTGTACTCAGAGCTGCTGGCCCCTAACCCCTGATATGCACCATTAGCTACAGTACCTACCCTTACACAAATAGATGCATTTATATTTAGGTAGATATTGGATAAATGGTCTATAAATAGCTAATTATATATATATATATATATAAAAGGTAGATAGATAGATTGATTGATTTATAAAGTACATACTTGTATAGTGCCTTTTCATGTGTCAATGTGTATTGAGAACATATTTTCAAACCTCAGAAACAGTAGACACAAGACAGGTAATTAATGATTATTTATTACTGATAATATATTCCTGGTATACATTGACACTAAAAAAAGCATGTCTAGCCAATGACCTCCCATAGTCTCCCAAGCCATCCACCTTCTGTAATAACAAATAGTAGCGAGCATTGTCTCCGTCTCTCTTTGCTAGTCCAGCGTGGCGCTCAATTTCCATCTGCCGTGTTAAAAGCACACCGCCTCTGCAGGTAGTAAGTAGCCTGCAGTGTCTCCCTCCCACTTTGCTAGTCCAGCATGGCACTCAATTTCCATCTGCCGAGTTTTCAGTACCGCCTCTGCAGACCTTCCCGCCGACCACCGAGGGACTGTGTCGGCTGCAGCAGCAGAGCAAGAAGAAGACACTCCATTTCCTTTTGCAGGGTTTACAGCACCACCTCAGCAGCCCTTCCCACCGACCACCGTGGGACTGTGCCAGCTGCAGCAGCAGAGCAAGAATAGTACAAATGTATCAAAAAAGATGATGCCTTTGTCCGGGTCCTCCCAATGAGAAAAAGGAGAGACATGCTGTCCCCAGGGCCACCTGCCACAGCTCCAATCTGGCCTTTCCCCTTCTCAACCCCTAGCAACTATAGGTCCTTAACCGTTTTCTTCCCCAGATTCTAGCTACTCTTACCCAACCCTTGTACTCAGAGCTGCTTGCCCCTAACCCCTGATATGACCCATTAGCTACAGTACCTACCTTTACACAAATAGATACATTAATATTTAGCTAGATATTGGATAGATGGTTCATAAATAGTTAGTAAAATAGATAAAAGATAGAAAGATTGATTGATTTATACAGTACATACATGTATAGTGCCTTTTTCTGTGTCAATGTGTATTGAGAACATATTATCACACTTTTTTTCTTATATTTTAGGTGACTGCAAACTTCAATTCAAGTCAACGATCAAAGACGAAGTACAGATACAGTAGACACAAGACAGGTAATTAATGACTATTAATTACTGATAATATATTCCTGGTATACATTCACACTAAAAATGCATGTCTAGCCAATCACCTCATATAGTCTCCCAAGCCATCCACCTTCTGTAATAACAAATAGTAGCGAGCAGTGTCTTCGTCCCTCTTTGCTAGTTCAGCATGGCGCTCAATTTCCATCTGGCGTATTGACAGCACACCGCCTCTGCAGGTAGTAAGTAGCCTGCAGTGTCTCCCTCTCACTTTGCTAGTCCAGCATGGCGCTCAATTTCCATCTGCCGTGTTGGTAGCACCGCCTCTGCAGCCCTTCCCCACCAACCACCGAGGGACAGTGTCGGCTGCAGCAGCAGAGCAAAAAGAGGACACTCCATTTCCTTCTGCCGGGTTTACTGCACCGCCTCTGCACACCTTCTCCACCGACCACCGTGGGACTGTGTCGGCTGCAGCAGCAGAGCAAGAAGAGGACACTCCATTTTCTTCTGCCGGGTTTACAGCACCACCTATGTAGCCCTTCCCCACCCACCACCGTGGGACTGTGCCAGCTGCAGCAGTAGAGCAAGAAGAGTACAAAGGTATCAAACAAGATGATGCCTTTGTCCGGGTGCTCCCAATGAGAGTAAGGAGAGACATGCTGTCCCCAGGGCCACCTGCCATAGCTCCAATCTGGCCTTACCCCTTCTCAACCCCTTAGCAACTATAGGTCCTTAACCATTTTCTTCCACAGATTCTATCTACCCTTACCCAACCCTTGTACTCAGACCTGCTGGCCCCTAACCCCTGATATGCACCATTAGCTACAGTACCTACCCTTACACAAATAGATGCATTTATATTTAGGTAGATATTGGATAAATGGTTTATAAATAGCTAATTATATATATATATATAAGGTAAATAGATAGATAGATTGATTGATTTATAAAGTACATACTTGTATAGTGCCTTTTCATGTGTCAATGTGTATTGAGAACATATTTTCAAACCTCAGAAACAGTAGACACAAGACAGGTAATTATTGCTTATTTATTACTGATATATTCCTGGTATACATTGACACTAAAAAAAGCATGTCTAGCCAATGACCTCCCATAGTCTCCCAAGCCATCCACCTTCTGTAATAACAAATAGTAGCGAGCATTGTCTCCGTCTCTCTTTGCTAGTCCAGCGTGGCGCTCAATTTCCATCTGCCGTGTTAAAAGCACACCGCCTCTGCAGGTAGTAAGTAGCCTGCAGTGTCTCACTCTCACTTTGCTAGTCCAGCATGGCACTCAATTTCCATCTGCCGTGTTGGTAGCACCGCCTCTGCTGCCCTTCCCCACCGACCACCGAGGGACTGTGTCGGCTGCAGCAGCAGAGCAAAAAGAGGACACTCCATTTCCTTCTGCCGGTTTTACTGCACCGGATCTGCACACCTTCTCCACCGACCACCGTGGGACTGTGTAGGCTGCAGCAGCAGAGCAAGAACAGGACACTCCATTTTCTTCTGCCGGGTTTACAGCACCACCTATGTAGCCCTTCCCCACCCACCACCGTGGGACTGTGCCAGCTGCAGCAGTAGAGCAAGAAGAGTACAAAGGTGTCAAACAAGATGATGCCTTTGTCCGGGTGCTCCCAATGAGAGTAAGGAGAGACATGCTGTCCCCAGGGCCACCTGCCACAGCTCCAATCTGGCCTTACCCCTTCTCAACCCCTTAGCAACTATAGGTCCTTAACCATTTTGTTCCACAGATTCTATCTACCCTTACCCAACCCTTGTACTCAGAGCTGCTGGCCCCTAACCCCTGATATGCACCATTAGCTATAGTACCTACCCTTACACAAATAGATGCATTTATATTTAGGTAGATATTGGATAAATGGTTTATAAATAGCTAATTATATATATATATATAAGGTAGATAGATAGATAGATAGATAGATAGATAGATAGATAGATAGATAGATTGATTGATTGATTTATAAAGTACATACTTGTATAGTGCCTTTTCATGTGTCAATGTGTATTGAGAACATATTTTCAAACCTCAGAAACAGTAGACACAAGACAGGTAATTAATGATTATTTATTACTGATAATATATTCCTGGTATACATTCACACTAAAAATGCATGTCTAGCCAATCACCTCATATAGTATCCCAAACCATCCACCTTCTGTAATAACAAATAGTAGCGAGCAGTGTCTTCGTCCCTCTTTGCTAGTTCAGCATGGCGCTCAATTTCCATCCGGCGTGTTGACAGCACACCGCCTCTGCAGGTAGTAAGTAGCCTGCAGTGTCTCCCTCTCACATTGCTAGTCCAGCATGGCGCTCAATTTCCATCTGCCGTGTTGGTAGCACCGCCTCTGCAGCCCTTCCCCACGACCACCGAGGGACTGTGTCGGCTGCAGCAGCAGAGCAAAAAGAGGACACTCCATTTCCTTCTGCCGGGTTTACTGCACCGCCTCTGCACACCTTCTCCACCGACCACCGTGGGACTGTGTCGGCTGCAGCAGCAGAGCAAGAAGAGGACACTCCATTTTCTTCTGCCGGGTTTACAGCACCACCTATGTAGCCCTTCCCCACCCACCACCGTGGGACTGTGCCAGCTGCAGCAGTAGAGCAAGAAGAGTACAAAGGTATCAAACAAGATGATGCCTTTGTCCGGGTGCTCCCAATGAGAGTAAGGAGAGACATGCTGTCCCCAGGTCCAACTGCCACAGCTCCAATCTGGCCTTACCCCTTCTCAACCCCTTAGCAACTATAGGTCCTTAACCATTTTCTTCCACAGATTCTATCTACCCTTACCCAACCTTTGTACTCAGAACTGCTGGCCCCTAACCCCTGATATGCACCATTAGCTACAGTACCTACCCTTACACAAATAGATGCATTTATATTTAGGTAGATATTGGATAAATGGTTTATAAATAGCTAATTATATATATATATATATATATATATATATATATATATATATATATATATATATATATATATATATATATAGTAGATAGATAGATTGATTGATTTATAAAGTACATACTTGTATAGTGCCTTTTCATGTGTCAATGTGTATTGAGAACATATTTTCAAACCTCAGAAACAGTAGACACAAGACAGGTAATTAATGATTATTTATTACTGATAATATATTCCTGGTATACATTCACACTAAAAAAAGCATGTCTAGCCAATGACCTCCCATAGTCTCCCAAGCCATCCACCTTCTGTAATAACAAATAGTAGCGAGCATTGTCTCCGTCTCTCTTTGCTAGTTCAGCGTTGTGCTCAATTTCCATCTGCCGTGTTCAAAGCACACCGCCTCTGCAGGTAGTAAGTAGCCTGCAGTGTCTCCCTCCCACTTTGCTAGTCCAGCATGGCACTCAATTTCCATCTGCCGTGTTGGCAGTACCGCCTCTGCAGACCTTCCCGCCGACCACCGTGGGACTGTGTCAGCTGCAGCAGCAGAGCAAGAAGAGGACACTCCATTTCCTTTTGCAGGGTTTACAGCACCACCTCAGCAGCCCTTCCCACCGACCACCGTGGGACTGTGCCAGCTGCAGCAGCAGAGCAAGAATAGTACAAATGTATCAAAAAAGATGATGCCTTTGTCCGGGTCCTCCCAATGAGAAAAAGGAGAGACATGCTGTCCCCAGGGCCACCTGTCACAGCTCCAATCTGGCCTTTCCCCTTCTCAACCCCTAGCAACTATAGGTCCTTAACCGTTTTCTTCCCCAGATTCTAGCTACTCTTACCCAACCCTTGTACTCAGAGCTGCTTGCCCCTAACCCCTGATATGACCCATTAGCTACAGTACCTACCTTTACACAAATAGATACATTATTATTTAGCTAGATATTGGATAGATGGTTCATAAATAGTTAGTTAAATAGATAAAAGATAGAAAGATTGATTTATACAGTACATACATGTATAGTGCCTTTTTCTGTGTCAATGTGTATTGAGAACATATTATCACACTTTTTTTCTTATATTTTAGGTGACTGCAAACTTCAATTCAAGTCAACGATCAAAGACGAAGTACAGAAACAGTAGACACAAGACAGGTAATTAATGACTATTAATTACTGATAATATATTCCTGGTATACATTCACACTAAAAATGCATGTCTAGCCAATCACCTCATATAGTCTCCCAAGCCATCCAACTTCTGTAATAACAAATAGTAGCGAGCAGTGTCTTCGTCCCTCTTTGCTAGTTCAGCATGGCGCTCAATTTCCATCTGGCGTGTTGACAGCACACCGCCTCTGCAGGTAGTAAGTAGCCTGCAGTGTCTCCCTCTCACTTTGCTAGTCCAGCATGGCGCTCAATTTCCATCTGCCGTGTTGGTAGCACCGCCTCTGCAGCCCTTCCCCACCAACCACCGAGGGACAGTGTCGGCTGCAGCAGCAGAGCAAAAAGAGGACACTCCATTTCCTTCTGCCGGGTTTACTGCACCGCCTCTGCACACCTTCTCCACCGACCACCGTGGGACTGTGTCGGCTGCAGCAGCAGAGCAAGAAGAGGACACTCCATTTTCTTCTGCCGGGTTTACAGCACCACCTAAGTAGCCCTTCCCCACCCACCACCGTGGGACTGTGCCAGCTGCAGCAGTAGAGCAAGAAGAGTACAAAGGTATCAAACAAGATGATGCCTTTGTCCGGGTGCTCCCAATGAGAGTAAGGAGAGACATGCTGTCCCCAGGGCCACCTGCCATAGCTCCAATCTGGCCTTACCCCTTCTCAACCCCTTAGCAACTATAGGTCCTTAACCATTTTCTTCCACAGATTCTATCTACCCTTACCCAACCCTTGTACTCAGAGCTGCTGGCCCCTAACCCCTGATATGCACCATTAGCTACAGTACCTACCCTTACACAAATAGATGCATTTATATTTAGGTAGATATTGGATAAATGGTTTATAAATAGCTAATTATATATATATATATATAAAAGGTAGATAGATAGATTGATTGATTTATAAAGTACATACTTGTATAGTGCCTTTTCATGTGTCAATGTGTATTGAGAACATATTTTCAAACCTCAGAAACAGTAGACACAAGACAGGTAATTAATGATTATTTATTACTGATAATATATTCCTGGTATACATTCACACTAAAAAAAGCATGTCTAGCCAATGACCTCCCATAGTCTCCCAAGCCATCCACCTTCTGTAATAACAAATAGTAGCGAGCATTGTCTCCGTCTCTCTTTGCTAGTCCAGCGTGGCGCTCAATTTCCATCTGCCGTGTTAAAAGCACACCGCCTCTGCAGGTAGTAAGTAGCCTGCAGTGTCTCCCTCCCACTTTGCTAGTCCAGCATGGCACTCAATTTCCATCTGCCGAGTTGGCAGTACCGCCTCTGCAGACCTTCCCGCCGACCACCGTGGGACTGTGTCGGCTGCAGCAGCAGAGCAAGAAGAGGACACTCCATTTCCTTTTGCAGGGTTTACAGCACCACCTCAGCAGCCCTTCCCACCGACCACCGTGGGACTGTGCCAGCTGCAGCAGCAGAGCAAGAATAGTACAAATGTATCAAAAAAGATGATGCCTTTGTCCGGGTCCTCCCAATGAGAAAAAGGAGAGACATGCTGTCCCCAGGGCCACCTGTCACAGCTCCAATCTGGCCTTTCCCCTTCTCAACCCCTAGCAACTATAGGTCCTTAACCGTTTTCTTCCCCAGATTCTAGCTACTCTTACCCAACCCTTGTACTCAGAGCTGCTTGCCCCTAACCCCTGATATGACCCATTAGCTACAGTACCTACCTTTACACAAATAGATACATTAATATTTAGCTAGATATTGGATAGATGGTTCATAAATAGTTAGTTAAATAGATAAAAGATAGAAAGATTGATTGATTTATACAGTACATACATGTATAGTGCCTTTTTCTGTGTCAATGTGTATTGAGAACATATTATCACACTTTTTTTCTTATATTTTAGGTGACTGCAAACTTCAATTCAAGTCAACGATCAAAGACGAAGTACTGAAACAGTAGACACAAGACAGGTAATTAATGACTATTAATTACTGATAATATATTCCTGGTATACATTCACACTAAAAATGCATGTCTAGCCAATCACCTCATATAGTCTCCCAAGCCATCCACCTTCTGTAATAACAAATAGTAGCGAGCAGTGTCTTCGTCCCTCTTTGCTAGTTCAGCATGGCGCTCAATTTCCATCTGGCGTGTTGACAGCACACCGCCTCTGCAGGTAGTAAGTAGCCTGCAGTGTCTCCCTCTCACTTTGATAGTCCAGCATGGCGCTCAATTTCCATCTGCCGTGTTGGTAGCACCGCCTCTGCAGCCCTTCCCCACCAACCACCGAGGGACAGTGTCGGCTGCAGCAGCAGAGCAAAAAGAGGACACTCCATTTCCTTCTGCCGGGTTTACTGCACCGCCTCTGCACACCTTCTCCACCGACCACCGTGGGACTGTGTCGGCTGCAGCAGCAGAGCAAGAAGAGGACACTCCATTTTCTTCTGCCGGGTTTACAGCACCACCTATGTAGCCCTTCCCCACCCACCACCGTGGGACTGTGCCAGCTGCAGCAGTAGAGCAAGAAGAGTACAAAGGTATCAAACAAGATGATGCCTTTGTCCGGGTGCTCCCAATGAGAGTAAGGAGAGACATGCGGTCCCCAGGGCCACCTGCCATAGCTCCAATCTGGCCTTACCCCTTCTCAACCCCTTAGCAACTATAGGTCCTTAACCATTTTCTTCCACAGATTCTATCTACCCTTACCCAACCCTTGTACTCAGAGCTGCTGGCCCCTAACCCCTGATATGCACCATTAGCTACAGTACCTACCCTTACACAAATAGATAGATTTATATTTAGGTAGATATTGGATACATGGTTTATAAATAGCTAATTATATATATAACAGGTAAATAGATAGATAGATAGATTGATTGATTTATAAAGTACATACTTGTATAGTGCCTTTTCATGTGTCAATGTGTATTGAGAACATATTTACAAACCTCAGAAACAGTAGACACAAGACAGGTAATTATTGCTTATTTATTACTGATAATATATTCCTGATATACATTGACACAAAAAAAAGCATGTCTAGCCAATGACCTCCCATAGTCTCCCAAGCCATCCACCTTCTGTAATAACAAATAGTAGCGAGCATTGTCTCCGTCTCTCTTTGCTAGTCCAGCGTGGCGCTCAATTTCCATCTGCCGTGTTAAAAGCACACCGCCTCTGCAGGTAGTAAGTAGCCTGCAGTGTCTCACTCTCACTTTGCTAGTCCAGCATGGCGCTCAATTTCCGTCTGCCGAGTTGGTAGCACCGCCTCTGCTGCCCTTCCCCACCAACCACCGAGGGACTGTGTCGGCTGCAGCAGCAGAGCAAAAAGAGGACACTCAATTTCCATCTGCCGTGTTGGTAGCACCGCCTCTGCTGCCCTTCCCCACCGACCACCGAGGGACTGTGTCGGCTGCAGCAGCAGAGCAAAAAGAGGACACTCCATTTCCTTCTGCCGGTTTTACTGCACCGCCTCTGCACACCTTCTCCACCGACCACCGTGGGACTGTGTAGGCTGCAGCAGCAGAGCAAGAACAGGACACTCCATTTTCTTCTGCCGGGTTTACAGCACCACCTATGTAGCCCTTCCCCACCCACCACCGTGGGACTGTGCCAGCTGCAGCAGTAGAGCAAGAAGAGTACAAAGGTGTCAAACAAGATGATGCCTTTGTCCGGGTGCTCCCAATGAGAGTAAGGAGAGACATGCTGTCCCCAGGGCCACCTGCCACAGCTCCAATCTGGCCTTACCCCTTCTCAACCCCTTAGCAACTATAGGTCCTTAACCATTTTGTTCCACAGATTCTATCTACCCTTACCCAACCCTTGTACTCAGAGCTGCTGGCCCCTAACCCCTGATATGCACCATTAGCTATAGTACCTACCCTTACACAAATAGATGCATTTATATTTAGGTAGATATTGGATAAATGGTTTATAAATAGCTAATTATATATATATATATAAGGTAGATAGATAGATAGATAGATTGATTGATTGATTTATAAAGTACATACTTGTATAGTGCCTTTTCATGTGTCAATGTGTATTGAGAACATATTTTCAAACCTCAGAAACAGTAGACACAAGACAGGTAATTAATGATTATTTATTACTGATAATATATTCCTGGTATACATTCACACTAAAAATGCATGTCTAGCCAATCACCTCATATAGTATCCCAAACCATCCACCTTCTGTAATAACAAATAGTAGCGAGCAGTGTCTTCGTCCCTCTTTGCTAGTTCAGCATGGCGCTCAATTTCCATCCGGCGTGTTGACAGCACACCGCCTCTGCAGGTAGTAAGTAGCCTGCAGTGTCTCCCTCTCACATTGGCCCTTATTCTAATCGGCTCGGTACGGCCCGCGTGCGGCCGTACCGCCGATGTTTTCTCTCTGCACATGCGCAGAGGTCACTCTGCGCATGTGCAGGGGAATTCTCCGTGGTAAAAATTTAGACGCCGCAAAGGGGGCGTATAGGGGCGTGAGGGGCTTCATCCCCTCATTTCCCTATGTGTACGCCCCGCGTTTCATGGGCGTTCCCATGCAAACGCGGGGCGTACGCATGGTAATGAGGGCATGACGCCACTCATGGGGGCGGAAAGCTGACGTCGCCGGATGTCAGCTTTCAGCCCCCATACAAGCTACCACACGGACGATTGTCCGTGTGGTCTCAGCTTGCGGGAGCTGCCGCGGCGTGCGGTCCTGCCTTCGATGGTCGTCGACCATCGAATGCAGGGGGCAGCTCCCAGCATGGTGGAGGCGTACGCCTCCACCATTTTCGTGCGGTTCGCCAGCCGTACGTGTACGGACGGCCGTGGCGAACCGTATGGTGGGCGGGGATTCGTCTGGTGCGGTCGGAGCCGCATATGCGGCTCGACCGCACCAACCAGAATAAGGGCCATTGCTAGTCCAGCATGGCGCTCAATTTCCATCTGCCGTGTTGGTAGCACCGCCTCTGCAGCCCTTCCCCACGACCACCGAGGGACTGTGTTGGCTGCAGCAGCAGAGCAAAAAGAGGACACTCCATTTCCTTCTGCCGGGTTTACTGCACCGCCTCTGCACACCTTCTCCACCGACCACCGTGGGACTGTGTCGGCTGCAGCAGCAGAGCAAGAAGAGGACACTCCATTTTCTTCTGCCGGGTTTACAGCACCACCTATGTAGCCCTTCCCCACCCACCACCGTGGGACTGTGCCAGCTGCAGCAGTAGAGCAAGAAGAGTACAAAGGTATCAAACAAGATGATGCCTTTGTCCGGGTGCTCCCAATGAGAGTAAGGAGAGACATGCTGTCCCCAGGTCCAACTGCCACAGCTCCAATCTGGCCTTACCCCTTCTCAACCCCTTAGCAACTATAGGTCCTTAACCATTTTCTTCCACAGATTCTATCTACCCTTACCCAACCTTTGTACTCAGAACTGCTGGCCCCTAACCCCTGATATGCACCATTAGCTACAGTACCTACCCTTACACAAATAGATGCATTTATATTTAGGTAGATATTGGATAAATGGTTTATAAATAGCTAATTATATATATATATATATATATATATATATATATATATATATATATATATATATATATAAAAGGTAGATAGATAGATTGATTGATTTATAAAGTACATACTTGTATAGTGCCTTTTCATGTGTCAATGTGTATTGAGAACATATTTTCAAACCTCAGAAACAGTAGACACAAGACAGGTAATTAATGATTATTTATTACTGATAATATATTCCTGGTATACATTCACACTAAAAAAAGCATGTCTAGCCAATGACCTCCCATAGTCTCCCAAGCCATCCACCTTCTGTAATAACAAATAGTAGCGAGCATTGTCTTCGTCTCTCTTTGCTAGTTCAGCGTTGTGCTCAATTTCCATCTGCCGTGTTCAAAGCACACCGCCTCTGCAGGTAGTAAGTAGCCTGCAGTGTCTCCTTCCCACTTTGCTAGTCCAGCATGGCACTCAATTTCCATCTGCCGTGTTGGCAGTACCGCCTCTGCAGACCTTCCCGCCGACCACCGTGGGACTGTGTCAGCTGCAGCAGCAGAGCAAGAAGAGGACACTCCATTTCCTTTTGCAGGGTTTACAGCACCACCTCAGCAGCCCTTCCCACCGACCACCGTGGGACTGTGCCAGCTGCAGCAGCAGAGCAAGAATAGTACAAATGTATCAAAAAAGATGATGCCTTTGTCCGGGTCCTCCCAATGAGAAAAAGGAGAGACATGCTGTCCCCAGGGCCACCTGTCACAGCTCCAATCTGGCCTTTCCCCTTCTCAACCCCTAGCAACTATAGGTCCTTAACCGTTTTCTTCCCCAGATTCTAGCTACTCTTACCCAACCCTTGTACTCAGAGCTGCTTGCCCCTAACCCCTGATATGACCCATTAGCTACAGTACCTACCTTTACACTAATAGATACATTAATATTTAGCTAGATATTGGATAGATGGTTCATAAATAGTTAGTTAAATAGATAAAAGATAGAAAGATTGATTTATACAGTACATACATGTATAGTGCCTTTTTCTGTGTCAATGTGTATTGAGAACATATTATCACACTTTTTTTCTTATATTTTAGGTGACTGCAAACTTCAATTCAAGTCAACGATCAAAGACGAAGTACAGAAACAGTAGACACAAGACAGGTAATTAATGACTATTAATTACTGATAATATATTCCTGGTATACATTCACACTAAAAATGCATGTCTAGCCAATCACCTCATATAGTCTCCCAAGCCATCCAACTTCTGTAATAACAAATAGTAGCGAGCAGTGTCTTCGTCCCTCTTTGCTAGTTCAGCATGGCGCTCAATTTCCATCTGGCGTGTTGACAGCACACCGCCTCTGCAGGTAGTAAGTAGCCTGCAGTGTCTCCCTCTCACTTTGCTAGTCCAGCATGGCGCTCAATTTCCATCTGCCGTGTTGGTAGCACCGCCTCTGCAGCCCTTCCCCACCAACCACCGAGGGACAGTGTCGGCTGCAGCAGCAGAGCAAAAAGAGGACACTCCATTTCCTTCTGCCGGGTTTACTGCACCGCCTCTGCACACCTTCTCCACCGACCACCGTGGGACTGTGTCGGCTGCAGCAGCAGAGCAAGAAGAGGACACTCCATTTTCTTCTGCCGGGTTTACAGCACCACCTAAGTAGCCCTTCCCCACCCACCACCGTGGGACTGTGCCAGCTGCAGCAGTAGAGCAAGAAGAGTACAAAGGTATCAAACAAGATGATGCCTTTGTCCGGGTGCTCCCAATGAGAGTAAGGAGAGACATGCTGTCCCCAGGGCCACCTGCCATAGCTCCAATCTGGCCTTACCCCTTCTCAACCCCTTAGCAACTATAGGTCCTTAACCATTTTCTTCCACAGATTCTATCTACCCTTACCCAACCCTTGTACTCAGAGCTGCTGGCCCCTAACCCCTGATATGCACCATTAGCTACAGTACCTACCCTTACACAAATAGATGCATTTATATTTAGGTAGATATTGGATAAATGGTTTATAAATAGCTAATTATATATATATATATATAAAAGGTAGATAGATTGATTGATTGATTTATAAAGTACATACTTGTATAGTGCCTTTTCATGTGTCAATGTGTATTGAGAACATATTTTCAAACCTCAGAAACAGTAGACACAAGACAGGTAATTAATGATTATTTATTACTGATAATATATTCCTGGTATACATTCACACTAAAAAAAGCATGTCTAGCCAATGACCTCCCATAGTCTCCCAAGCCATCCACCTTCTGTAATAACAAATAGTAGCGAGCATTGTCTCCGTCTCTCTTTGCTAGTCCAGCGTGGCGCTCAATTTCCATCTGCCGTGTTAAAAGCACACCGCCTCTGCAGGTAGTAAGTAGCCTGCAGTGTCTCCCTCCCACTTTGCTAGTCCAGCATGGCACTCAATTTCCATCTGCCGAGTTGGCAGTACCGCCTCTGCAGACCTTCCCGCCGACCACCGTGGGACTGTGTCGGCTGCAGCAGCAGAGCAAGAAGAGGACACTCCATTTCCTTTTGCAGGGTTTACAGCACCACCTCAGCAGCCCTTCCCACCGACC